>NC_064878.1:14457500-14522500 GCF_943734665.1 Anopheles aquasalis
CGGCCTGCTGTTCAGTTTTTTTTTATCTACTTTTCAAGAGTTTTTTTTCTCCCCCTTTCCTCTGATGATGCTAACTCCTCCTCGTCGTCGTCGTCGTTCTTGGATCCTCTGGATCATCAAGTAGTGCTTGGTGCTTGGTGGTGGCGATGATCCCATTTATCAAACCACGTCGAGTGTTTCTCGATGCTAAACTGGAGGCTAAAGTGTGAACCAACCAACCAACTGACAGCCAGCCAGCCAGACAACATCATCGCCACCAGAAAGGAGTCTTTTTTTGTTTCGTTGTTGCAGCTCAACGCCATTGCCAGCAACCTAACGAGCTCCGGGGGAGGGTTGGACTAAAGTGTTGTCACTTTCACTAATCTAGAGCAGCACGCACGTCGTACGTCGATCAAATCGATTGCCAGGACTGATCTGGGACTTTTTTTTGTGGGTTGTAACTCGGCGATGACCACCACAAACCGTCATTACCCGGGGAGAGAGTGAGTTTGGTATCGGGATGATGAAGTCGTTTAGATATCCTCGCATCCTCCGTTCCCCGGCAGCAGCAGCATGTGATTTTTTAACGTCATCCACAGTGGCGAACCGGAGCAGATAAATGGATCAATCTGCCAGTTGAGTCTTCGCGGTCCTTTCCTAGGATCCGGACATTCGGTGGTCGGTTAAAGAAGAGATCCTTAGTTGGTCTTCTAGGCACCTCGCGACCAACGCAAGTGCGTGGTGCGTGTTTTAATTTAAAAAAAAAACCGAAGAAAACAAGAAAACAAACGTCTCACGAGACCGCCCAGTTCCGGAACCGTCGTGGGATGGATGGCCGAAGATGAAAGTAACCGAAAGCGGCCAGTTAATTTGACAAAACTCGGCCGACGTAAACCTGGTTGCAGAGTAGTCCCAAATGCGTAGGGGGAAAATCCTGCTGCCTGTAAAAAAGGATATCTTCCGACGCCTTGCCACGGGGGTGTTGCTCCTCGATGCCCCTCCCGGTACCCCGTTGGAATCGCGCACCGGCGGAGCAAGATAAATGTGTTCCCTTCATCGCAGCAGCTCACAATCGCCGTTCGGAAGACCAAACCGAAACCAAACCGTAAACCAGTCCGACCAGGGCATCTTCATCGCAGCGCAGCGCACGACAACGACGACGCACCGAGACAAGCTGAGGAACTGAGGAAAAAAGTCATGATTTATAACCTTAAAAATAATCTCGAGTGTCTCGGTGTTGTGGGGGAGAGTCCAGCACTGTGTGAAGAATAGTTGTTGAAGAGGCAGCCGGCAAAAAAAAAGACCAAAAAAAGGAAAGCAAACTACGAGCGGCGACGAGGGGCACACAAAACTAAATATAGGCTTATACGATGGATGAGCGCTATAAGTTTAACGCGAGAGTTGCCGGCGGACCTCAGCAATCCGGAAGGAAGGAAAACATGGAGTAAGGAGTACGTAGTTATTGTTCCGGCTACCAGGAAGTGGATTTCGTATCCTGCGTCCACACTTTAAGGAACAAAGTTTCCTTCATCTGAACTCGAGAAACTGTTAAACGCTTGTCCACAGACATCGACGCAATGCGTGTCCAAAAAGATGAATACTGCTTCTCGAAACCAAAAACGAAGCGAAACTCCCTGCTTCTGTCGGTGGACATGTAATTGCCTATCAGGTCTTTTGCGGTGCGAAACGAAAATGGAGAAAATCGTAATCGGATGTCACCGTCCGCTCGACCAGCGGACGAGGAACGTTGCCACCGCGTATCGGCATCGTTGTAAATGGTTTGCTCGGTTCCCGCTGTCCGAAATGACAATATTTATTATGCACTATCCACAGGAAAGGGGAGGGGGGACTGACTAGTTGTTGGTGGCAGGAGGGGGCTTCAGGAAGGAGCATACGGCAGCAACATTATTATCATCAAATTACTCTCCGCAGGAGATACGTGATCCTGGAGCTGGGCTTCTGCTCGTTAGATCCGGGGTCGGTATACGAAAATGGATAACAAATGTCCTCCTCTTCAACTTCAACAGCAGTCAGATTATGCGTCAATGTAGTGTGCTGCGGCACTCATGCCGGGTGGTGTGTGCGTATGTGGCGTGGCTTATGCAAATACGATTAAGCCAAAGGCACCACCGAGCAGGGCAGGTCGATCGCAGCTCCACCACCATCGAGGCCCTGCTCTGCCGAGCAAGCGGAGAAGAAGTCTGCCACGACACCGTCCAGATTGTGTGACATGTCCTAATGAGCCCGGAAGCTTTCTGACTGACTGGCCGACGGACTGACGGATGATTAATCGATTCCTGTTGCGGCACTGCTGCTGCTGCTGCTGCCGCTGCTGCGAAGGATCAATTTCCAGTGGCGCCACTAATTGGCTGCAAGGATCGCCATCGCCATTTCGTTTGCTTTCGAGGACGATGACGGACACGCACCGAGGACATATGCACTCCCCTGTCTCTTCTGTTCTGTTCCTCCGGGACTTTGTGGTTCGCGTGGAACGCCTTTTGCATCCGTGTTACCCCGTTCCACGGAAATGTGACCCCTCTGTCAAGGGCCCAGTGCACACGAACGACCTCAAAACTCCTTCAACCCTTCGGTGCTTGTTTGACAGTTGACGGACGCGGGTTAAGTAGGTCCTTTGGTTTGGCCTGGTAACACGGTCCCATGGTAACCCGTTCGGAAAGGGCGCTGTTTGTTGTTTGCCGTGCCAGTTGTTTGTTGCTCCGAGCGCATAAGCAGCGCATAAGTGGATAATAGCAGTGGCACCCACCCGTACACATGATCGCGGTCTCTAGCAACCCCTTTCAAGTGCGGGTTTGATTGGGAACAAATGATTCGTTTGATCGAAAACCCTTTCATCCACTAAATGGCAACGCCACAAACCCCTTTTTTTGGGTTGAAAAGGGTTGTTTTCAATGCCAATTGTTGAGTGGCATGTGTTTGTCTGTTCAGGTGGCATAAACATAAATGTATGTTGAATGTCTATCGGTGACCGAGAAGATAATGGCTTCAAATGGACCGTTTAACACTCTTTTACGAGCTCAATTGTTGAGTGATTACAATTGTCGGGGGTGCAATTAACCCCTTTCGCACCCCGTAGAATAATTGCATACGAAAACACCTCCAGTAGCGGCCATTTTTGATTCTAAATAACCTAGAACATCACCGGCAGCAGCACCACCAATGGTAAGCCCATCCCATATTGCGCAAGACGCGCCGTGAATCGCTCTTGCTTGCTGTCACCCCTTTTTTCCACGTTGACTTTGCTTTGCCTACCTATTGCTCCTCCTCATTCCAGGTCATAAAACCCATCTCTACCCCGTTCACAGTAAATACAGAAGCCAACAGAGGGAAGCAAAGAACCCTCCATTCCCGGTTGTTGAGTTTTTTTTTTTAGTGTCGTCGTCGACGACGATGGTGGATGACTTTTTTACCGAGCCATTGCGGCATCCCTTCTTTATTGCACCCCCGTTGTTGAAAAGGGTAAAGCCGTACGGCACACGACAGCATGGTCGTCGGTCACCTTAAAAAATAAACGAGAAGCCATTTTTTATCGTCGACTTTTTTGCCATAACGTCAACTTTTTTTTACAATCCCAACCGGAGCATTAAAAAACATCCTGGGGCTGGTCGTGTGTATTTGTGGTCGTGTGCACCCGTGGAGTAAATGGCGCCGCCTACCAGTGCTGGGAGGACGACAGTTTGAAGACAATTTTTATGAGCGCGATATGCCGTATTGTAAAAAAAAAGAAATGGCAAAAAACAAACAGATTTTTAGCATAATTTATTACACTCGCTACTCGCCTGGTTTCGGGCCCGTTTTGTCTCTGTCCATCATAAAATCGTGCTGTTCTGACGTGACGGTGACCGACGGTGTGTATTACCTCCTTTACTCCCGATGGGTTCAATGAAGCACCCGGGCGCACGCATTGGATTGCGGGTGGCAAAAGGCATCAGACAACCAGGTAATGCAACCCCTGACGAAGCTGGCGAGAGAGAGAGAGGTACGCGCCCAAAAGAGGTCCAAACTACCAAACTGGAGCGGTGCCTGGATCAGGCCGTCTGGTCTCTGCTGACCTCTCTGCAGCCGTGCCCGGGATGCAAATAAAACCGTTTTTGGCAATGGTGGCATGGTGCCATGGTGAAAGTGATGGACCCCTCCGACCCAGAGTCGTCACACCAATAATGTAACGGGATCGACCGGGATGGCATTGACGGGAGTGCGAATTGGAAAGGAGAAAAAAAAAACCTCATAACAGAAAACTCCTCACAAACATGCAGCACATACAGCGGACAACAATTAGCATGAGGAGCAAATTATGTTACCGTTTTTTACGATCCCGAGATCGCCGAGGTCCGGGGCGTCTCGGGGTTTCTGTCCTTGGACTGGACTGTGTGCGAATTGTTTGGGTGTAAAATCGGGCCACCGTATCACCGTTGCCGTATTGCCATAAAAAGAAGAGGAAGACGGTGACCGAATGGCTTGGCCAATTTGCAAAAATGTTTCACTGCATGGTGCGGCGGAGTGACGTAAACTGTGCGACGTCCAGGCATGGCCGGCGAGCCGGGGAGAAGCCATTTGCGAAGGATGGTGGTGTTCGGTGCGAAAAGGGACACCACCAGGACATTAACCGTTGGCCTCGAGCAACGGTTGCAGAGCGATGCTCTGATTGTTTTATGCTCTTCAAGGGAGTAGCTCGGTCGCACCGAGAGTAGCAAAGGAAAGAGACCATTTTTTCCTGGCTTTGAGGGTCTCGAGGTGAAAATTGTTGGACAAATATGATCCAGGGTACGAGGATAAGATGCAATCGATCGCAAGGAGGTAACAACAACTTCGACTGACACCAGTAACGACTTGAGTGAAACTCAAGACATTGAGAACGTTAAGTTTCGCTTCGGAATTCAACCGTCCTGTAGATTCCTCTCCTACAAGAGATTAATTAAGAAGATAAATACACACATCATTGGCCGATCATGACAACGACACCCATGATCATCTGCATCATTACGCGATTATTCGGGACCATCATAGTTACAAATTAACCACATCGCGCCCAGTGCATACCAAGCGGATCCCCCGGCGGCATTCCTCGGTTATTCGAATCCGGGAGCGCGCACTCTCGCCCACGATGACCATGGCGGCCTTTGGCCACGGTGCGAGGGTGAACATCGAATCGGAATGCTCCTTTCCTTTCTCCTCCGCTGGCCGCTCTGGTGGCCAACCAGCAGCACTCGAGTGGGGAGCATCAGACCGCCAGAGACACTCGGATTCCATTTCAATTCCTCGTCGTCGTCGTCGTCGTCGTCGTGGACGGCCCTTCTGTAAATAATATATGGAGCAGCGTATTTACATAATATCGGCATAAAAGGCCATTTTTTATGCTCGCACTCACGTTCGGGTGCGTGTGTTTTAGGGGGTGTGCGGGGGTGGTTCTAGTGCGTGTCACGAGCAGTAACCGGTCGCCGGTTGCCAGTTATTTTGTGAAGAGAGAGAGAGAGAGAGAGCTACAGAACAAGACAAGAGGCCCTAGCGTAGTAGAGTAGTCAAGAGGGGTGGAGTTCTTATGTTTTGTATGTCACCTACCCTGCCACACCGCAACCCTCCATCCTGGTTAGATGGCATTCGAAGAAGACACTGGAGACTCGAGTGTAGTCGCGGTGTTTCATTTCATCCGCTACACATCATCACAAGGAGAGACACAAGGCGCACAAGCACACCCCTGGTTGGAGCGATCGTTCACCTTAGAGCATGGCTGCTGCTGCTGCTGCTGCTGCATCATCATCATCAACAACACACTCCGATGCACCAAGGTGGTACAGGTTTTTCCTTTTTAAAACACAAAAACCCGCCTGCAAACTCCTTGGCAGCGAGGGTTGTCTCTTGTGACTGAATGTTCCATTCCATTCCATTAACCACAACCCTCCACCGAGGGCGGTTTTGGGGGGGGGGGGGGGTTTGGACTATTTTTAAGCCACACAACCCCTGGGGGGAAACCGTTGCTCCAGCTAACTCCAAGGAGTAGCTATAAAAATGCATCAAGAGCGTGCATTATTGAAATGACAAATCCGTGGCACGCAGCGCAGCGCAGTGTTGCACCCTCGCAAAGCAGCCCTTTAATCACCTCCTGCCTTCCTTGGAGGGTTGCTTTGTTGGACAATCTGTGCACCAACTCGGGGAGCATTTTTTTTCTCAATATTCCCCCAAACTGGCAGACACGGAAGTTTATGGCCAAAAGTTGTCTTCCACCAAGCGATGACGTCTACCCTCGCGCGGAGAGAGAGGGTGCATGTGCCGGGCTAAAAAAAGACGATCCTCGAGTGGAGGGGTGCGCGTCCATTAGAATGCGCGTGTCACAAGCGTGAGCACAGATCGACCTGCGAGATCGAGAGCGAATGGCGTCGTCGCGGCCTTTTAACCGATTCACGCGCGCGCTCAACGCAGACTCCGGCACCGGATTGGTTCACCAATAAACCCCCCCGTCAAAGAGGTGGAGCCAATCCTTTTTTTCTGCCTCTTGGATACCGTCTTAAAACGAGGTTCTTCGCGGTGCTCGCTCTCTCTGTCTCTCGCTCTCGTTGGCCACCTTCAAGACCATTAACCTGTCCGCCTTCCTGGTGCGTGTGCTTGAGATAAATGAAACACATTTCTCAACGCCATACCCCGCGAAAGAGTTCGGTTTTGCGATGATGGCGATCGTTAAACGATCGTTGAAAGCTGCTAACCGGCACGTGATGACAGACGACAGACACCCCCTTTAGGTGCTGTGTGCGCGAGAATGAATCGCTTAAATTCCACTCCGATGTTACTGTTGCGACCCTTTGACAGCTGACATAGCGCTCAGTGTTGCTGCGCTGGTGCCACGGTTGGTTGCAAAAGTGGTCACAGGATAAGCAAAACATTAACCTCCCGCCAGAGAGGACTCTCGCGGCGTGATGCGTGCGATGAGTTATGGTGCTGTCAGAATCCCCCTTTTTGTGGCCACGTGTTGTGACAGGTGAAATGTTTAACGTTTCCTTTCGGATCGGATGGTGCGCCTGGCCGAGAGGTAAACTGCATTTCTACGCGACGAGAAGTGTTTCTTCTTTCGACGGAAACTCGCCACTGGCACCTCTTTACTGATGGACGGGTTCGGTGCTCCCACAGCAAAGGTAATCATTTGTGGCTTTCATGCGAATCGTCACTTTGCACGTCGTCGTCGTCGTCGCTAACATGACATTCGACACTCGCTGCACCATGGCAACGATGGCTATTTACGCCACTAGCTCGCTCGCTCGCTCGCTCGCTCGTAGAACTGGCTGCCGTGTCAAAGTGTCACTAAAACCACTTTCGTTTCGCTCACTTACGTTGGTTGGAGGGGGATTCTACCTCCTTTTAGCGAGGGATAGGTGAGGAATGTTAGCTAAATTTGACTAACCCCCTCACCTCACGCTGGCTGGAGTTCGGACGGCAGCGGATAAGTCCGAGTTCAGAAGATTCATGGATATGGAGCTCTCCCTCCCCCGCTCCACGACTCGGTTCGACATTTAATTGACGCCATTACATGGTAATTACGCCCATCTTATCTCAAACTCTAGCCACCTACTTGGCACTCGGCATGTCCCCAGAGAAAATGGTGTTGCAGGAGGACCTGGAGGGCAGCCAAATGGATGTTTCTTCCATCTTTTTGATTCCGACCCCAAAACAAAAATCGGCCTCGATGTGGGCGCTACAAGTAGCCGACCTCGAGCAGAACTGGCAGTTCCAGTGAAGGTCCTGCCGCTGTTACTGCCACCTTAGTCCCCCGCACGCCCCCAAAAACCGGGTTGACTGACAAGAGACCGTCACCGTGGCGCGTCGTAACCGTAAATTGTGTCAACCGGCGTTCCGGCGACGTTTGGCGTTTCGTGGCGCGTAAATAACTGTCCCCCGGAGGCCGTGAAAGGAGTCCTTCGCTGGACTCGCGCACCTTAACCAACGAAATAACCCTTAACCACCTGGGCTGGCACCAACGAAACTACTAACTCGCGCGCTACCATCGAATCGTTGGATCGGAGGGGTTTTAGGTTTTTACGACTTTGTCGCGTGATAACCCCGGAGCGATATTCATAAATTCCGGATTGTGCCAATGGCTGAGTCACGGAGAGTAAGAAAGGAAGAGAGTGAAGAGACCGCTGGTTCCTTGGTCCCACTAATACCAGCAGCAGCAGCAGCAGCAGCAGGTCGGGTTAAATTTTATCAATATCGTAAACTTTATACCTTATCTTGGGGTTCGGTCGGTTGGTTGGTTGGTGCGTACGCCTCTGCGAGTGGAGCAAAAAGGAACAAGGGTCCTGCGAGGCGTGCAAAAGCGACAGGCAAATCCTGCCGTTTGGTACCTGATTGGCACTTGGAAGGGTCCCCCATTTCATGGAGAGACATTTCGCGACGTCGTCGCCACTAGCAATTGCTGGTGGCAGGCAAATGGCCAGGTGTGAGAGAGGAGGCCATAAAACCAAAGAGTTTTTGTCGCAAAGTGTCGCGAATTGGGGTCCATTTATGGGCCATTCGCTACGCAGCGAAAAACAGTTTTCCCCGGAAAAAGAGGGAATGTCCTTGCTGGCTGGCGTGTTATCGTGTCAAGCGCTCCAACCTGGCAAGTCTTTTGAATGAATTGCTTCTATGGTATTTCAGCTTCTTTCATTAAACCGCTTGCCGTGGAAGAAACCGAAAGTGATTGATCATAACTTCCCGATCGTAAGGGTCGCTTCGCTCCTTATAATTATCCTGACAGTGCTGGCATCGAGGTCCTGGTCCGAAGGCCGGTGCAGGGATGCATCGCAAAGGTGGGCTACGGTAATGACTGGGTTCACGGAGAACCCCGTTGCAAGCCTCGCTAAGGTATGCTCCTTAAATCCCGACGCAAGGAACTTCAAACAGCACAGCATGAGGTCCAGGACCAGGAAGTCATTACTTACAAGCCACCAGAAGACTGCTCCAGAGTTAGCCAGCTAACGCTACCTTTAGAGGATAAAGTATTAATTTCACTCTGAAATTTCGAATCTGAATCCCCGAAGGTAGTTAGAAGTCGCTTCGAACCCGCTTGATTTGGCACCACCCGGATGCACTTTTTTCTGGTCGTTGTTTGTTGTGTGTGGCCCATACCGTTGCACTGCCCCCTGATCCCCCCCGGGCGGCGCAAAATGGAAGATTCGAGCGCTGACTGCTGACGGTGAAGCAGTGATTAATTTCCAATTAACTGGCAGGAACCGCCACCAACCAGCGATGGTTTCCGTATTTTAGTTTTTTTTTCGTTTTGTGGTGACGTGTTCGTGGTTCCAGCCACCATGGTATTTTTTTTCGACTTTTTTATATATTTTTTTACTTTCGCGTTTCAAATGGTTTCGGCTTTCTAACCTCACTTTCGTTAGGCCCTCTCGGAGGCTGAGATGAAAGCGAAAACCTCCAGCATGACAGGGGCACGAGCTGGTTGGCCGCAGCGGGAGGAAGCAGCTGTCACACAGAGCACCGTTTGGATGCAACGGTACCTCCCTGGCCGCGATGCATTTCGTGTGTTCTGCTGCATCAAAGCATCTCACCTTCTGTAGCAGCCGTAGCGAGGTAAATACAGACCGTTGGCGGTCCAACAGCAGCAGCAGCAGGAGCAGCAGGAGATCAACCACGTGCCATGATGATGCTTTGGAGCGGTCTCCCCCAGGAACTTCGGTTCCAAAATCGCTCCTCCCTCTGTCCCTGTTGCTGTTTGTTCGTTCTAATTGCCCTGGAACAGTCGTTTTAAATTACGAGCGCGAACGCGACAGCAGCAAACGCGTGCTCGCGTCCATGTGGCCTCGATCAAATAAACAAACACGGAAAACCTGGACCAAAAGACGGCGTAGACCGCGGTTGTGTTGTTTGGCTTCCTTGTGTTTCCCCCGCCGGGAAGCCCGCAAAACTTAAATCAAATAAAGGAAAACGAGTGAGGTGTTATAGAAGGTACCTTGTAGCTCCGGCTCCATATTTGCAGCTTTGTTGCCACCGCTGGCTAGGACAATGAAATGAGAGGAATTAAGTATTTCCAGTACAGTGGCCGATGTACGAGGTCATAGCAGCTTAACTTTGCAGTTTGACCTGGCCAAAGGCAGAGAGACAGTGAGGGAGAAAGAGACCTGGCCTTTGAATACTTTATGCGCTGTGCTGGGCACACTTGACAGATAACACTCCACCACTCCAGCGCAACAAATAACACTCGAACGGCGATCGATTTGTCGTCGAAATGAAATTTGATTTACTTTAGTGTTATCCGGGGAGGTGGGGGGAAGATGGGGACAGGAGAACAATTCCAAGAACCAGAACCAGGCTCTTGTGTCTCTCAAGTCATGGTGGAGGACGACGAGCAGACAATAACCTTTTGTAGCACAAGGATTCGCGGATCGCTCGCTCGCTAGCTGTCTTTTTTTTTTTTACTGCTGCTCCATTGATGCCCACTTGTCCGTTTTGGATGTCCTGGTGCTTCATGTCGTACATCTCCAACGGCGTTACGTAAATCCTAGCCGCCCCATAATGCGTGCTGTTTGATAAATCCTCCAATCAGCAATGAATGTTTGCTCTGAGTATCGTTCGGAGAATGTATCTTCAAACACAATTCAGGAAAAGAATGAAAGTCTTTTGGCCAGCGCTTCGTCGATTGCCACCAAAAGCTGATGAACATGTTGGACCAAATTATGGTTCCGAATTAACACCGAATGGCGCTGCATAACTTGCGCGCAGCACGCGTTATAACTACATTTTTTCCATCAGACCAACAGAACAGATGAATTTGTCAGATGCGTCGATGCGTCAGCTCAAGAACCTGTTCCTGCGTTGCACCTTGCCTTAAGTCAAAACCACTTAGCTCAATCCAAAGGGGAATACGAGCGAGAAATAGAATAATTCTAAAAATGTTAATCGATTTCTAACCCAAGATATCTTGCATCTACCAAACTCTCTTGGTTACCCTTTCACCTGAGTGACATTTTCCCCGGTGAAAGGGTCACCGAAACGGTCGAATCGCGCTCAGGGAAAGGTTCCTGCAATAAAAACAGAAAAGGGTGACATTACATTTCGAGTTCCAAACCACTGAATAAATTTATCCAGGGATCCCCCAAAGGAAACGACATCCTTATCCTTCACTTGTCACCCTTCCATTCTAGCTTTGGCCTTTTTGGCAGCCGGTCCCGCTCACTCTGAAGGTGGCCGCAGGGGGATCGCTCCCCGTAAAAAGGGGTTTATCCTTATCGGGCGCTGGTGCTGAAACGTGCCGGGAAAGTCATCGCGGCTAGGTCCTCAGCAGTAACTAAAGGTCAAGCCGAATACCTCATAGCCTTTCGAGGATTCGAAGGTTCCAAAAGAAGGAAGAGAAAACTCCACCAACTTCCCGCCACTTTGCTGGATTGTTGGCCCGAATTTATACAGCCTACTTATCTGAAATTAAAAGACTGGAAAGGAGATAAGGAACAGGGCGCTACATGACGTTAGTTCGAGCACTGTGGTCGAGGAGAGCACGTAAAGGCTTTGTGGTGCTGTTTGTGGCACATTATAATTTGGGATCCTTTCATAACTCTCGAAACTTTTACATACTTCCGCTTTTTTCGGTCGAGAAATAAAAAAAAAGGGTGCAACACAAGGCGCTTGCCTTGCGGGACAGGTTGATTTATGGCGCTCTCGAAAGGATCCTCCATTGGTCCAAGGATTTAAGGGGTTTCGTCCGTTGACCACACCGGAAGTAATATGTGAAATATATCGCTCACCTTATTACAAGGATCTGGCGGTGGAAGAAGTTGGGTTGTTTGAACAGTTTGATAGTAAAGACCGATGGTGATGCCACGGAGCATGAGTCGGATAATTGTATCCAAATTGGATCAGTGATAAAGATCAAATCATGGCGTGGCGAAGGTTGTTTATTTGCTTCTCTCTTGCCAGGGTTCTTGTTAGAGCGGCACTTTGTCGATAGAGGTTGACTCCCAAACACACACAACACCGACACCGATCAACGGGATCTCTTTCATTTTTATCCCTTCGGATATATCTTGGAGCCGCCCGATCCCGATTGTCGCTTACGGCTCTTGATCTTCTCTCTCTCTCGGGTGTCGCCATTCGGATCCTTTGGCTTTGTGCGGAGGACGAGCTTGAACTATGGAAACCCTATAATTTGGTCGCCTAATTACCGATCGCCGATCCGATCGACTTCTTCAAGACGGTCGCTTGGACCGGCCCATTTTGTCCCAATCGAAACGGGTTCAAACACACGTTCCGCCACTGCAGTTAGAGCCAGCATACGTACAGGAACGATGGTCTCGTCCTTGCGATGCCGAGACGGCTCTAATCCCTTCAATCATCCACTACTCCGCCTCCGACATTCTTCTCATTCGCCCCTTTTGGTCGGAATTCGCTTGACGAACCGAAAGGCGAAAGAAGAAATCCATCAAAAAGCCTCCTCCCGCCTCTCGGGATCGTTGTGCTAATATTGAACAATCGAGAAAGCGAAATTAGGGTTTTTTGCTGTTGCGTTGTGCCCCCAGAACTGCATCGTTCTTCTACTGAGAAGAAAAAAAAAGGGGGAAAACAGCCTCGACGTGATGTTTGACAACAAGTTTTCAATCTTGATCCTGCAATCTTTTTTTTGCGCCGAGCGAGCGCTCACTAATCGATCCAGTTGAACTCAACGGATACGGTTGTAGCGGGAGAGAAGCAGGGTTAAGACCCCGAGGAGGGACGAGATGTCAGAGGACATCTTAGGATTTTTTTCCGGGGGCATTCGGCGTTCGTGCAAGAAATTGCTTTCGGGTGCGGCGCTTACCCTGTGTCGTCTTGTGTTCTTAGCTGCAAATGGCTCTATAGCGCAAATAAACCGATCCGGCACCACCGGCAACGTTAGTGAAAGTGGTAGCATTTTGGTGGAGGATATCCTTTCTCCCCCTCAGGACCCTTTTTCTTTTCGGTTTTTAGGGGACAAGCAAGGAGCAGCAAATTACACATTGCGTGTATGTTTGGGCGTCGTCGGTTGACGTTGTTTGATCGGGATCTTGTAGCTTTTTTTTCTTCTTTTTCCTATCCCTGGATGGAGTTGCACATGAGAGCACATGAAAGGGATACGATCCGGAGGCAAGGATAAAGGATTTTTTCTCTGTATTCTGTCGGCTTTTAGGAATGAATGCGCGCTGTTTGTATGGGTTTAATGGATGATTAATCTAACCAATATTTATGTCCCGTAGCAGCAACAACAAAAAATCAACAAAAAATACAGCCAGTGTTTTTGTTTGCCTCCGAGAAAGAAAGAAGTTAATCGCGAAGCAAAAAGTATCCTCCATTTATGGTGCAATTACTGCCCCCGTTGGTTTCGGAGCACTTGAACCGATATTCGAGATGAAGTCATTAGATAGAAGAATGGCATGTCTCCATTCTTGTCGCTCTTGTTACTTTGTTAGTTCTGTTCTATCTGAATGAGGGAGTGTTCATAATCTGCTGACACACGATGTCCGCTTGATGATACTTATCTTGATGAATATGCTTGTGACTATAGCCTGGAGACACTGGGCTGCGTCGAGGAATCGTTCAGCCCCAACAATTGATTGTTTCAAATAATTCATACAATCGCCTCGGGGACAGCACCAACATTCGAACAAATTCGATGCTATACCCATTTGACCATAAAATTGTGGTTCGCTTGCGTTATGAAACTTGTCGTTCAACTGTTGATTCACCAGCAACATAATCCACACAGCTAAATCTTTCAAACACCACAAAACAAATCAATCCAATACACAAATACAGATAATGAGTACAACCCCCACCCAAAAGCGGTGCAAATAGCACAGCACAAGTACTTCACATGCGCCAAGCTATTACTCAATCATGCCTCTCACCACCCGGTTATCGCTGCCGCTGCCATCAACCCGGAAAACCCAACAACCATGATCGTTTTGCCTATCAGCGGCCCTCGATCATCACCAAACACCCAGCAGGGTCCACAGCATTGGCGGAATCGAAAGCGAAAGCAGCCGACTACAGGGGACCAAAGCATAGCGCAGCATAAGCATCAGCCTGGGTCCTCGCCAAAACTGTCAATTTCGATCCGTCAGTCAGTCACTCGCTGTTATGTCGGGGCAAAAAGGGGCTTGCGCACCCAGAGTACCCCTGCCCACACCCCGCGCAGTGACCCTGTCCCGTGCATTCGGTCTCGCAATAGGGAAGTGAAGAGACCAACAGAGAGACATAGAGAGAGAGGAAAAGAAAAAGGGAAATAAAATGTTGAAAAATCCAAGGTTTTCAAGTTTATGCTGCTCATCCCCGCTGGCGTTGTGCTTCGGTGCAACAGAAAGAGAGAGAGAGAGAGCGAGAGAGAGAGAGAGAGAGAGAGAGAGCTTGCGCGCGCGCGTCATCGGCTTCCGGAATGGCAACATCTGTCGCCGTAACCTTTGGCCTTCGGGGCCGGAGCCGGTTCGGGCGTTTCGGTTTCGATCGCCACCACCGTTCGTTTCCCAACCCGGTGTTCGTACTCTGCAAATGCACCTCAAGCTGGTCCAGGAGCTGTGTGCAGCAGTGCAGCCGATCAAGCATGTGAAGTAAAAGGATACCTTTTATCCTTTATTCCACTGGGTATGTGATTGTATGTGTTCTCGACGTTACCGCATTGCCAAACATCGAATGACCAGTCCGGGAAAACGCGCGCGCAACATCCTTCGAGCCATCGATCCATCGGCAGAGCAACCATTATGCAGCGAAACATAAGCGTCCCCGTCCTATTGTTATGCTCTCGGTGCTTTAGGTGCAAAAGGATAAACGTACGATTCGACCACTAGGGATTCGTCGCTAGGGAGCTTGGATGAGAAATGGAAATTTTTGGACCGTCTCGCAACCCCAAACGATGCGTTCTTCTTCCGGGGAGGAAAAAAGGGGTTGTTTTCGCTGCTGGGAACTCTGGAAATAAGGAAGGGTCCACTCACACAATCAACGGACCGCGCGGACCAAACGGAAGCCATCATCGATTCCATTCGATTCGCTCCGAAGGCTTCGAGGGATTAGAAATGGTCGACGAGCAGCGCACAACGCGAGGGGTTAGTCGGAAATTTGCATTCAACTCTACCCGCCGCCGGATATTCATGGCGGGAATCGATCCGCGTCGCAAGCTGCGCCGCCATTATGCACCGAGTGGCATAAACCTCCCGAAAAAAAAGAAAAGGGAAAAACAGAATGAAGGGAGAGAGTTGGTAGAGTTGTTGCTACTAGGGTTGGCTCCCGGTCCGGTGTCCACTTTCGAGTCGCTTCTGTGCGCTAAATAATTTGAAGTAGGCAACGCTGTTGTTGTTGCTGCTTCATTCTGCTCTCTGCTCCTGCTGCATCCTGCAACTGTCCAAACACAGACACCCAAAAGATATAACAGAATATCGTTACCAACTCCGGACAATTTGATACCGAACGCCAGTTGTGTATGCGCATTCTGGTACACAAAATGGATACCGAAAAATCATATAAAAAAGAGAAAATGCGATTCTTGAAGCTGTCAGCATGTTTGAATGCCTCCATCCCCTGTCTCCGTTTAAATAGCGTCCAGAATAGTAGCAGGAGCAACAGCAACAGCAAAGTAGAGGCCCTCATCCAGCAAAAGGTCACTCTTAAATGGTGCTTTTTTGTTCGAATTGTACCGCTGGCTCGTGCCAAACGATCCACAGTCCTGATGCATCCCTCCCTGCCATGCCGGCTATGAAATGTAAACGAATACACTCGCTCGGGGATCACAAAACAATCGTCCTCATTCATGTCGATCCACCGCTCTTGCGCGATCGCAAACATAAAGCACACACATGGACCAACAAAATGAAAAAAAACCTGCATCACACACCGGCTGGAACTGTAAAATGGAATGACCTCCCCCCTGCCCTTCACTGGCGCCCACCCGATGCAGCTTGCAGTCGATGCATCAAAAAGTGATCGAAAATTGAGAAAAAATTGATCACTTGGCAATGAGGAATGGCGAAAGGAACTAGGATGGGGAATAAAAAAAAAAGTTGTTGGGCAATTTTCCTACACAGAAAAAAAGGACGAAAAAAAACCCAAAAGAATGGAATGGTCCTCCGCTCATCTGCACATCCAGTAGGGAAATTTTTCTTTCACAAGCTGCTGCCGACTGCTGCGAAACTGGCCGTCCGCTTTGCGCGCCCGATTCGCGCCGAAAACTCATTTTGTAAGTTCGATTTTATGCTCGCCGATGGTCGTTTTTTTTGTTTTGTTCCATCGATCTGCTGCTGCTGTTTCGCCTCCATTGTTGTATCGGCTCGGTCCCCTTTTGCTCGCTGGTCTGGCCATTTCGATCTTCTTTGCGTAACAAACGCATCCGAAGCCGATGGGCAGCCGGGCTTCCACGGAGGTGCTGGTCATTAAAAGGGCTCCGAAAAGGCCCTTTGATAAGGGTTCGCCATTCGTCCGTTCGGTCCATCGGCGTCATATGGGTTTCGAGGCAAAAGAACGGCCAAGGGGACTGGACAATGGACGAGGCTGTAAGCGCAAAAACACGACCAACGGTTCCTGGTAGGGTCGCGGCGAAAGGGATCGCCTCGTTGCATCGTCGGTCACCCTTGAGGTGTAACCCTCGCGACGGAACAGCCCAACATCCGGGCCGGCCATCGAGGTATTTGCATTTCCTCCTGCCCGTTCCCTGCGCTGCATTTCGATTGCGACCCTTTTTGCAAATGGAAACCATTTTTTTTTTGTTCCTCTCACCAAAAATTCCCTCTCGATTTTGTAACGTAATACAGCGATGGTTTTTGTATTAGAAACGATTTATGTGTGTTGTTGGAAGAGAGTGGAGGCGAGAACTCGGGAAAAGTGATTAATTTCAGCTCACAAAATCGTTTCTCTGGGGACAGATACCAAACGGCGGACAAATCTTTCTCTCTATAAGCCAGCCAGCTTATCAAAATTCAATGTACAACCGAGCCATAACCACACAAGTCTCCAGGGATGCGTTTCAGCGACGTGTACGCACGAATCACTGCAAAAAAACACTCCCGGGGCAGCATCAAAGGACGGTAACGCGTGCGAGGATCGTTGAATAATTAATGTTAAAAAGTGTGCTGACACTCGGTATAAATTTCCAATCTATGTACCCTCGAATGAAGAGCAACTTTCCATCCACACTCTCTCTCCATTACCAAAAGGAATTGGTTCATTCGTATTTCAAATTACCCTAAACAGTGGCCACGTTACTCTCACTCCCTCTCTCTCTCTCTCGCGCGGTATACCTCCCTGGAGTCCTGTTTGATGGAAAACCAAAGAATGGAAAAACAATTGCCCCGAAGAAGAACTTCTTTAACTTCTAAATTGGCTGCCACTTGTACCGCGGCCGGCCTGGCTTCGTGGTTGTGCCTTTCATTAAGCTACTTGCCTGGCCATGAGGGTTAGAGAGGCCTCGAGCGCGGTTTGGCCTCGCTCGCTCGGGGTGATATTTTTAATTTTCATCGCGTATAGCAGCAGTAGAACTCACCAGGAACACCCCATCGGGAGCATCATCATCGGGAAGCAATCTTACGGTTAATTCTTTATGCCCCTTGCTTCTTGGCGGGGCCTCTGTTTTTTACCGGGGGCCCCTTCTTCGGGTTCGCTCTGGAAGAACGTCGTCCCTTACGTCCAGCACGTCAACGTGTGGCTCGTGGCAAATATGCGGCACGAGGCACGGGTGCCCTGAAGACAGGATGGTGTTTTAAGGAAGAGCACCTCCGGTCTATAAATGCCTTAAAAAAAGAAAGAAACGGGAACGGGAACAAACAACATCCTCGTGCCATCCCGAAGACTCCGAGGGGGAATCTTTTGCTGGGAGGGTAAAAAAGATAGAGACCCCTAACCTGGAATGGGGTGAGGAGTGTCCACGGGAGTCTGTCTTAGAGAGGAGGTCTGTTTTTTGTGTTTTTTTTTTGTTTTTTGAACTTTGCTGTCTCCAGTGCCATTCCGTCCCGTTGCTCAGCGTTTTTTGGCACGTGGATATTTTAAGACCCTGGACCCCGGGAAATCGGGCATCGAGCAACTTCCAGGGAGGACGATGGACGTTCTGGAACACTGGAACTTTTTCCTGGCAATCCTGGGCATCATGATGAAAAATCATCCCACTGAGGCCGATGGCCGTTTCCAGGGTCTCTTTCCGTGCTTGCTGACAAATTGTTGGTTAATCAAGTGCGTCTCCTGAGGGAGATTTCAGGGAAGGTATCGGTCACGGGGAAACCGGATGGCGAGTGTCCTTTTTTACATTTTTAATACGGATTAACATGTGAATATTTGATAGTGCAGTTCCAATTTATGACACAATTACTGAGGAGAACTTGGGGCCAAGTAACTTCAGTTCTGACTTGACTTGCTTAGAACATGAAGCTGCCCTTCGGGGAATCCGGCAGCTCCATGGTGATAGTTTATGCGCGTGACTTCAGGGAAGTCCATAGCACACCACCACGCTGCGACCGTGTGCCCGTGTATTGGCCAATAAATATCCTCGTGGCGCGTGCATAAAAAGCCCGCCAGTTACATTATGCCGCAGGGAAGCCATTTTAATCGATTATGTCGCCCGGACGCGTAGCGTTTCCGTTTGATTTTTGCGTCTGTGGCCCCCTTCGAACGTTAGTCGGAAGTAGCCAGCGTCGTCGAACGAGCGATGGCGTCGAAAATCGAATATTCTCCCGCCAAAAAGTCCTGCAGGAAATCCAGGAGTACACCGAACTGCTATGCGAACAGTACGCGAACTGCTATGCCCTGAAGGCCCCTTCGGGATGGCTGCTTCTGGTGCTGCTGCTGCTGCTGACGGTCAGGAGGATGTCCGTGGAGAATGAAAATTTATGCGAGTTTTCCTGCAACGTACCGTGCGCCGTGAATAGAGGGCATCGACGTGGACAACAGGGAGTAGAGTTACCAGGACGAGAAAAAAAACTCCGGGAGAAAGAAATCGAACCAAGAAAAGGGGCCACAATGAAGCGACCGGTCGGTTGGACTTTGTTATCGCCCAGCGCTCGCTGCATTCCACGTTCGCCTTCGTCGTCGTCCATAGTCCAAAAGGGGACCAAATTAAGGGGTTGGACTTTGTCGAATGTCGCCTGACCGTCGTGTTACGTTGGGTCCTGTATTACGAACTCGGTCCTATGGAACCCTTCCAAACATCCCTCGGTCGCTCGCTCGGTTACATTAGGAATTCATCTTGTATTCCAAACCCCACCAGGCAACAGGGGAAACCCCTTTTTGTTTGGCCAAAACAGCCGGGATGTGCGGGACGAGAGAGAAGAGAGTGATGGCCACCACCCAGGATTCCCGGGGATTGGCCAGTTCGCCGAAGACGAGGGTGCCAAAGAGGGTTATTCGTTCGTTTGCGTTCGCGTTGAAAGAGTTTGTTGCTGTCGTTGTTGTGGCCATGAGACTGCGGAAGTACAGTTGCGTCAAATCCGTATCCCGGTGCCAGTGTATGTGAGTGACGAGGCAATAAGATTACTCTCGCAAATGAGTCACCAACCGAGGCTGCCGAATGATGGGATGGAACCATCGCATTAGATTGGCTTTTGTGAAGTCGACGTGGTGGTCGAATGCCTTCGTTATCCTTTGCCAAACCGGGGAGAGACTAAGACCTACTTGGCCTGTCTTTGTCGTTTGCTTTTGCTACTGCTGTGGCTCACGCTGTTTTTAATCAGTTTCCCTTCGTCTGTCCGTCGAAGGTTGACCATTGACGCAACCATTAAACCGTTGATTGATCTCGCCGTTGGTGGGCATCACTGCGCGTCCATTTCCTCCCGGAGTCCTGGGTAATTATCTCCATGGTGGAGGTGGTGGTCACAGCAGCACACCATAGCGTGCCAGGTGCGATTATCATCCATGCGACCGCTGTTTGATGATAATAAATGATAGATCTAAAGGATCCACTGATTTCCTTGAGTAGCACCAGCTTCAGTCACAGTGAAAACATAAAAAAAGGAAAGAAAATTCTGCTGGAAACCCCCACGGGAGACTGTGACGCACTAGGGCGCATGGTACCATCCTCATTAATCATTTAATTATGAACTTCCTCTCTCGCTCTCTCGACTCGTCTCAAGTCTCTTCCCTTTTGTTTCGCTTAAATGCCATTCCGCTCATCACTTAGCCCGTCCTCCGGACAAACGAAAGGGACGCCAGGGAAGATCGAAAGCGCTTATCGCGCCACCACCGCGCTAGATGAAAACTTTCTGCCCGCGGCGTGGTCCGCTTTTCTAATTTTATCTTCTTCGCATTTTCCCCCCCGTTTACCTGGGGCCTGACGAAAGGAAGAAATCCAATTTTTCGATGTTTTAATTAGCGTAACTTTTGCTTTTTCGCGCGCGCCAAACGACAATTGTGCCCCGAGACCAGCTTGTGCGGCGACACAATCTTCTTCTTGTTGTTGGTCTTTTCCTCGAGGAGATGGAAATGGCTGTCGTTGCTTGACGCGATATTCGATGCGATAGTCCTTCTCTCTCGTTGCTCGTCCCCGAGGCCGATAGAATTTCACTTCCAGACATTAGCACATGCAGCATGATGTTTGCAGAAGGCAAAGCCATCGCGAACGAGATTTCTGCGTTCTTTCGAAAGCAACAGCAAATGGCCACACCAAATTACACCGGCGACTGGAAATTAGTAGCCGCTCCGAAAAATAAGCAGCAGAAGAAGTGAACAACATACGGGAACGAAAAGAAAAGCGCGAAAAAACCTTTGGTCATCACCATGCTACCTTCTCACACTTCCAGCGTCCCCGAAGAGTGCCAAAAAAGCGCTGATGATGACAGCGAAAATATTTTCAATTAATGAGCCAATGATTAATGGCGCTCGAGGCATCGTGGGCCGCGGACGGACGCGCGATAATGGAGAAATGAATTTTCATTAATTTAGTCACTCATCGGGCACGGGAACCAACGATTTTGGTGTGCAAGAATGCAGGGAAGTTGAGTGCAGGGTTGGTTGAGAAGCCGGGATTGAGGGAATTTAATTCGCGGCGACGCACAGGATAAGATTACCAGTTCAAAAACCAACATGAAGGAATCTTTGATGTCTCTTTGAACAAAAACATCCCTGAGCGGCGTTCTTAAACATCAATAGATGACTAACGTTCCAGGATGTAAGAGCCGCCTCACAGTTCAACCAATGTCCGTGCCCGTTATCTCAGAGAAGCCCTTCAGGCAAATCCTTTTCCTAACCGCCCTAACCCTGCCGCGGCGCAATCAAGCGCACAACGCCCAAAAAGGCCACGTGTCGAGGTGGCCCAGAGATTCAGCATCAAATGATCTATTGGTTCGGATCCGTGCGGCGAAGGATTGCCGAGTTGCGTTTGCCATTATCGGCTGTTCCTGTCCTGTCTCCTCTGTCCTGCCATGACATGATGGCAGCCGGACCAGCAGAAGCAGCAGCACCATCTATCGGGACTTCGGGAGGCATCGACACCTCCTGTGGCGCTCCAGGGACTCCTTCTGGTGGTGGCGGACTTTGATTGATTGGCGGAAGATAAAAGGCATCATTCTTTTCAATTTTTCTTCCATCACCCAGCCACACACATGCTGGCCACAAGCCTTCTTTCGCACGCACTACCAGTGTGAGGGTGTGCGAAAGCCAGAGCCACAAAACACACAAAATGGCGCAACTCTTTTCCTTCTCTTCGATTTGCTGGCTGAAGCTGAAGCGAACTTCCCTTCTCGAGGTTTGCTGTTCCGCTTGATCGGCTCGCGTGCTCGATCAAAGGTGGTCCAGTGGGTTGCGTCTGATGGTTCTGCTTCTGCTTCGCTGCTGATAAGCGGGAGCTCCAAGAGAAAAAAGGGGATTTCCGCTCGACCTAGGCACGTGTGGCCTCTGCGTGTGGTGGGGGGGGTCAAAGGATTCAACTATCACCAACCGACCATCAGTCGAATGGGCGGTAGGGTTTGGGGAGCAGCAGAAGCTGAAGAAAGCTAATCTTCTCGGCAGTGGGCATCCCGAAGCCGCCCCTTCATAGCTCCCGAGAATGATGAATCATTCTCCCGAATTCTGAATCGACCTGAATCGGCTTTGACGGGATATTTGGCCATCTCCTGTGGTCCTCATCGATCCGTGTAGACAGAAAGAGGATGCTATTTATGTGACGACACTACAGAACAAGCGTTTACTCTTCCATCAGTCAAAACTTGCGCATCCTTGAAGGAATCTCAACTTACAAAACACTAGACCGCTCTGATGCTCCGATACTTCCCCATTTATTCCCACTTTCGACTTCGTACGTTATGTATTGTGCACATAACCTCCTCCAAAAACATCCCAACCCAACGTTGCAGCTGAAACAGAGCACAATAGTTCTGTTTGGTACCGATACTCTCTTTCTCTCTGTGCCTATTCCTGTGTGCGTCCCGTGCCGTGGAAATGGAAAACTGAAACTCGTCCATCATCCATCGTCGAGATGGAAGAGTTTTGCCGAAAACGACGGTCAAGAGCGAGACCTGCCGGTAAACGGATTACCACCGGGGCCGAATGAAAATGTCTCAAAATAATAGAAAGCCTTGGCGTGTGTGTCCCATACGCAAGGAAGACCGATTATGTCACATGCGTATACACTGGGAACGGGTAAGTTTCTTGGCCGTCGCTGACATCCTGGACGCAGCTCGCTCCATCGATCATCTCCAGCCCGGTTCCTCGTTGTATGCGTCCGGGAGACTGGTGGCATTTCGCAAATGGGTTTTTTCGCTGGCCACCGGCTCCGGGCTGGTTTAACAATTCAAATTGTAATTCGATCCTCGAGGCTTTTTGGGTGATGAAGGCTGTGTTTGTTCAATCAGTTCAATGCGTATGAGCGATCACCTCGGACGCAGCACAGTACCGAACATATGGCTTTTAGGGGGTGACTAGCTTAACACAATCGAAATTCGAGCCTCGTCCGGTTGTAGTTAGGCTTTGACGAAATGAAAGATGTTTGGCTCAAGGTGCCAGTACTCGAATTCATTGTTGAGTGCTAAGAATCGACGCAACGAGATTTTATTGTATTTGATTTAATTTAAAATTAATTTCAATGCAGTGTAATCAAATTGAATTCAAATTCTTATTTTAATTTTTTCAACTGAGCTGACTAGCAGCAATAATAATAGCTCTGTATTATTTTATTCCTCTACCAACGTTTCATTCATTTTCAAATATTTCAAAACAATTTTACTCTGTTTAACTAACGCATCACTGAAATCATAATTGTCGCCAAAGGGACAGTTGACTCTATCCCAAGGACAGTTTTCCACGAATAGAAGCTTCTATCTTGAGCATGCACGCCTTTCCTGACTAACAACGCTATTCCTGAAAAATAAAAAAGATCATAGAACACTCGTTTAATGCAGAAAGATGAACCAATTAACCACCATTTCTCGCCGCGAACGGCACCCTTAAAAGATGACGAAGATGATGATGATAACAAATTGAAGATCATAAAGGAATCATTCGAAATTCATTGCGAACCTCACTCACCATGGGGACGACAGTACGTAGCTCCCCGGAGCTACGTGAAATCACAAATGAAAGCCTCGCGCAATAGTCACCTCGAACAGGCATTTCGGTGGCCCATCTGCGTGGTGGCGAGCGGTAGAGCGATCTGTGGGCTTCCTCCTTCTTCATTGTGAGGAAGAATCTTTTGAAAAATCAAAAGAAAGCAGCGCTCAGCTCGGCAAACCGACACAAGTGCTTCCAACTCACACAGAATCCTGGCTGCTCCTCCTGGTGATGATGATGGTGCTGATGGACATTAATGTGATGGAAAATGGTCACTGTGACTGGGCGGAGGTAGGTCTGGTGGTGGTGGTGGCATTGCGAGAAAGAGAATAGAAATTAAATCAATCTTTTATGAAGCCCCGTGATGTGGCGCATGACGATGATTAAGCGGGTGGCACAGTTGGTTTTGTGGAGCGGTCGCCTTTCGTCTTCCTTTTTTTTCACTGGTGTGTCAGTGTGGTCAGTACACGGCGTTCGTCCGGGCCTATACGCTGCCAGCCCACCAGCATGAGTAATGATTCGCGTCTAGCCCAAGCCTATTGACGCTCGAAATGATCGAAAACGGACGACGACATCCCGCAGAGCCTGAACTGGGAGTCCTTGGTGAACGTGGAAGCACCACCAGCACCAGCACCGATGCCCCTGGCCACAGTTTGCTGCAATTAATTTGCTAAAAAACCTATTCTCTTTTCTTCCGCATGAAAGATGAAAGCCTTGGACATCTCCTTCGTTGGCGTCCATGGTCCCGGTCCTGGTCCTGGTCGTTGGCTCTTTGTCATGAGCCCCTATTTTTGGCGTTCACGAAATTGTCGCCGCTTCCGGTGGAACAGGAGGCGCGATTTATCGAAGCGTGGCGACCACCGATGGGAGTGACGATGAGTTGCTTTCCGCTACATTCCATTCGCACGCGCGCGCGCGCGCGCCACCGATTGCCCAGCTTTTCGCTTCACTTCACTTCACTTCTTCGTCTGCTAAGGACATCAATAAATTTAACCAAACCACGGGACCACCAGAACCAGCGCACCAGAACCTGTGGTCCGTTCTAGAGGTCTCGCGTATCTCCCGCGGTGAAAACTAATAAAATGCAATAGATGCCAGCCATAGGAGTGGCCTTGCATTGGATGCAACATCTTGATTCCTGTACGGAGCAGCACCTGCTAGTGGATCCGGGACAAATACAGACCGAGAGACAAAGCGAGAGCGCCAAATGCACACGTGCGCGCCTTGTCGGCAATTTTTGCCTTTTTCCTGGCAATCCCTTTTCTCTAACAAGCTCGAGTGGCCACAATGCAACGTTCAACCCAATCCCAAATCTAACAACAGGACCTAGATCGTGCCCACGTCTCCTCCCATCGTTTTTTTCCTCAATCCTGAATGTTTTTAGCGGATCACGAGCGAGCGATCATAAATATGTTTTGCGTTCTTCGGTCCGCTAAAGGAAAACGAGACTTTCCTCTGAGTCCCTAGGTCCTGGCATCACTTTGTCCGCAACGCAATAAAACCGTTCGAACAGAGCCGGCTAACAAGCCCAAGAATCCCTAACAGAGGAGAGAAAAGAGAAAAAAAAAGTTCTGCTAAAACAAAACGCAAGAAGCATAAAACAAGAGCCTCTGGGTTCTGGGGATAGGGGGAGGTAAACCTGTGCAGCTTGCGCACCGGCATGTGATGTGATGCCGCGCTAATGAGCGGCACGCGGCACCAACCGGGACCGGACCGCCTTTCATCGCAAGCCGATTGCGTGCCGCGCCCTGCCGCTGTCTTGGGTTGATTCTTGCCTCGAGCTTTCTTTCTTTCTTTCGAGGCCAAGGAGCCCTCGTCGCTTCCTAGAAAGCATGCCACGAGGACCAACTGGTCGAAGTTGGTCGAAATTGAGGATTTTACAATGTTTTGTAAACATCTTTCCGGATTGCTTTATTACGGATGTTGGCGGCGGCGGCGTGATCCTCGGCTGCGAACATGTGGATCACCATTTTATTGCATCTCGATGTTTGGGAGCTTCTTTCCCTCTAGCTCTCGCCTGCTTTCTGTGTTCTAAGCTGTTGGCTTTCTTTCTTGGTTTGTTTTGGGTTCGCGGGATCGCACATAAATTGCTACAAAAATATACGCTTCACTAGTGGCAACCGACAACCAACCGAGCGTCTTGTATGTTTGTAGATGATCTCAGAGCGCACAGCACAATGACGCGGTCGTACATAGGCATGAATTAATGGACCTTAAACACGCCGGATGGGTGTAATTAATTTGAAAAATGTTTTTAATCGAATAAAAAACAAGTTAAAAAGTAAGCAAAAGTCCTTGTTTAATTTAGGTAGCAATAAGCATAGTGAAGCAGTCGTTAAATGGAAGCTTCTGCAGCAAGTGAAACGAGTGATGTTTTCGCTCCGCTGCTCTCAAGCACAAAAGAAAGGCGAATTCTGCAATATTTTCCTCAACGATCTCATAAAGGACTAATCCACAAATCCAAGCAGGACTTTAAGTTATATTTTCTACGTATTGCATAGATTGTAGTAAGCATTGTGTTGTATGAAGTCAAAGATTGAATTGTTAATCTGAAAAGTCAACTAATTTTTTTTAACATATATAAGGACGGTCGAGCCGTATGTTTATAAAGTAAACTAATAAAAATGTACTAATTTAAAAAAATAATCATGTTTGTGTCAATGATAATGTGATTATCAATAATCAATCATTAAGTATTGGCCAAAGCATCAAACCTAATTGTTTAAGGTGAGGTTTAATAGCAGACAAAACCGATAACTTTTTAACAATATTCTGTCTTAGAGTAATAAAAATGTAAAAAATATCCAGCTCTGACAAGCTGAAAACTGCAATAAATCTCTTCCATACTAAGGAACTTATGTCCATAAGAACAATCGTAAAATTCGTCCAGACAACACATTTCTCTATTCTAACGTATCTTCCCGAGGAAAAAACGGGAAATCTCCGGAAGCTCCTCAAGAAACAAACACACACCGCCTTCAGCACCAGCAAGAAAGGGCCACTCCACGAAACCATCGTCGTCCTCTTTGTCAGTGTATCCCATTTGTACCGTTATTGGTATCCGTTACCCTTTGGTTCAGGGGCCAAGAAACCCTTGAACTGATCAAACTGATGTTGTTTGGTTTTTTTTTTATATTCCCCATTCCCGTTCCGAAACATCACTTTCCCGAAGCCCCGAAAGAAAGGATAGACCAGCCTACAGTCTCACACCAAACAAAAAAAAGGGGGAAAGAATCCTTATAAAAAGCCGCTACCATGGCTCGCGTACCTGTGGTCGTCGAGCACGTGTTTAGAGCGGGGTTAAAAAACCCAAGGGTTACGTCGGAACCACAACACGGCGTAAAGGAGCTGAGGAGAAGACGCGAACGCACGAACAGAAACTAACAGAAGAACACGCCGAGGGGCCTCGCGTGCGCCGCGTGCGCGTGTCAATCTCGAGCATATACACGCCGTGGCCCACCACCAGAACATGATTCGATTCTAAATGATTCCATTTACTCCCTCCTGTTCGTATTCTGTTCGCTCCTCAGGACGTGCTTCTTCAACTCTTCGCTTCACATCTCGCTACGGGATCAACGGATCGAAGGATCAAAAGGCCTGAAACGCGGAAAAACCCGGGAAGGAAAGGGAGATAACTGTTTCCATGTGGACCCCATCGGCTCGAGTTTGATCGAGTGTTGATGAAGCGGTTTCGAGAGAGAGAGCGGAGACCCCTTTGGAACCCGTTCTTTCCCGTTCTCCTTTTATGCTCCTGCTGATTACCCGTTTACTGCCGGGTTCCCGTTGCTCAAGATGCGCCATCGCCTGCCAGGTGAGATGCGGAAACGGGATCACCACGCAGGGGGTGCCTCCCGGGACCGCGGACTTTGCCCCTTTGCCCAACCAAAGGGACAGCGGGTGGTGTTCGCGTTTGAAAGGATTCCCGCCGGTTTTATTGGTTTTCAGTTAAGAGCATTTCACTGTGCGGTCTATCATGGCCGCGGAGAAAGCATATGTTATGTTGTTTATGCTCCCTTCACGCAGTGTTTGTGAGCAACATATGCAGCATATAATTCTTGCAGTGTGCCCTTCATGCAGCATGCAGCGCCATCGCGGGTGTTTATTCAATTTTTGGAACAACTTCTGCGGGAAATTCGACTCAGGAAGGCTCACGCAAGAACCTTGTTCGACAAACAATACAATAAAGTACTCTCTTCCCCCGGAATTGGCCAGACAAGTGGCCAGGAGAGTTCGTTTTCCCTAATACTTAGTACCAGCGAACAGAGAAGAGTGAATGCCGTTGTTCACTTCATTTAATTGAGAGCATACAGAGTCTACTCTTACCAGTGAGCAGCATCGCCAGCAGCATCACCACCAGCACCAGCATCAAACAGCGGATCTAAGCGCGACCACACTTCCGGTGGCCACGATACTCACGCCGAGCCCCTTGATGGTCGTGATGAAGTGCTTCACTTGAAAGGCATACTTATCGCAGTAGCGCCAAGAGCAGCAGCAGCTCTGGAGGCTCGTGATCGTGATCAAAAGCCGTTACAGCAACCGCCCGTTGAGAGGATTAGAAGCTCTGGCCACCATTCTTTCCTTGTCCACCGCCGGGGAAGATTCCGTGTAAATTTTCCTTTTGTGTTCAGGCCAAGTCCACGGTGGACCTCGCGATGCTAATTTTGTTATGTCGAGGAAAGCAAAATGGCCACCAAATGGTGCTTCAGAAATGGTTTCCCGGTTGGTGGTGGTGATGGTCAGCCAACTCTATCAAACCACCGTGAAAAGAACCGTGTTCCTGTTCCGTTCCGGTTCCATTCTTTCGCTCAACACTGTGCGCCACACCAGGAGCAGTGCTACCGGGAATTGTGTGCCTTTTGTTGCTCCAGCAATTAATGCTTATCTGGCGGTGGTGGCGGAGATGCTCTGCGCTGTTTCTTTTCCTTTGAGCGCCAACAGCCTTTTTGTGTGCTCGCTGACAACAACGGCAGGAGCAGCATGAGCAGGCTTTAAAACCGGGTGGCGAGGAGAAAAAGGGCAGGGTGTCCGTTTTGCTGTAAGGTGCGCATCACGGAAGCCGGAGCATCATCAAAGAGAAAGAGGAGTGCCGAGAAATGAAAATTAAAAATTAAATCATAATACATCAGACAGGAGCAACACAGAAGCAGCACAAGAGCAGCATCAGAAGCAGCAGCGGCAGCATCATTATGCGAACAAAAAGGTACTGGACATAATGGAACCACGGGTGGGCCCCGGTCATGTTCCGGTCATCACCAAGAGTTACGAGAAGGAGAGTGAAGCCCATCCGAGGCTCTAGCGAGGCTTATCAGGCGCGTTGAAAGACCAACTTTAGTTCTTCCACAAATGAACTTCCAGACTTTTTCCAGGAACCTCAGTATCCTGTGCACAAGAAGGGAGAAAAACTCGAATTTGAATGCTCAAGAACCCACAGAACTCTGAAAGGAGCAATTACAAAGCAATCAAATCAGGCCAATCGGCCCGCATTCCAAGACCTTACCGAGGAATGCTAAAGAGGGACTACTGAACGGGACAAACCACCATCATCATCGTGAAGCGATGAAAAGAGTTTCAATTTTCCCCTTTTTCCAAACCCCTTTTCTGTCGATCTGTCATTCGATCTGTGGCCACATGGAATCAACTCATCCACCTAATTTGCCATCGCTTACTTCCGGACTCTACTTGAATCCGCGACGAGAACCAGTTCCAAAAGTCCCAAATACGATCGCAATCGGTTGATCGAGACCGCCCGCATCGAGACTCGTTCGATATCGTTTTCCTCACGTCCGCTACCTGTTCCCGAACGCAAACGCCGCTTCTCATGTTCCCGAAATCCAATTCCACGGTCCCGAACGAGTCGAACCACCTGAGGACCGGAGGGACCGAGACCAAGAGGAATCGAGGAAAAGGATTAGGCGTTCTCGGTGACAAACGAAAAACAAAAAAAAAACCTCGAAACGAAAGTAAAGGGTCCCAACCTTGTGCGTGTCCCGTGGTCCCGTAGCGACCACAAATGGAACGATCCATCGATCGATCGATCGGCAGGAAGCCTCTCGGCAAGGGCCCGGAGAGGTTCGGAGTAAAATCAATTATCACTAATCGCGTTTAAGGACCCCGTTAAGGGTTTCAAAAAAAAAGGGCCCAGAGTTGTCTCTGAAAAAGGGTTTTCCTTCGGTTTCAGGTAGCCCGTTGTCCTCGAATGCGATCCCTTTTCCATTCCAATCCTAATGCGTCCCTTCACCCCTTTTTCTCTTTCTCTCTTTCACTCTCTCGTGTATTCGTCATGGATCTCTGTCTCTCTGGTGTGCGACAAAAACCCTTTTACTGCATTCTTTTAGCTCATGCACTTGTCGTGCAGCCGTACAAGGGTTGAAAGGGACCCCCGGGAACACCGAAGGGACACGGAAAGGACACGACCCTCAGCTAATGGGTGAGTGGAATGGGGCTAGACGGCGGAGGAAAGGGTTTAACGAGCTAGGAAGGGAATCAATCAAAACAATCGATGATCGATTTCGACCAACACGACGCACACGAAACGGGGGATAGAAAGCGAAGGAAGAGAGCCATTAATAAAACCGTCAGCCATAATGAAAGGATCAACACGAGCACCATCGACAGGTAGTGGCAGTGAGTGAATGCCGGGGAAAAAAGGGTTCGCTTGGGTTGTCGTGACGGAACCAAACAACCCCTTTCACCGAACCCTATTAATCCCCTTCGTGTCGAGCGAGCAAGTGTTTGTGAGCAAAAGTGAACACCCTTCCCGAACGTCATCATCCCTTTTTTTTCGATGCTGTTTTGTTGTGTTTGTGCGCGTGTGTTTGTGAAGGACATAACCCTTTTTTTCGGTCGGCCTCGGCTCGTGGTTTCATGGCAATAAAGTGCGGTGAAGCGGTGGGTTCGATGATGATGTTTTTATGATTTTATGTACGCACATAATCGACCGAAAGAAGGGGTTACATCTTTTCACCCCTTTTCTGTGCTGGTGACGGTGACTTATCGCATTGCACTGGGCTCGGCCATAAAGGATGCCCAAGGGAACCACGATGCTGTTATATACCGTTGAAATGAGGCGTGAGAGAGATAGAGAGGTTGTGGTTCTTTTTCCGGTGCGTAAAGGGGTAGATTTTTATGAAGGGCACATAAACCCATTGATGCGCTGCGTTTGCGCAATGACAGCCAGTACACGGTGTTCCGTTCACTGACGGTAAAAGGGGTGCGAAAGGGGTGAAAATGCTCTCTTAGGAACACGTAAAAAGGGTTAAATGGCGTTCAATTAGCGCTCACACTCGGTGTTATTGGCTGGGCTGTGCGTTAAAAATGGTGGCACTCGCTTTTTGGGCGTTAACGAGCTGTCAAACTTCCGACGACACACTGGCGGTCCCAGCAATCCTTGCGCTTCGTTGCGTGATCCGTTGCTAATGGAGTGATGATGATGATGGAGGAGCGCAATTACACTTCGTTTACTTAGATGAATGAGCATTTCATTAGGCGGGATTAGTGTGCAGGGCGCGCTCGCACACACGCGTTGGTGCGTCAACATCGCGAGGGAGCGACAAAATGTTTAATTTGAAAGTGCGCCTTCGGATGCACCGAACCGTTGCCAAATGACGAGCAATTCGATCGATTTTGTGTGAAAAGGTGGTGAAATCCTCCCCTCGAAATGCGCGGAAAATTGCGGAAAAGCACGAGCATTAGTAACGCGCCGCGCGTCCAAAGGATTCGTTATCGAAGAGTATTTTCGCAAACCGTGCGTCTGTGTGCGCGCGCGTATGTGTGCTATAAAAACCGTAACGACTTAAATTGCTGGCCAGGAAAAACCCATTCCGGGAATGAACGCACAAACGCTATCGTGAAGAGGACAATGACGCTATCGTGAAGGGAAGGGCATCGGCGTCGAGGATGTTACTCGAACGCACCTTACGCAACGCAGTCCGTTCGCTCCCACGCCAGCAGAGAGGGGTGCAGGCAGGGATCGGATTGGCGAATGGGGTGGACGCCCTTACCCTCCTTCTCCTCCACTCTTTGCGCGGAAAACCCCGTTCGCAGTGGACCGGATCCGCACATAAAACCTTCCTTCCAACGAGGAACGGGGGATGGAGAGAAGGGTACCAGGGGTGCGTGCACGTCAAAGCGGGGGCTCGGACGCGAACCGAAATGGCCGCAAAGAAGAAGAGAAGAAAAAAAACATAAAACAAGACCGGTCACCGGTTGGTGGGGTGGAAAATCGAAAAGAAATAGTAATAGGGCCCCGGAAAAGCCGGATAAGGAGAAAAAAGGGGTTTTCCTTTGGCCAAGCCAAGGACGAACACAAACGCACACCCGCAGGAGTCGTGGCACCCTAGCACAATACATACGCACCGGCTGTTGCACACAAAGATGGCGCGCACTTGTTGGCAACTTCGGAAGGGGTAGAAGGAGTAAGGCAGAATGGGGCGAGCGGGCGTCTTTTAGAGCCCATAAATTTTTAATAGAAGCCCTTCCGCGGGGTGGTGGAAAACGGGGTGGAAGGCCACCCTTTTGCACAAATGTGGTGGACATCGCCCGGGATTACGCAAACGCACGCAGAACACCCTCGGTTTCCTTAAAAACCGATCCTGATTCGTCTGACTTCCTTTTTGCTTTCCTCTCCGCCCAAAAGGAGACCGAAAGAGTGAGATAGCAAGAGGGCGAAAGGGCGATAAGAAAGGGCAAGTCAGTAAATGGGACTAAGCCGTTGCTGTTGTTGTTGTTGTGGTTGTTGTGTTGTTTGGCCATTCCACTGTTCCTACATAAGGGGTTAGCTGGCCATTTCCTCGTTGGCCTCCAAAAAAGGAGAAAGGACCTTCGTCAAGGAAAGGGATCCCCGTCTTTGGGCTTCCTTCTCCCCGCAATTCACGTATTGCTTTTGTCAGCACCAACTGCTTCTTTGGGGGATTGCGTGTTTCTTGGAAGGGGCGATTCCGTTCTATTTCCGTTCGGCCACCCTTCCGGTCAGTACATACAAAAAAGGGAAGGGAAGGGGGGCTCCCTCTGTCCATCGGTCTTTTCTAAACTTTCTCTCAATCTTCCTGATTTATCCCTTTGTCCGGAAGTTGCTTTCACTTCCCTTTCATCTTCTCTGGGTTGTCTGCGGAAAAAAGGGGGGAAGATAAAGAAGACCAAACGGACCAAAAACCCCAATCCCCGGCCTGGTCTGAATGGAGGCTAAAATTATCTTCGATAAGAAAAGCGGTGGCGTGCTGCTGTTGGTATAAAAAAATAAAAGAAAAAATAGAAAAGAAAACGGAAACCACCCCCCTGTTCACCATCGGAGATGCTGTCACAGCTGAAAGAAGTGTCAGAAGCAGCAGCAGCAGCAGCAGCACGGCGCGTGTTGTGGTGCCACATGGTGAAAGCATAAATTTATCATCCAGCAGAAGAAGAAGAACCGCATCCTTTACTCACCTTCTACATCATTTACAGAAGTGACTTCAGTCCTCGAAGTGGTTTCTTTTTTTTTCAAACCATTTTTGTCGATAATTTTAAGTGCAACAGAGTGCGCCCCAAAAGGACGAATGAAATACGATTCCGGCCTGCCAGGGATGTTAGTGTGCGTCAACGAAAGGTCCCCTGCCCGAAAAATATTCGCGCCCTTTTTTCGACCGGGAAAAAAGGGTGGCTTTCTCCGCCGCGAGAAAGGGGCCAAAATTTCGCCAACAAAGCACCCCCGCGAACACCCTGGGAGAAACCCAGGAACACAAAGGAAAACTTTTCCTCCCTTTTGCGTCTCTTTTTCTTCACTCTAGCTTCCTAATTCTTGCGCCATTCAGCTGCCACGATGTTGGCCGGCAACAAGCGGACCAGACCAGTGCAAAACAGACAAATCGTGAAGGTTTTCCTGGGAAAAAGGGGAAGGAAGTCGGGGGATGACGTTACACCCTCACTATCACCTCCGTTTGCCATGAACCAGGAATCGAGATCTCGTGTTTCACTTTCGCTTTCTGCGCGTCCTCCCGGTCGTGGTCCACGTTCAGCAAATCCATCTCGTGATGGTGGACGCCAGGGAACGGGAGATCTCCTAGCGCCCAAAAACCCTTGCCTTCAACCCTCGCACTCGCACGCACACAGCCACACAAGCTTCTGCTTTTTGTGTGCGAACGTGTCCCAGATGGTGGCTGACCGGCTGGTCAGCCAGCCAGCCCGGCTGCTTGGAATGATGGTCCGATGGTTTGAAAAATACATAAAAGGTCCCGGGAAAAACCGAAAGGGGGAATCCACCCCGGGGAAAAACCCACCCCAAACCGAACGCCCGCGAACGCCGTCGATTCCATTTCCAATTCCTTTCCCTTTTTCGGTTCCCGGGTTTGCGTGTTGCCGGCCGGGCCGGGCCGGGCCGGGCCGGGCGCAATGCGGCCAGATGACATAACGAGGAAAATCGAGCCCACACGGCCACCCCTACCTCGCGCTCCGTGGCTGCGGCTGCGTCCAGTCGTTAAGCAGGATCAGGACCCGGTTTCCCGTTCCTTCCTTCTGCTGCTGCTCGATAGAGCCTCTCTTTCTTGTGCTCTCTCTCTCTCTCTCTTTATCATGCGTACCATCCCTTACCAGGGGGGTGGAAGAAATCAACCCCCTTCGTTGGTCACGTCAATCGCTGCCGTCGCACAGGATTGGGGTGGCGACCCTTTTACTTTTGGCCTGCCATTCCGTCTTTTGGCCCGGGGGAAAAGACAGAAAGAGAGAAAGAAAAACAGAGTGGTGGGTGAGAGGGGTTGCCATGATGGCCCCTGGATGGGGATGATGGAAGTTCGAACACAAATATAATAAGGGTTAAATACGAGAAATCATATATACGGCAGTTTATGTTTTCTTTTGTGCGCGTGGCGTGACAGGAGATGGTGGTGGTGGTCGTGGTGGTGGTGGTGGTGCGTGGACGGGATGATGGTCCAATTTTGAGGTTAAGCCCGCTCACAACCCTATTTCCCCGTGCCGTGCTGCCGTGCCCGTTGATTCGAGAGGAAAATGGCCGATTTCTGCGTAGAAGTCGTCGTTGTTGCGAGTTGCGTAGGATAACGACGCCACGTCCCGTTTGGGGAGAGAAGATTTACGAGTTCGCTGGAACCTGGAAATCGGTTTCTTAGTTTCGTTGCGAAAGGAATTGGCCAGTGAAGGTCTGCAAGGTGTTTTGGGCTCGTGGAGATGAAACTTTGTGACCGCGAAACTAGCATTCGATGGCTGTTAATCATTGTAGGTGAAGCTACATCTGTATTCCATGCTTTCTTCATTGGAGATTAATTATTGCTCAGCTCAGGAAACTCCTCTAAAAAGAGCAAAAAAACGTTGAGTGGCATTTTCTTCAATTTAATTTTATTTTCTCTCCGTTCTTAATCCAAAGAAAGGGGTTCCGTTTCGTTAGCAGTTCATTGAGGGCGCGTGCCCACTTGGATCGTTTTGTGTTTCCAATTTCCATCTACGGAACCAAAAATACAGGGAAATTCGGTGTCGCACGCGTCTCGCTCGTGAATCGTTTCAACGCGGAACTCACTGGAACACCCTCTGTGCCCTCCTAGTTAATGAAGTTAACAACAGTAAAGGGGGCCCCGAGGTGGAAGCAATTAATGCTTCCGCAAGTCGCGCGTATCATCGTCGCACGATCGTATGTAAATTAATACATCGCCATCAGGAACGAGCACGTGAGAGACGTGAAGCGACTGTCGAGGGTTAGAAACAAGCTTCTCATTAGAAGTGAACAAGAAGGGGGGGGGGGGGGGGGGCGTCGTCAGAGGAACCGGAGAAAGTGAGATTGAATGAAAAAAAAACCGGAGGAAAACTCACCACCCTCTGGTCACCCCTCCAGCCGCCCTCGCCAGTTTTAAAGGAGTCGTAAAAATATCATTTACTTTATTACTAACCTCTTTGGGGGGAGCGAGAGAGAGAGTGAGAGAGAAGGCGCGTTCAGGAACAAGGAACGGGTTCAGCGCGTCGGTTGGAAGCAATCAAACGTTACAAAATGGCTCCAGTCACGGCAAACCGAAGCACCATTACCGAACGCACGCACGAATGGTTACGCCTTTTACACCGGCCTTGAACGGCAAGAGTTAAGCCCGGCCGGCCGGGGGGGACCGTGGAAAATGTGGGGAGCTTAAGCGGAATAAAAAAAAACACAACCATTTTCCACATCCCCCGGGGAAACCCCTTGAACGCTCCTGGGGAACCATCAACCGTTGTTTGATTGAATACATCGCGTGGTTCGCCTGAATTTGGCGAAGGGTTGCGCTTCAATTATCGAAATGAAAAATTATGTAAACCAGAGCTGGCGTTGGGAGTATCAAAGAAGGCTTGGGCAGTCCTTGGCTCGTTTGCTTCGTGCTGTGCTGTCACTTGCTTCGTTCTGTGGACAGCGCCGAGATCTAGTAAACTGGAAGTGAGAAACGTAGTAACCATCGGTGGGACCATCGGTGTTGTTCGTTCGTGGTTTTAATGTTCCAAACAGACCACCATTCTGTGTGCTCGTGTCCGCGAACCGAGGGTTAGTAGCGGTTCTTTACCGCCGGCCGCTGGTTTCGTCGAATGTGAAGTGTGAAACTTGATAACTGAAGCTGGAAGTGTCGCGCAGGGCGAAGGAGAGCACGAATGAAACGCAACGACTTCAAAAGGAAACAACCCCATTAAAACAAGAGGCCGCAAGACACCACACCAAACACACAGCTTCAAGTACGTATATTATACCTTCTGGGCAACAACAACAACTACACGGAACACACATCGCTCGTCGCCCAGCAGATTCGCCAAGACAGACACAAACACAGTGGGGTGCGTCTTGCTTGAAAGCGGACACAGCATAGCATCCGTAACACTGATGCTGTGAATGCACCACACGACTGCGTGTATCTTAAGAGCGTTTGTGTCTGTAAAAAAAGGGGGTTCCGGGAGTCATTTATCTCTCTCACACGCACTCTGCAGACTGCAACGGTATAAAATAGGTTTGGGATGTCCCATCGTCGAACACCTCATCATGATGATCATCATCAGAAGGGATGGCCCATGATGGTTTAATGTCTGCTCGATGGCAGAGCAGCACCCGGGTTAAAGAACGAACGCACCGAACGTCTTGGTAATCGGTAGCAAAGGGAAGAGATCTTTAGGGAGAGAGACCAGGAGAGGGACCATCTTTTTTTAAGGCCCGTGACCATGACAGCAGCACGCGACCATGCGCGCGTGTGTCTCTAGTGTTGCTTCCCTCTTTGCGTGGATAAAACAGTAGGCGATCCCAGACTGGGCCCCCACAAAGCACCACCACCACAACATGCCACATTAAAAAAGTGTCAAAGTCATCGTTTTTCTTCTTTCGTGAAATTAATAGACTCACTCAGAGTCGGCCACGCACACACGCGTACCCTTGTGTACCGGTTGTGTCGCGTGGAAGATTTATTTTAAAGCAAGAACACCCCTGAGGGCATCGGCAGACGAGTGCACGATCTGTGAGATGGACGGTGTTTTCTGATCGAAACGCATTGCACCGATTTGTGGTCGGATATTTCATTTGTCGGAAGATAGAGAGAGAGAGAGAGCAGCATAAGCGAAGGGTTGGTTGGTTGGCATGCAAACAAACATAAGCAAAGTGGACAAAGGCGGCCGCCCAGAAAGTGAATCCTTTTTCAGCTTATCATAGTGCAAACAGGGCGGGAAAAGATACGTATTGCTACGTTCTGTTGACCATCGATGGTCGTAAACGTGTGCGTCTTTGAAGGAACGGCAAACCACTATTATGAATCCACCAAAGAGTGCCAAAGCCACTCGCACATTCGTTTGCTGGCCATAAAACCTGAACTTCCCCATCTGGCCATCCAGAACCGAATCTCCAGAATCTCCTTAAACTCCTGGGACTCTGTGGCCTTCCCCCGTGGATTCGCCTGCCTTGGTGGTCCCGAAAAAACCCCCGGGACGCCTTCGACGTTGGTCCAAATATTTTTCGTCACTTCTGTCAAACAATAGTTGGGCCAGTTAGCTCGGAACACCAAGCTCATTCAATCGCCACCAGACAGGGAATGCGTCGCTTTGCAAATAAGTCATCAAACGTGATCTCGAAGGCTCCTTGCAAATTCTCGCCTCGTCACTGCATGTTGCAGATTCTGCCCATGCTATTCACCAGTCCAGTTCGTTTTGTCCTTCCCGGGATCGCAATCAATGGAAGGTCATTACGGCCGGCGTTTGCTGGCATTTGAATAAATGTGTGGCGAGCATAGTGCGCGTTTTTGGCGTGTCATGCGGAAAACAATGTTTTACATTATCGCCTCTTGCTCTCTGTGGGCTTTCCCCGGGGGGGGGGGGGGGGGGGGGGCATGGTTGGTCCGAAATCAAAATATGTTAATCATCATACGGCCACACACAACCATTACCTCGACGCAAGGCACAAGGACCTTTGAGGGTGTCTGGGTGGAAATCATTAGAATTTTTTAATTGCATAGATTCCGCTCGCTCGCTATTATCGCTTCTCATGGGAATTCCTGCTCCCAAGCGTTCTGTGCGCCCGACGAGAATTTGCGCTCGATAGAGAATGGACGGAAGGGCATTCCAAGGGGTCCTTTCCCTCTCGGGGACATGGTACACTCAAAGATCAAATAACATTTTAATGAAAACATTCACACCGAACACAAATTGGAAATTCAATCAATGTGAATTTTGCGGAGAGAAGGACATCAAGGCGAGAGAGAGAGAAAGAGAGAAAGAACAGAAGAGTATTTGCCTGCTGACGAAGATGGTGGCCTCGTTCAAATAGCTCAAGCCTCATTAACATTCGAAAACTGGTGCTCCTGAAGGTGTGTGGTGTCCACATGGAGCTAAACGACCTCGGAACAGGCCACTACATTGCCCTGATGGTTATTTGGTTGGGTATCTGGTGATAAGATGATTGTTTTAAGCGTTTTTGAACAACGAAGAACGTTTTCGGACATCTAACAGCTTATGAAATCTGTGAAAAAACGTTTGAATTCTATGAAATTCTGCAGCTAACTCTGGAACAAGAGCACATCATTTGAACTTCTTCTATTTATCTCAGCGCAACATTCTCGTCCTGTCGTACTGTGGCCATCGATGGTGTCTGCACGTCGATTCAAACACATAGGTCATACATATTTTAATAGCCTTTACGCTCGTTGCATTATTGAACAGACGGCGGAATTTTTAATTCACACGATGTCCCCCCAGGGCCACGCCACGGTTCGATGCGCCGTTCGTTGGTCGATTCGGCGAAGGCGATTCATCTGTCCGGTCTGTGATGCTCGCCGGAAAAAAAAACAAAAATGCGTTCGTCAAATCCGTGGTGCTGATGCTGTGTGTTTTTGCCACGGTTCGGGTAATTTCTTCATTCCAAGAAGCGGACACTTTCATCAACCTCTGCGTGTGGCCGAAGCCAAGCAACGTAATGCGAGCAGAGAAAAAAAGGAAAGAAAAAGCATAGAACCGATCGCATAATGTATTATGGAAAGCGACAACTCCTGGGGACATCCTGAAATAGCACCATAGCATGTGATGCCAAGGAGACGCCGACATGGAGATGTGTAGCCATGCGAAATGATGGCGAGGTGACGCTCTCTCGCAAGCTTTGGTCAAGATTACGGCACACAGTACCCGGAGAAAGGACATGGAATATTCAATTGCAATTTTCCAAAAAAGGTGAAAAATATCCAACAACTAATAATACAAGCCATACGTGGGCTATCTGAGAAAAAGAAGTATTCGATGAAAAAAAAGGCTGTAAAATATGCTCCAAAAGGTATATAACGTAAACATCCCATTTAAAGCAATCGCTTCCGCCCCAGTAAAGAAAAATCGAATCCGGACAACCCAAACGGCCACGCTCTCGACGCTCCTAAACAAAGTCCCAATCGAAGGGTCAAACTCACTGTGGCACCGGCTGCGTATCCGGGAATGGGGAGGGAAAAATCGATATCAAAAATGCTTTATAAACAAAAAGGGCTCCTTCCTCCCGGGCGGCCAACCAAACAACAACCCTATCTCGCCCAGGACGAAAGAGCGAAAGAAAATCCCCGTTTCCGGGGTGAACGTGCGAGGGGGCGACCTTCACTCCACTCCCGATTCCTCCTGGGACTCGGCACATCTCTTAAGTCCGCTCTGCTCTGCCCTGTTCGGCTCGGTCCGAGTCCGATACCCCGTGACAGCAGCATCCAGGGGCTGAAAACTTTATCTTCCCGCTCTTTATATACCTCAGCATCGAGGAGGAGCAGGAGGAGGACGAACGGAACGGTCCGAACTCTTTATGTTCTTCCGTTTTCCGCTCCCCAAACTCGTGCAAGAAGTGATGGCCGCTTGCACCATGGCCCGGGCCACCAGTTTTAGTGCTCCTTGGCTTCCTCCAGATCTCCTTTTCACGATCCGCAGCACAGGTTCGGAAGTGGCAGCAGCAGCAGCAGCAGCAAAAAGGGCTGAAATAATAAATCTTACCCTTTTTGTTATATTGCTCCCCGGTGCGGTGGGTGTATAACGGAAATGGGCCCACGGAACAGCGTACGAGCGAGCGAGAGGAGACAACCCGGCCCCAAAACCATCCGAGTAGTAACCGGACACCCTCCGACGACGACGAAGAAGATGCGAGGTCCACACATAAGCCTATCGGTGTGCCAGCCGGTGGTGGACGTGTATCGTCCACATGAGTCCACGGCATCAGCTTCTCTCTCGCGCTCGGTCTCGGTCAAACACCGGCTCGTAGCTATCTCGACCTCGATACAGATACTACACGGGACTGTGCCTAGTGCCCCAAACGAAAATCACATTAATCACATCCTGGAAAATATTATTGATTGCGAAACGTTTACGATGGTGGAAGCTGAAGCGTCATCTCGGGCGGTTATAGGTCGTCCTGGCAGGGCTGCCGCATCGATTGTGGATCGCAGTTGATTGACATGGCAGAAGGTAGTAGTTCCCTAGTGTGCGCGTCGTACATCTGTGTGTAACCTATCTGTGGAGAATCTCTGTTCCTGAAGTTACTGTTCTGAACTTGAAGTTACATGAACTCGCTTGTAAACGCAACAAAGTCCCGCCAAAGAACAAAACCATTAACAACAACGATCGCGACGTGCGACGGACTCGAAAGTCCACAAAAGTCCATTTCCGGATGCGAGAAAAACCGAAAGCAAACAAACCAACACCCAAACACCGCAACGAACGTAATAGGAAGCTGCGTTGGGAGCATAACGTAACCACCAGGAACTTACCCCCGGCTGCTGGCTGACTGACCAGCCCTCAGTCGCTCAGGCAGGCACGGAATCTGCGAGAACAGAAAATCCTGACGTATCATGGCGATGGCTCTCCTAGGGGTGGTGATGGTGGCAGAGGAGAAGGTGGCCAACCCGCCGTCCTCCCTAGCACCAGCGACGTCGAGAGGAAATCGAAACGAACCCGAGCGAAGCGGAGTATCAAAAGCGAAAGGGATAACGGAAAAGCGAAATTCGCAACTCATTCATCACGTACGTAACCCCTTGTGTTCGGTGAACTTGATGGTGCTGATGGTGGTGATGCTGGAAGTGAGGTACGATGTTATGTGATGTGATGGGCCACCTCCTGCCTCCCACTCGCGGTGTGTGCTATATCTTTCGTATTTGCTTTTTGTGTGTCCCCGAGGCCATCGTGCGTCGAATCCCTTTCTCGAATGATATGAGGTGCGGCTCCGGTTCCTGCTCTCCGGTTCTGCTGCTACTACTAGTGATGGTGGTGGTGGTGGTGGTTGTTATGTGAGCCAGCACAACGACAACAACGAAAACGACGACGACGTAACGTGCCAGAACCCATCAACCCACATTATGTACACGTTATCCTTTATCCTGGCCCTTTTCTTCGAGCCGGATCGTTGGCGGGGGAATGGGGGACGTTTTAAGAAGGAAACAGGAAAGTGAAAGTCGTAGAAGAACAGAAGAACAGACTTTGCTGTGGACATCGGATAGCCTTGGGGACGAGCGAGAGACGAGGGAAAATCGAAACGAAACTGAACCCTTTTTGAACCGTCGGACGCTCGTCCTTCGACCGATAGCACTGCGTGAGGAGGTTCCTTGAACACAGCAGTTCGTCCTGGTCGTCGTCCGTGGCAACGTACGTGGTACATGGAAGGTGAAAGTGAAATCCTTTCCCTTTTTACGAGTTCGCCACTGTCACTGTCACCATCATTCATTCCAACTCGAACGGTACACCGTGTGGGAGCGCGCACGTGTATGTGTCCCATGAGGAAGATAAACGAACCTGTCTCCACGAGTGTCGTCTGCCATCGTCGTGCGTCGCGACGTGTGGTGGAGATTGAAGGTGGAAGGTAGATTGTAGAGGGATGCTGGTTTCTGTCGCTGCGCATGCCATACTCCTAGAGAGTGTGAACAGGAGAGAAACAGAGCGAACAACCCTCACGAATGAATGGATACGATAGAGCCAACGGAAGAGGCAACATACACGCTCGCTCATCCAATCACTACCCAGCGCTGGCACCCTTTTTAACCCCTTTTTTTCGGGAGGGATGCTTCGCACGCACGCACACCACCGACGGAAGGGAGGTTTCTGGAGTTTTTTTTTCTTCTTTTTTACCGAAAGAAGCTACCAACGCGATGGTGTGCGTGGTGCTTCTGGTGTTGCGTCACGACGATTTTAAACCAATCTCCTGAACCCCCCCCAGAGAGAAGGGAGGGTTGATATTCAAATGAGCATGAGCATGCGTTAGAAAAGGGTCACGGTGATGCTGGTTATGCTGCTGCCGGAAGGTTACGCGAGGTGGTGATGCGCACGAGAGCATAAACGGGGCGGAGTTGTGCCCGAAAGGGTTTTTACGCGTTCGGTGATGGGGGAACGCGCGTTCCCGCGTCGGGTAAAGGGGGAATCGAGTAAAGGATTGAGATTTTGGGTGAGATGGAAAAAGAGAGCGAGATCCGAATTTCGCCATTACGATTCGTTGTAGCTGCTGTTGCTGCTGCTGTGATTCGTAACTCGTTCGATTGATGGTGATGCGTGGAAATAATAAGAAAGAGGGAGAAGGGTTGGATTAATGGTTGATGCTTTGGCAAAATGGAGGATAGAGAGCTCGTCGATACCGGCTTTCATTCATCTATATTTTATGTTGGTTATGTACTCCTGACAGTTATTCATCGGGTTAATTTATCTTCGTTGTAGTTTTTTCTGAATACAACAGGATGGTATTCTATAAATCGAATAAGTCAAACACCTTCTGTCAATACGAAATATTTAGAAACTAGTTATGATTTTTGAGCTACTTATGAGAGACATACTCTTGCTAATCAAATGAATGCTCTGCCAAAAAATATTGCAGAATGAATTCTGAATCTATTTTTCTTGGCTTTATAAAAGGAAGACTACATTAAACACTTGTAAAAAAAAGAAACAAAGCAATAGTTGATATAAAATTGCTTTCCTTAGTCTCACATGGCTATAAGACATTTAAACAATCTAAATGATGATTGTGACAAAATAACTAAACCTTTTGTTAAAGTTGTTTGTAATGCACCACATAATTTCGTTAGATTATGTACAGAAACTGGCATCAAACTCGTAAATACTAATGGACTACGTGTTTCGAGATCATTTTTCAATTTAACATAACTAACTGTTCTCGGAAGCAAACATCGGAATCAGAACGGAACTAGTTCGACGGAAGCATACTGAACCACGTTCAGAATCCTGCGAGATTCATTTCAACCACCGACAAATCCATGTTGGTCACCACTACAGAGAAGCTTTTGGAATGTCTTCATTTCCCTTTTCCATTTCGATAAAACACTCAATGGTACAAGGCCACATTGCATATCCTTTTGATATCCTTTCCGCATCATTCACACCTTGGCATGCATTCTGCACGGCAGGTAACAATACCCACCTTTTTCCCCGTTCTCCATTGTCACCGAGAATGCGCCAAAATTATGCGTCAACACGACCACCAACCACCACCACCACCGACCTTCCAAAAGTCGGAAAACATCATAAACAACTTATCGGAAGCTCCTGAATGCACGTCTGCAGAAAAGGAGAAGCTGTGAGCCATAGAGAGATCACAGAGCAGCACCGTGTTCCCAATCTGTCGCTCGCTTGCATAATCCGATGATAAATGGTCACACCTCTGCTAATTATGATGTAAAACCCCTCTCGGTGGTGGTGGCCACCTGGTTCGAGTGGCAAATGCTTTCATTGCGCTACACTACCAGTGACCGGCACGGGTGGTGCTCTATTTTTAGCGCACACGTATCCCGCTCCTAACCTACTTTTTTGCGGTGCAAAAATAGCCGAATTCACACCCGGATCCTATTGTGCTCCCCAGTGGAAGGCATCATAATCGGGGATATCGCATGTCACCGAAAGAGAAGAAGCAAGCTTTCTGGACGCCCGTGTTCCATGTTCCGGGAGGTGACGGCGAACGTGCCGGAAACGTGCGGACGCACCGTGTTCGCGGATTACTCCGAGGTTCCCCCTGAGGTGGTGCCAACCATCGTCCATCATGAACCGGTTCTCGGTCAGCACGGGTGCCATCGTAAAGTCAGCTGCTGTCGGTTACATGTTGCGCCCCGATTTTAATTAATCTTTACCAATGCCAAGCCCCAAATTCAAATCCACGGCCACCTAAGTGCAACCCGCACTCCTAGGTTCACGGTCCCGTCCTGCTTGTTGTAGGAAAACAAACGAGATCATTATTTACGACTTTTGTAGCGCTTAATTTGATAATGCTCCCCTATAATCCGGGCCAGCGCGCTTGCCTGCCTGTTTCCAACGTACAGCATCCTAGGCTGATGGTGTGATGTATGATGTATCGACAGGATGTATGGGTGGTGGCGTGGTGACCGGAATCGGAACCTCGGAAACACAAACTCGCCTGCCTGCCTGGCTCTCGCCCGCTCCCCATGTCACGCGGTCATTTGCTTTATGATGATATTAATAAAAATGGCTGCGCTTGTGTGGCGTGTAAGTGGCGACATGCTCAACAAGCCAAGGCCGGGAACGTGTTGTGTTGTTTTAATTTGTGAACACATTTATTCATCATACCGGCGAGCGAGCCGGTCGGTCGGTCGGTCGGTCGGTCGGTCGGTCGGTTGGTCGAGACCGCAGGTCAAAGAGATGGTGGTCAGTGTGCGATGTTGTGCGATGAAGGAACGCGATAATCGGCGTCCACCAACTCACCGATAATTCACGCGGAACGCGTTAGGCGGCATGGAGGGTGTTAATCAGCCCGCCAGTCAGCCCGAATCGAACACCATCATCATGTACGATCGCTCTCGTGAGGGGCAGCGTCCCTCGACTCGACTGTAATTCATATTTTTCTCCCGGCGTCCGGAGGCGCTGGCTTTCCGGTTTCCGGTGAGCGTGTGCACGATGCCGATTGGATGCGGTTTGTTAGCCAAAAACCAGCACCAGCATCTTTTGCAGACACACGCATTTCTTACGCCACGAGTGTGGTCGAGAAATGGAAATTGATCGAGTGTGTATGGCCCACTGACATGCCTTGACGGTTGACCGACCGGTTTCCGATGGGCCGATTGCCGTTGCTTCGTTCGATGATATTGTATTCAAATTAATGTCACATTTTCACGCCCATTTGTGGCTTTGGAGAGCTGGCAGTAGATGAGGGACTGTTAACGGAAAAATAATCCAATCGAACTCTGACAATCGGCAAACTGCGATGTCGGCAATTATCAACCACTTTGCTCTGCACCGCAAAGGAACACTCTGGAGTGTCACGCAAGAGAATCCTTTCCATAAATAACATCCCTTTCACACCCCATAAAGCATAACCGATTGCGACTAGAACCAGGAGAAGGAGGAGAAGCATTCGGAGTCAATAAAAATGATTTAGCGATCGCTTAATCGACCACGCACGCCCAACGTCTTACGGTCGCTTACCCTTGCTGACTGTTGCTGTATCATCAAACGCAGCGATCGTTGGCGAAAGGCGTAACCGGGTCGGGGAATCGAATCCTCCGTCCTTACCGACGACGCGGTTCGATTGCTCGCCGATATTTATCGCCTTCCTCCGCGTCCTCACCGAACTCTGTCCTCAAGTAGCACAAAGGGCAATAAAAAAATTCGGCAAAACGGAAACAGGTAGATAAGCTGCTGCTCGAGGTGTCGAGGAATGGGAATAGGTCCTGTCTTGGCGGTGTGGTGTGAAGCAACAATTCCCTCCGTAAGGTGTCGCAAGCCAAGCCGTTGATCAAAGATTTAGTTGCTTCGCTCAACCATTGTGCCGATGTGTTAAAAAAAACCCCGTCCCATGATCTGTCGCCTATTAAAAGGTAACCTTTTTGGCAGAATGACGCAGCACACCAGCAAACATTGGGCCGGGATTTTAAATGATTAATTTCGATCAATCCCAACCCCCCAAAAAAAACGACTCGAAGAAGGTGTTCCTTTGCTACAATGTACAAAACAACCGAGCATCATCCGGGGATCGGAGCGTGATCGAAAAAGGGGTTTTGGCCAAGAGGGTTGCGTGCAGAAATTGCGTCTCGTTTCGTTTGGCTTCATCGGCTTTTAACCACTCCCCGGTTGCGCTTCACCTCAATCGAAAAGGATCAAAAGGCAATGCAAACAGTGCGTTTGTCTGCAGCGATCGGCAGCAACCTGAAAGGAAATCGGGTATTCCCGTCCCGTCTGAAAAAAAAGAATAAGAAAAGGGATAATAATCCTTTGGCCAACACGGTGACGATCCTTCGTTCCTGTGTTGTGGTCCGTTTGAACGAAAAAAAAAATCACTGCGAATGATGGGAATATCGATGCTCATGTAAAGACGACACCTTACGACACACGCTTTGTATCGTCAGGGTCTCGGCCTTTGCTGACTTGGTATCGGTATCGGGCGGTGGTTTAATGGTGACTTGATTTATTTACTCTGTTCACACGGACACATCCTTTTCGGGGGTGAAGGTTCAGTGCTCAAGCGGCGGGACTACCTGACCGGTGATCCACCACCTTCCATCGTGATCCGGTTCACCCTTTTTCATCCTTTTGCAACCATTCCCGGGGTCCCTTGGGCACAATTGTGATGCCATCCCATTCTGCGAAGCCATTTCGGGGATTGCGGGGTTTTTATTTTTTAAAGCGAGCGAACCCGAACCCAACTCCCAAGGAGCAAACGAGTTGGAACAATTTATCTTTGCTGCTCTGTGGCCGGAAAAATTCCTTCGCTCCTTTTTATCTCGAATTGTACAACTCATTCCCTCATCCCGGAGGGCCAGTACCTGCCAAACGGAGTGTGTGGAATGGAATGTTGCAGACAACGACGACAACGGAACCTTGATCCAGCAGTGTCGTTATCGATTATTATTTGTCGTGTGAAATGGGCCGCAAAAGGGTACGCTGGTGCAAGGGACAGTGGGAAACCATTCGCTGGCCATCGGTGTTTTGGTTGCGCTCTATGGGCGAGCCTCTTGGTGTTTCTTCCTTCGGGATGGCTTTTTTGTTGCTGTTTGGAAGTGTCACAACAAACAAGCTCTCAAGAATCAAGAATCTCATCAGACACCATCGGGAACATTCTGTGATAGAGAAGAATTTTGGCAACACAAAGACCTCTCCAGTAAGTATGTGCCTGTGTTCACGAATGCTTTCAATCCTCATGTTGCACGCTAACAAACGATGACGACCGCTGCTCGTTCGCTTGCTCAACTCCCCGTAAAAAAGCCACGGACAGACCGGACCGCTCCCGGGGAATTCGATCTTTTATGTGTATTTCCGGCCCGCAAAACCAAACTGCGCCATGCGTTTGCATAGACGCACACACATCGCGAGCGCGAACGAAGATGGTTCTTCAATTTCAAACCACATGTAACCGCACGGCCACCATCGGTTGTGGTTTCACTTTCGGTGCCGTGAACGCAATCCGGGGTGGTGAAAAAAGCGAGACAGCATCGAATGGACGGCCAGCAAGCAAGCCCATAATTTCCGGTCCAAACACTTCCTGTCCAACCCACTGCCAATGGGTCACAACAAGAAAGAAAGAAAAAATGCATTTTCGAGGGCAGCAGCAGTAGCAGCAACAGCAATAGCGCACCGTACATCCGAGAGTGGTCGATAGGAGGAAGTAAAATGCATTTCAACAGCACAGCATGACAGCAGCAGCAGCAGGGATACCGGATGGAACCCGTGTACCTCGTGCATTCCTCTCTTCGATACGTTTGTAGCGACAATCGACCGCGTGCAGTGCACTTTTGCTTTCATTCGATAAGAGCTTCACCAAACAGCGGTACTATGTTCCGTGAGTCATTCCGTCGCGCTTTGAGGTTGAGTTTTGTAACCGCTTTTTACGAGAGTTCTCTTATTTTTACTTTCGTTTCAACAATCAGTACAATTTCAGGCAGGGGAGTGCAATCCATACCGGTAGCATAGATTGCGATAAACGAACACCCTCCAGTGCTTTCCGGTGAGTGACAAAGGACCACATTTAGATTTTTTCGAATTGGGGAATGCTCGCCAGATAAGAAGTAATGAGAGCACCAGTGTACGATCCGTCCTGGAATCGTCTCGCATCGCAATGTTTGAGCTGCTCGTGGGAAAAGGATTTTATTTTGGATTCTTCAATCGATTTCGAAGAGGAATCGCCTTAATCCCAATTGACCAAACCCTTGGAAAGGAGGGAAACCGGACTCCTCCACTCCTGGTTTGCCTGGTTTGTAATACGGCACAGCATCGTTTTAATAACCTCCTCGGATCGTATTCCTGGAAGTCGCTAACCGAAGAGACCGCCGTGGCCATTCATAAAGAAAAGCAAACCATTCGCCTCTTCCGCAAACACGCCTTCATCTGGCACAGAATGTGATCGTAACCAGTCGAAGCGAATCCGAAAATTCATTCATCGAAATCCATTCGATCGTCGCCACCACCACCACCACCGGTAATCGAACACTCGACCACAGAAAACCCTCTAACCAACCCAACGGTAACACGATCCGGTGAGTCCGGTCCGGTGGTGGTTTAATGGTGACACGATGGGATCCAGCATCAGCAGCATCATCATCATTTGCAGGCCACACAAAGTGAAGAAAAACTGTCCTTTCGATCGGTAAACGGATCGTTTGGCATCCGTTTCATCGAATCCGATCGAATCCGATCGAATCCGGGCACCATTTACTTGGTCCTCTTTCCTTTTTTTTTGTTGATCTCGTCCTTGATCTTCGATGTCCTTGCGGTAGCAACAGCAACAACAGCAACAAAAACCAACGCGCGCAATATCCTTCCTCCCATCCTTGCTGCAGGAGTTCGATTCCCGAATTTAAATGGAACTTGCGCACCGCTCGAGGGGGTGGTTTCACTTTTGTTTGGCTTTCAAACCAAGTTTCTCCGATGGTACACACAGGAAACGACCGGTCCTAAGGACCACCGTCGTCCTCGTCCACGTCCACGTAACCGCAATCGAAACTTTGCGCGGCATTCAGTTTCACTTTCGCCGGCGGAACGCCAGTTCCACGCCCTTCTCCTTCTCAAGCAGCTCAAGAAGTTGGAAATGCGCCAAAAACTCCCCTAGAAGTTGGTGGAGGTGTGCACTGGAAACGAGAAGCTGCAGAGCCGCACCAAGTTCCTCAGCTTGTTGTTTTGTGTTTCCTTCCAATTTTTCACTCGCGAGATGGTGGGAAAAAGTTTAACGGACTTCTCGCGCGATGGCGAGGGCGCTTTGGACCACTTTCGCTTTTTTTCGCACCGCAACAGAAGGCAAGCAGAGGCACGGAGGGTTCTGGACCAAAAATTTCGACACAAGAAAAAAGCTAATTTCCACCGAGTGAGTCCTTCATCGTTGCATAGAAAGGGAAAAGATGAAGCAACAGAAGGAGAAAAATCAGTTAAGCGCGAACTGAAGGTGGCTGGAGCGGTGGCTCGATCTGGTTTCGATCATTTTTCAATCATTCGTTCTGGTCCAACGAGCTGGCGTCTGGACAATGGCGTTCTCATTCCTATGGTTTCGGACGTGGGCATCGGACGATGAGATGACTAATTGTGTGAACCAGCGAGGTCCGTATGGCGGCGCCGAAAGTCCGTGCGCGAAACGGTAGCCAGCGGAAAGAATCGCTCACTGACAGGCCTCGATTGCGCCCCGGGAGTGCGATGGGAAGGTAAAGTGCGTAAACTGACCGCACACACAAATACACGCGGGATGCTTATGATTCTGGTCCCACGTAACACAATTCACGGGTCACGGTACTGGCGTCTACGGACTCCAGGAGAGATCATAGCGAGCTTCCAGGAATTATGCGAGGCTCGATCGAAAATGAGTTTTCCGTGGGGGAAAGGAGGCGGAATCCAGGGCATGGTCTAGGGCATCTACCTGCCCGTTCGGAGAGACAAAGGATCCTTGCATCCTCATCTCTCGGAGGCTGGACCACTGGACCCCCGGGCAGGGAGAGAACTGCGCATCATCCGAGCGGATCCGGCAACTAATGATGTTGCCGATAATTAATCGAGGATCGCTTGCACGATGCACCCCTACTGTGAGCCCAAAATCACCAAAGGCTAGACCGTAATACCAGATTAAGCGAACGGAGTTGGCGAACGGTGGATCGGTTGGCCGAGCCGAGACCGGGCAAAAACCGTATCGGACCGGATCGACACCTTCCATCCTTTCGGTGCAAGGAGCATCCTCGATCCTGATTTTTCAGCGCGGCAGCTTTGAAGCTCTTCCGAAACCTGTCAATCAACGCCCCCCTGGTCACATCCGCAACGCCGGTAACCCCCGGGAGAGAGCATCTTCTTTTCGTCCACGTCCACGAACTAATCTCACCTCACAGGAAACTGCTTTAACCCGTAACGGGGCTGCCGTTCTCGCAATGGATTCGCAATCTCCACCCACGGACACCATATTGCATCGGTATTGCGTTGGTCAACACAGTGCCAGCAGGTAGCGCTTTCCGGCTGCTTGTCCTACTGTGGAGTGGCTGGACCTAGGATGTGATGTGAGATGCATGGGAATGCAGCAAGGAACGCACTCCATGCCAAAGATGCATTTCCCAGACCAATGGCCAAAACAACCGGGGCCAACCGGAACGCACTGGGAGTTGTTTATTATTCTAAACAACATTTTCCTACGCCGTCGGAGAGAGGCAGATAGCTTGTAATACGAGCTGTTCCCTTTTAGAGGAAGAAGAACCGCACTCCGTCCTTCTTCTGTCCAAACATCCCGTCCGGTGAAGTGGACGCATCCTTGCCCTTGGAACACACTTGTGCCGGTGCCGAATTTGTTTCCGTCCTCTACGCCATATTGCCATAAAACACAGACGGGAGGAGATCGAGTGGTGCTTCAGATTTAACGAGTTTTGCTGCCAAAACTGTCAACCCGAAACGATGGCCAAGTGTACGATGGTGATCGCGCGTCCTCTAGCTTCCGGTTAGAACCCGATTCGTGTTATCGATTTCACTTCGACCAGCGCGGAGTTGGCTGTTTGCTTAGGTTAGTAATTATTAGGTTCGAGGCGGAGAAAGTGAGCTCATGTGGATAGCGAGTGGATCGCATGCAGATTAGATTACCAACTGCATAATATTTGTTGTTCTATCGAGACGAGAGTTGCTGGAGAAGGATTTCTAGTTCCAGGAACGAGCTCTAACCCTCAGGTCTGCAATCCAAATTGTTCCAGTTACACAGCAAGACGTCTCAACTTCAAACCTTCGCCGAGAGCGAGATTTGCAACCTTCTGTTCCTTCATCTCGGGAGTCCTTTAGGGTCCTTTGTGTCCGAAGCGAATACATTTCGGCACACCTTTTCCCGTGCCGGCCCGATCTCAATCTTGGCCCGGCGCACACTTTGGTGACACCATCTGACGTCGTACTCCTTACCTCATTTAAGCTCCTCATTCAGCTGGTAGCTGGTGGTACTGCCATTGCATCTGCATCTGCAACCAGCGCAACCGGGGCACGGGGGTTTTTGGTTTCAATTTTCTTCGACCTTTCACGCACCGACGAGGAGCGAGCGAGTGAAACCAATTGCTTCGACGTCGTTACCTGCTGCACTCCTACGTCACTCTGTCTTGGGCGCTTCTCGGTTCGCTTGTTCTGCGAATGCGAATGAGTTTTTTGTGTTCTTTCGCTTTCCTTTCACTCAGACCCTGGACGCCTGGCCTATTGTTTCTCGCTCGCTTCCTCTCGATCTGCAGAAATTGAAATTTGAAATTACTCCTTCGGTCAAAGAATACCCCCGGCCCGATCGCTTAACCGATCTGCGAACGGGAAACGATCGGATACTCAGCTTTCAGCTTCCTCCCGGTGAGTGTGTGTCTTTAGGACCATCTTAAAGGCTGCCGCCTGAGTATAACCAGAAGGAGAAGGAGGAAATGGTGGTGGTGGCGGATTGAAAGCGATTAAGTTCGCACCTGCCTGTAGCGCATTGCGGAAAATCTGCTCAACATTTTCGGTTACAGTAAAGAAGGAATCGCTCGAGGAGGAGGAAGAGGAGAAGAAGTTTGGTTGGTTTTCTTAAGGCACCAGGCAGCCGTCACCGGTGGAAGCAATTAAGCTTTACTTATGCATGCATGCACGTGCACAGTCTACGGTTCTGTGTTCCGGTGGACCTCCTGCAGCACAAGAGACAGAACAGCAGAGAAAGAGATGGCTTCTGAAAGGTTTGTCTTAAGAAGATTAAGCAGAAACTGTCGATGGTCGCCCCGGGGTTTTGTGTCCTGGTTCTTTGGTCTTTTCAATCAGTTTGGTCTATTCAGAGGAGCTCCCGAGGACCTCCATCATCTGCAGCTTACGGAGTCATGTTTGCGAAAGAAATTAGTTTTTTTCTTCGGCTTCGTTCGATGTTCCACCAGGATAGTCCAGGAGTGTGGTGCCTCCTGAACTCAAGGTGCGTTCAACGTGAAGCACAAATTTCTTGAAACGATCCCAGGAAGAGTGCTGCTCGCCATAGCGACCACCATCCACAAGACGATCATCAAATTAGATCCTTCACAGCATTCACAATTGAGCTGTCTCGGTTCGAGTACGACGCGCGCACAAAACAGTGTCCTCAAACACCAACCAGGGCTGCCAAATGGTTCGAGCTCGTTCGAGTTCGTTCCCGATATCTTCCAGGAACCCCGGTTGAACGCACAAAAAAAAAAAGATCAAATCATGGAGCGCACCCGCACGAAACTCGAAACGCCACCACTCGAATCATCCCAGGCCAGCTTGATTCCTTTTCCATTGGACGCTCCGGTTGTCCATTTTCTTCCACTACCATCTAATGATGCTCTGTTCTGTGCGTCCGAAAATTGCATCCACAAGTGCAATCATCGACGAGACCCCCATCGCGTGCACACGCGGAAGGACTCTCTTTTGTTTTTTCCCCGTTCTCGTACGCTCTCTCCTCTGCCATTGTTGTGTCTTCGTGGTGCCTGATGGCCTGATGGGTCTGCGAAAGGAAGCTTGATCCTTTTGTTGCATTTTCTTCCCCCCCGTTTTTCCCTTGGATGGATCTTTGAGCCCCGAGTGGTGGTGCGATCGGGGGTGGAAAAGGGATACAGAGTAGGGCAGATGAGAGGTGGAAGGAAAGGACTGCAGCACTCGGAGGGACATCAGGAGGGTTCCTCTTCTCGATCTTCTTTCGCCACAGGTTTCGGGTTGCGTTTCTAATCTGTAATTTTCTTCTTTGGCCAACACGCAAAAAAATGCCTACGAACCTCGAGTCGAGCCGTCATAGCGCCCGAGTGGTGGCCGATGGGTTGCGTTTTCGATCATGAAAAGAAGCGCGCGAGAGAGAGAGAGAGAGAGAAGTCCGAACCGAAGGACCCATCCTTTTGTCCCGTCCGAATGATTTATATTTCGTCCGGCCATTGCTGGATCGGGTTTTCCGCAATTCTCTCTCTCCTTCTCTCTCTCTCCTTTTCTCTATCTCTTCTATGTACTGGACGAGCTTTGTCCACTCACCCTTTACGCCATGACAGTGCCATGGCCAGGGACTGCACGGGAGTTACGGGATCGAAGTGCAAGTCGCTTTGGCAACATTTTCCAACAGAACACCAACCGGTCGGTCGGTGTTTGAGGTTCCCACGCACGGTCTAGACAACCAAATGTGCTGCCAAAAAGGTTGCAAAAGAGTTGACATTTACTTTTTTTCGGTCGATTCTTTCCACATGATCATCACCATCATTATTGCTTGGGATTCGCATTCAGATCGTGAGAACCAATGCAAAAGGGATGATCGATGCTTCAGAACGTCATTCATCAACGAGTCAGGCATCAAGAACTCGATCGGCATGCTTAGAATCTGGCCTTGTTTAATTGTTTCATTTGAAAAAAACAAAAAAGATTATGAACAGCGTAGCGAACAGGAACAGTTTCTCTGCAACTAGACGCAATGACTGACCGACCGAGCATCTCGATGTCCATCTCGTGGATGACGCCGCATTTCTGCTATCCTATAGCACCCCTAGTGTAGGTCATGCTCGTCGCACTTCAACTATGTTTCCCCTTTTTTCCATGATCACCATTGGCACCAGGCACATCGGACGAGTTCACGGCACAACTCAGCGAAAGTGAACAGTTTCGAGTTTTTCCAAAAACTGGACTGCGCCCCTCACCCTTCGCGTGTATGTTTTCCCCCTTTTTTTCATTCTGTCTTCGTTTAAGGGTTCTCCAGACACACAGTGACAGAGAGACAGAGAGTCGTGCGATTGCATTTCGGCTCGATCCGGAGCGGCCTAGGACCTCGCGTCCAAATGGCGTTTTCCCGGACTCATCAGCCGACTCGACGACGCCTTGCCGATTGGTATACTGCCAGTGGCCATCGGCCATCCCAAATACCCTTGTACAACATATGTTTCGACTCATTTCTGCGCGCGCTTTTCATCCCTTTTTTCCCAAATTATCCCTTCCCATCATTTGAGCGAATGGTCATCGACTGTCCAGTGCAGTAACTGCTGCTTGTGCTGAACCCATTTTACGCAAAGAACGCAACCCCGATAGACGTAGAAGGGTGTAGGGAAAGAGAGATAGGAAGGACAAAAAGAAGGACAACTCTTCGGCCGCTCGTTCAAGGACACCCAGAACCCAAAAGTGACCGCACCGGACCGCACAACGGCCGGCGACTCGTCGAGCCGTCGGTCAAGAAGGGTTTGGCCGGTCGTGGAGGGAGTTCTACGAAATTAGGATCGAAGCTAATTTATCGTTGCCGAAAAGGGCCGAACCGGCACCGATCCGGTCGCTACGATAACGCCACACAATCTCTGGCAGGACCGGAGCCCAGGACCTGGACGCCAGGACGACATGGACGATGGACGAACACCTTGCGTCTGACATGTTGCGATCAGTTGGCTAATCAGTGTGCCGGCTGGCACCGGGAAGGACTGTCCCCGGGAAGACACGAGAAGCGTGTCGACACCAACACCGGGCACCATCAGGAGCATCAGGTGAAGCGGTGAAAGATAAGTTCGATTAAACCGGTCCGGTATCATGTCGAAAAGCGTGAAATAACTTCTCCCAATGTTTTTTCTCGATCTTCGCCGTCAATCCTTCGACAATCGGCATGGACTTGAAATTCCAAAATGGCTTCGAACTCTCCCTCTCTGGTTCCTAAAAAAGAATGCAAACGAAGGCGAACGAACTACGCTGATGATGACGTTGCAGGACGTGCCACAGCCATCATTGAAAACCATCCCGACGTCTAATGGCCACCGTAACCGGCTTACGGTTGCATAAAAAATCCGCCTAACACTTTGCCATTTTGCCACAAATTTCGGAACCACCAAAAAGGTCATCCCACACCAGCTCCCTGGCCCTTCGGCACACAGAGTTGAACGATGAACGCTACAACATAAAAAAAAGTAGAACCAAAGTCCTCATCATCATCCTCCGATGCCTGGCTGCTGCTGCTGCTGCTGCTAGACCGATTGATGAAATCATCTTCAATCACATATTTGCTTCTGGCCACTTCAATCGCCATTCAATCGCTCCGCCTCACCAGCCAGCAGCTTGGCATCCTGACGAGAGTCCGCCTGGAACGACAAAATCGATCCGCCACACCGTGCATGGTGGTGGTGGTGGTGGTGGCGGTAATGGTGACAATTTTTCGAGATCCTCGATCCATTTCAAGGCTTTCGAGGAGTTGATGGATAGAAGAAATAACATTCATCCTCCCAGCGTCCATCTCTCCCACTATTCCTACTCTGCGTCCATCGTCCGACCTTTTCGATTCAGGCCCGTTGAACGTAAAAAAGCCGAAAAATCCAAGCCACAAACAGAGCGGTGTCAATGCCTGTTTTTTTTTTGGGGGTGGCAAAGGGACGAAAAAATGATTGTCATCAATTGGGCAAGCAATACCGGCATCAGTAGCAGCAGCAGCAGCATCAGCAGCAGCAGGAAACGATAGTCAAACAGCAGCATAAGGATGATTTATTGCTGCGACCATGCACAGCATGTGCGCGACTGGTGGCTGGGTGTGTGGTCGCAGTGTCACAGTGTTTGCACTGTGTGGTCAGTCGTCGTCAGCAAATCGATCAACGCACGGTGCTCGACAGTCTAATTTGTTTGTCACCAAATTGAGCACCGAACGGAGGTGAACCGGTGAAGAGCGCACCGCATGAATGGTGGTCTTTTCGTTCAGGTTCTTTAAGTTTTTTGAAGCTGCTTTCTTCAATGGCCACACAGCCTCGCAACCGGTGTGCAAATTTGCAACGCTCCTCAGCAGCTCATTGAATGCGTCGCACGCATGCACGATTAAGTCATCTCCGACGATCGATCATCGGCACGGCACGGTGACCAATCACCGAATCACCCTTTTCGGGCGGCACTTCGGCAACGACACAAAGTACAGGAGATTGCTAGAGACCCCTTCAAGTGTGCGCTCAGCAGATGCTTCTGCTTTGGTGTTTTTGGGTGACGAAGTTTATGAGGAATCGTCTGATAATGTTGGACCAACGCGGAGAGATTACTGGCAGCGAGTCAACCCGAGAGGAGCAGCGTTTGCGTTGCGCGCGATAAGACTCGCGAGTGTTCTCGCGTGGCACATCGCTGCTCTGGCCTATCAAAAGCAACCGTTTGTGGTCAATATTGGTCCGCTCGTCCGTCCGTCTTGTAATTGCGACGCCATGTGTGATCGAGTGATCTATCGTGCCACCTCCGCTGTGTGGTCTGATAGTCGTTGATGTAACAGCAGCCAGCGTCACCGGCGCTTGACATTACTGACCAACATTACACTTGCTATGACGCTTATCGCGGAGAAGGAGGCGAAGAAGATGGTTTTATTGAACACTTATTGGCAGATTGGTTTGCACTTTGGCCGGTGGTATGGAGGAGGTGATTAATGTGCACGATCACCTGAAGGCCGTGAAGGTTAATCTCATTCACAAGAGTAGTAAAAGTGATATTGTTTGCTGAAGATCGTGAGGATCAGAATATGGACAAGAAGGTATTGAGTCACTCCATTATTAGCAACCTCTACAGCTAACAGCAAACGCTTCTGAACATCAAACAACATCCTGGTTCCGATCGTGATTGCAGCGCAGAGGTCATTCCTCTAGAATTTTGACAAGCTAGATAGGAAAAAAATATTAAGACGCCTTAACCACAACCGGCGATCGAGTTGTGGCGATCAGACACACGTCAAAATGGTCTTCAGCTGACGAAAAGAAAAAAAAAATCAGAAAAAGGTTTTTCGATTACCAGCGAAAGGCGAAAGTGCATTGGCCGACCTCGCTGATAACGGGTGCCATTTTTGTGCAGTTTTTGGTGCGGTGCACTTCGCCAACCGCTAAACGACAGACGTACGAGTCCTTTCGCAATTAAACCCGCCCGAAACGAACGGGGAGCTCGCGGATGCTGTTACTGTTGCATCGCGAAATCGCACTCCGCAGCAGCAGCAGCAGCAGCAGCGATACCCTCGAGGGTCGCAGAGCTGGAGCGGGATTGCAAAACACTCGAGCGCCCCTTTTTGGGGGGAAATGAGCCAAGCTGATAATCAGCGGATGCAGCAATGCATTGACCTTCTTTTTTTGGGAAGGGGGGGGGGAGCTAATTTTGTGTCTATTTCGCGTGTGATGGCCACCTATCGCTGGTCGCTGGTCGCTGCGATCGGTCAATCAGCTTTGTGCGGTCGGGGTCAACCAGGCTACGAGAGGCAGAGCAGACAATAAGCCATCCAGCCCGTTCAATGGGTAGATGGTGCGCCACGGAACACGAGGGACACCGCAATCAAAAGATCGCGAACATTTTGGCAACAATTGCGCTAAGGCGATGTTGGAGAGGCAAAGGGGGAGGGGTTTCAAGTGATAACAGTGAACAGGCGGATCAGTGAAGTTGAGCTAATGGGTTGCTCTAGTTAATGGTTGAGTTGAGCTGGCGAAATTGAAAATGTCAGTAAAAACCCTTTCGTGGATTGTGTTGTCTGATTGTTTCAATTTCATTATGAGATTCACGCATGCTTTGAGTGTATGAATCGATGCGCAGGGAGTTACTGTAGAAGATAATTAATGAAGCAGTAGAAAAGAGATTCTGCATTCACTTGAATCTTCTCTACTTCAATTCGAAAATAGGTTTTTACAGCTCACCAAAAGCTATCACAGTAATTTCATGAATATAAAAATTCTCCTGGCAAATGTAATGATATAATAGTCAATCGTCAGTCGGTCAGAGTTTTTATAAAAATTGTTGACACTTTTTTAAACAATTATGTAAAATGCTGTTTTTAAAAGTAAAATAGTAAAAACATTTCTTTCTCAACTTAAAAAATCTGGCAAAATTCAAAAATTGGGAATCCTGCAAAAACTCAACGAATACACATAAAGTCAATGAAATGAATATTGATTTACATATGCCATCAAACGGCTACGATGTGTATATCTTCTCAAACACGCCTTTCTAATATTGATGCCTTGTACGTAAGTTTTCAATAAGTATTTCCCAAACAACAACCAAATATTCTTGAAAACTTGTAGTTTAATATGAAATTTGCTTTAAAAAAAAAATGGTTTATGGTTAATAAAGGGATATGTGATACACATTTTTGGATTGAGTTTTTCCATGAAAAATCAGCCAAAATCTAAGCTTCTTGCAAGGGGTGGATAAACTTTTTTTGCATACTGTATATTTCATATTTCATCGAAATGTTCTATGCCTCATATTTCATCAAATTGGAATGTTCCCAACAGCAAACAACTGGCCATAAGCTCCGTATTAATTCATCCATATAATACATACCCTCTCGCTAGTACATAGAACTCGCGCCAGCTCGCAACGATTAAAAACCCATAGCTTTTCCTCGCTGGCCCAAAACCACCAGGCCCACAATGATAGCTATTTGATGTACCTACAACCAACACGCTCGTACGCGCTCCTCGATCCATCCAGGACACCAAACACACCAATTGTTGTGTTCGTTCTCGCACTCTCTCCAGGACGTCTAGCCCACCTCTTAATGGTAGGACCCCTGGATGGATGGATCTCCGTTCCGCGGCAACCGCCCTTCTAAGCTGTACACATAAAGACCTGGAGTGCAGCAGCAGCAGCAACAGCAACACTCAAACATACGTAAAAAACAAGCGGATATAAAACTTCCCACCACTTTCGGTTGGCGTACGCCAAATTTTCGAGGTGTTACACCGATGCACCAGCCGAACCCTTCACTGTCCAGCCCCAGGAAGGACCCTGCGCACCATCAACCAACCCCTTACCCTCTCCGCGTCCAGATAATGTGCCAATACGGAGTGATTTGTCGTTAATCCGGTAGGTTTCGATTGTTCACGGTCTCACCGTCGTCGTCGTCGTCGTCGTGCATCTCTATCATTCGCTAGCGGATCCTCTGGGCCCCTGGCCCGGGGGGTGCAGCGAGGATTGAGTTAACAAAAGAGCGCTCGTGCAGCCCTTTGTGCCTGCACCCCTTTTGTCAGTCCCGGCCCCGATCCGATGTTATGCCAATTTCTCCACAACGCAATCATTCGTCGATTGGTGGCCAGAGAAGATTCATCTTCGGTCGATTTTTTTTTCGAAAATTTTTACCACTTTTCATCCATTTTTTTCCGCGGGGATCCGCACACCCCTTCCCTGATGCTGGACTGCTGTTTTGTTACATTCAAGGGGTTGTCAAACAGAGCGGGGTTTCCTCCCTTGGTTGATGCTGCTGCTGCTGCTGCTGCTGTTGGGTGCTTGGAGAGCGAAAATTTGTGAATTTTTTCCCCGTTTTTTTCGAAAAAAAATCCTCCCTCCTCCTTGCCCAACCCTCTCACTCGGGGATAATTAGTTCTGGCACGCGCCACACGCCGGGGAAGAGACGCTCGTGAAGGGAATGCCCGGGATGTCCGTTTGGTCGATCGTGTTCGGCGTGGGCTACACCGCACGGTGTGTAGCAAATTGACGACCAACATTAACAACGCCAACGTGACAATTTGATGCCAGAGTAGTGGAAGAGAGAGAGAGGGAGGGAGTTAGCGAGGCAGGAGTTTTAAAAAAATGGATCTAACGGTTTTTCATCGAAATGGTTTTTGAAAAGAAACATTCCACAGCCAACAGCAGATGGTGCATATTCTTCTCCTGAGTCCGAGAGAGTCCTTTTTATTTCCAATCGATAGCAAAACCAGCCCCATCGATTATCATGTCTTCGATTAAGATGCCCGCTCATCGCATAAAGGCGTCGTTTGTTGCACAACACAAATACACACGCCTGGTCTTCTGATCGGTCTAATCTCTGCATTGCCATCACCACCTAGCCGTGCGTTTTTTTGGTCTTTTCGCTCGTGTTAAGTACCGGTCAAAATGTTGTTGGCAGCCAGAAATGATTCATCTCCTCCGGGAAGCAGCTGCAGCTCAGTTACATACCATCGGGCGGAATCATCCCTGTGGAACGTGCTACCGAAAGCTGCTTCTTTTCGGTCTCGGACCACGGACAAAAGCGGACCAAGCGGAACAGCGAAGAAAAAATGTAAATCTTCACAACGACAAGAAAACAGGAATTAAAACATCAAGACCTTTCAAAACGGAGCACCGCCATTCACCGCTTGGCGAAGGTCAATCGAAATCGAACGGACCGAACCGGACCGATCCGAGGGGTTTTTTTTTGCCAAAAGACCCACATCTAATCTTCCCGTTTATACGCTTCCGGATTTTTCCATTTTCCCGTCTTCATTTTTTTCTTCCTTTGCACCCGAAACACCACAACAGACCATTCTTCTCCGGTACTCGTTACGCAAGACGATGTCCGACAACCACGCGCACCCTAGGGGCCCCCGGCGTGGACAAACGGTTTACGGTTTGCGTCCAGCTGGGCCACAGCCCAGGAACAGCATCGAATCGCGTCGAATCGAGCTATGGTCGACGACAAACCGTTAGGGAGACGGACACGAAGTGGACAAAGATCAGCGGGCCGACGATCCGATCGTTCGAACGCTGCTGCTTGCTGACCTTACGGTTCAGTGGCGCGCACGGTGGTGGCCAGCAGGACCACAAGGCGCTGTTTGTAAGGCGCTCCCTGTTTTGGCGCAATTCTAACGGCAACATACTGTTAACAAGCACTCAAAACGGTCACCGGATCGACCACCACTGCGCCGGTACTGGTCAAAGATTATGATTTTTTAATTTTCTTTCCCCCGGACTCGATCGACATTCTCACGGATCGCTCACGAGTTGTCAACGGTTTTTGGCGCACCTTAGGCGCGCGCGCGTAATTTGCGTTTCCGAATTTCGCACACGTCATCGAAGGAAGAGGGGAACAGTTAGCTTAAAGTGAAGGCGCGCGCGAGGAAAAATGTAAAATGATACGATACGCGGTGAAAGTGACAGGCCCCGTTCCGGATGATGACGTGTGAAAACTGTTAAGGAATGTGTTAACGCACAGGTAGGTGAGCAGCAGTATGTCTGTAAACCCTTGTCAGAACTAATTATGAAGTCGTCTAACGAGACTGTCGCCGCGATTTAGACCATTCCGGTTCTAATTGTGTCAAGGGATGAAGAGTTCATTAAGAAATTCGGACGAAGCTTAGACTTTCAAGGAATACAAGTTTTGCTCTAGCTTCTTATCCATGCAAAGCACCTCGCAATCAATACTCAACTAAAGCCAATCCCATAATGCCCATCAAGAATTCCCAGAAGAATTCTCATCCGGAAAAAACGGTCACAGGACTCTACTCTTCCCCGGATGGATTGACGTGTGGCTGACAGTTTGAAATTAACACATACGGTTCCGGGGGCTGACCGACCGGGCGCGCTACACCCAATCCCAATCAACAAGAGGCCCAACCGTGTTTCCCACCAGAAGCAAACAAACATAAATTGGTTCACGAGGGCCCCGAAAATAGTGCTGCAAACGGTGCGAATATTATGCCTGCCACGCCGCGGGATGGATGATGACTGCTGCTCCTGCTGTTGAGGACTCCTTTTCTTGCTTCCTGCGACGACAGCAAAAACCCCATCTTCTGTCAAGAGTCAACAGCGACGCGACAGGCGTACGGGCGGGCGTCTGGAGTCCGGTCAAGCGAGTTCCATTTCCGGTTCCCGGCCTTTGTGACCAGCGGCTTTCGTGGAAGTCCGCCCGGCCTGGCCTGGCCTGGCCCTGGATCCTTTGGATGGATAACCTCTTCGTTGAATCGTTTTCTTCAATTCCCGTCCAAACGAATTGTGGGCGAGCGGAGAGGACCGACCGAATGCGGAAAAGTGGAATACACGGCGGAAAAAGGTTTTCACTCTCGTCCTCTCGTCGACTGTCGAGAGAGGCGAGGCAGAAAGGAAGGAAAATATCGAAATCAATTGAGCAAAATGTCAACAACACTTTCACTGCCCATACCACCGGGCACTGACTCCGGACTGCGGACTGGCTGCTACACCGTTTACCGGTGGATGATTTGTCGTCGTCGTCGTCCTTGTCCTTCTGGGTTGATCCTTGCAAGCGTTTCATTTTTTTTTTTCGGTGACATTTGAAATAATATTATCATTCACTTCCTTCCTTCCATAGAGGCATGGCCTGGCCGTGGCAAAAACTGGACCGGAAACGGTGCCCACCCTCTATATCCCTCCCCGGATCGGACTGGATGATTTAACCTTTTTCCTCCCTTTCTTCCTTCCATCCATCCACCAATCCATTGGGTCATTGTCGTTGCGCCATTGTCGTTAGCTAAATTCCGGTCAGCTCAGTTCGTCAGCGGGCGCTAATTCTTCCTTAAAAATCCTGAACTCCCTCGACCTTGTTGTCAGCGAAATCGTGTTCCTTTCTTTCGCTACCTCGCTGAAGTGATCCGATTCCTTCGGTCTGCCTGCCTGCCTGCCTACAAATCCTCCACAAGGAAGGTCCGAAACTGCTGCTTCCTTTTAAAAGACGTTACATGCACTCCACACAGACACGCACACGGACAGGCGTTCAAAGAGGTGGAAGGGCTGAAGAACTGGAAATCAATCAACACGGAACGGTTTCCGGTTCCTTATCCTTTTTTTTCTCTTTTTACTCCGTAATCCACTTACACAATGCGCTCGCAGAGAGGTACTCCTTTGGTCAGTCGATGGCAAAAACGTCGAAAGATGACCCTTGCACTACCCTCTGGATGGACGGGCTTATCCGGGGCAAAAAATTTGGCTCACATCTAGAGAAAAACAAAAAGAATCTACAAAATGCGGAAGGTATTGAAGATGCGTAAGTATTAAACTTCCTCCGCATTGTAGCCCCGAAGATGTAATAATTGATCAACGAGTTCCACCAAAATGGTGGGAGAATATAGGGGAAAAACTTGGAAAAAACTTTACTGAAAGGAACTGACATCACAATGAGGAGTTTCTGTGAGGATCCTCCCTTACTTGCTAAGGGGGTCGTGAAAGTAATCTAACTTGTGGCACACGTGTGCTCATCATCACTCGTGTTCTACATCCCAATTCGTGTCACTTTCAGCACTCCAGGACACCAATTCAATCCAACCTCCACGCCACTCCAGATGGTAATGCTTGGTCTTCAAGGACAAAGAAGTTTTATGCTAAAAGCGGTAACTTTAGCTTGAACTACGCCTCAAATGATTGCGCGTATGTCAAATGCAGCCGCTTACGAAGTATCTCGGGAGTATCTTCAAACCTTACTCGCACTCCAAGCTAACCCAAGTTTCATTTCCTTCTTCAAACTCTTGCGTGTGCGCTTCAACTGCACGGAACACGATTGCATCTGCATGAACGCTACCCTTTCACAGCCATCAATCAAGTAACCTTCAAAATGGAAAAGAAAAAAAACAAGAACAGCATCCTCACCACTGGCCATTATCACTGGCTTGATAAGCTGGCGGTTCGCTTGCTCTTCGCTGACCTCTTCGCCGAAATTGAATCGCTTCTGCCGGACGACCGTCAAGAGACTGCAAGTCGCTAAGCAAACGAATTCACTTTCACTCATCTGATCTGATGACCATCACTGGTCCCTTCAGCACCACGGCGAGGACCATTATCAACCGGTTCAAACGAGTGTTTGGCGCATCAGTCTTTCTATCAGTTCCCGCGGGCACCAGTTACAGCATACCGTGACCGACCGACTTCCAAATGCACCATCACCATCGCGCATGTTTGGTGGAGCTCGTCAGCCGCAAAATGTCCTCCCCCCCCCCGCTCATCATCGTTGTTGTGATCGTCGTCGTTGATCGTTCGTGGTCGCCGTCATTTCTTATCATCTCGAAGTGCGCCTTTTCGGTTGGCGCACTTCTTGCTCTTGAGCAATAGCTTGGTACAGGTTTTCTGGGGTGGATGGTGGTGTGGTTATGTAAATGCATTTAACGATCTCTCCGCAGTATGCACCTTTTAATCGGACACAACAACAACACCGATGGACAAAGAGCCGATAACCGAATCGGTCGGTCTCACCGAAATGCCCTTCAGACATTACAAGTGTTAACCTGACATTGAACTGAGGTCCGGAATTTCAATGCAGTTCAATCAACCTGGTTTGGTGGGCGATCGAGCACACCTTAACGATGTACTCTATGTTGGTACTGCGATAAGCGCACTCAATCGTTTGTGACATCATTTCCTACATCACCTTCACGGTCACCTCCATCAGCAACAGCAGCAGCAGCTCAAGCTTAAACATCTGCTGCTTATGTGGCGAACCCCTCCCCCGGAAAACTCTCAATCACCGACAGCGCTGCGACTGCACCAGGGCGAACCAGCCATCATTAGTTGTCGATTCTTCCGCATCCTTCCGCACGAACGCACGCACCGATACCACCGGTATTACCGGTCCCAAACGCTGCAACGGGTGGTGTTTTTTGAAAAAGTTTTTGGATTTTTTTTTTGGAAAATAAAACCGAACCCTCCCTCCATGAGAGGGATGGAACAACCACCACCACCACCACACTTCCTGATGAGGATGAGGGTGCTGAAGGACGACGCGAAGCTGGTTGTCTGTTGATGGTAAGCGGAACTGTAACAGCCATCAAACCGTTAGTCTGGAGGATCACCGGGCGTGCTAGTCGACGGGGGAAAGAGTCCATTTTAACTCCTCAAACCCCTGCACGACGCCTTTTAGTAACAAAATGGTGGTGGTACAGCTAGCTAGTGTCACGGAATGCATCAAATTACATCGCAATTGCACCACTTTCGAACTGGCGGAAGATGCGTTGCGTACAAATGCGTTCCACCCCCCCCCCCCCCCCCCCCGAAGAAAAAAAAACAATTGTCTCCTCTTACCATCCCTCTGCTCTGGTTTCATCCCTATTCCC
>NC_064878.1:14525000-14530000 GCF_943734665.1 Anopheles aquasalis
ATCATAAAAAGATCCGTAAAACTGTACCGATCGGCGAAGGAACGGAGGACATTATACCGAGGCCGTCGTCGTCGTCGCTTCTATCTCGGTCATCACCTTGGCCATAAAAAAAAAGTTCGCCGCGTTGGGGCTGGCCTGTTTCTGCGCCCAATTGCTGCCATTCTTGTGCGGCCATTAAAAATCAAACGTCAAATTTGCAAACGTCAAAAAAGCATTAGAGCAACAGAGTCGTTCTGTGTCCGTGCGAGTGCTTGTGTGGTGTAAATGGCGGTAAATCGCTCTCTAGGGGCTATTGCGATTACTGCTGGCTGGGTGGTGATGGCCAGCGATCTGGAGCATGCCCGTCGACGACATGTGACCACACACATGTGCCGATGGGCAGGGCGAGAATAGGAGAAAAAATATAAAATTTCTTTGTAGCATCATAAAAAATCATAAGATGACCACGGCTACGGTCGGTCCAGCCCGGTTTTAATTGCCCCTCTGGCCCTGCCCTGCCCGTTAAGGCTCATCCCGTGCTGTTGGGAGTGTGTTGCCACACCACCCTGGGACATTCTATCGGGCGTTTAAGAACACATCAAACCGTTCAGAGCGCGTGCGATAAGCGCTGCAGAAATTCAAGTGCCAAGTGCCAAACGGCCTGCTGCGTGGCTCGCGTCATTTCCATCAAACCATAATAAAAACAAACCGGAACGGTGCAAAATGGCCAACTATAATTTCGGTCGAAAAATTTAATTGAATAGCCCGCTTCGTCGCTTCGTAAAGGTGAAATGTATGAACTAACCTACTATGACCTAAAAAAGAGCGAGAAAGAGAACGAGGTCCATTTATGATCAAAAGCACTGGACCTCTTGCAGCGCTTACCTCCGAGATGTACCAGGCTATCCTTTCCTACCGAGGGCCAATTGTCCAGCAGAGCTGTTGGGAGGCGTGCTACGGTCAACTCCTTCGCCCGAATGTCACCTGGATTACGCGTCTGGTCCGGTGCACGTTTACGAAAAGCATAATTACGTCTCCAGGACAAACAAAGCGCAATCCAAACACTCGGGTGGGGAGGGAGGGTGCAAGTCCCCAGCTAAAGGGGTCATAAACTTAAATGACGAAGAAAAGGCAAAACAAAAAACAAACTTTCAAACCAATTCGCTGCCACTGCCAATGCTGCTGGTGCTAGTGTTTGGGGGAAAAGGGTCACCGATTGGCGATGGCGACATTAGCAAGTCGGGTAGCCTGTTCAAACGGACCTTACCGGGAGACAAGCGGGTACATTACCGACGATGGAGGCGGTCGCAGAAGATGAAAAACAAAACTAAAAAGATTGGAAGGAGGTGGCTCATGGGCCGGGGGCGGTCAGCATTGTCTGCTGCGGGGCGGATGGTCCATAGCGCGCCAACACGCACCAGCACCGTCTGCACCGTTCTCATCCTGCGCGGTCGCCAGTGTTGTCTTGGGCGATTATGTTTGTTTTGCCAAAACAAACCACCCTTTCGCCTGGATCGCGGGTATCAACATGGCCCACAGCGGGTGGTACAAAGCAGTCAGTAGGTCCTGTACCTTGCCAGCAGACCACGCAGACTACCTAGGCCGGTGAGCCTGGAAAAGGGTTAAATGAAGCGCAGGGGATGAGATTACGACGACTAATACGCTGAGCGATACGACAGCGAGGAGAGCAGTGCAGTGGACAGTAGCAGTCGGAGTTTGCAGCCGCGTTTTTGGACCGCCACAGAACCGGTCACCGGACGATGCGCCGGGGGCATGAAGGGTCGTACATTAATTATGAACGTTTGCCGCCAGTTGACCGGATGGTTGGTTCATAACAACCTAGAGAACCAGCTCCCCCTCAGTAGCACCAGTTGAAGACCTTCGACACCGGTTCTGGGATCTAGATTTTCCAATTTCAAGGTCCGTTGGCCCGATGGCCGAAGAGCGTGCTTTGATCGCCGCCAGCTATATCCGTTGCGTAAAGCTTCTAGAAGCTTCTCCGTGGGGTTTCAAAGCAATTACATCAGCCTTGGATCCGAGCAATTGTTACATGTGCGTTATCGGGATTCGGGTGCCAACCGGTTGTTCCGCTTCGCGATCGAGCGTTATCGAAGGTCCCATGAAGCGCTTACACGATTGAGGTGATTCGATGGATCCCCGTGCCCTCCAGGGGGCGATCTCTAAAACTTGGATATCTCATTTTCGACACGACAAAGTGGCTCAATTGCTCATAAGACACAAATTCGAGCGGCTGCTTCTTGAGAAGTGCGTAACATGGGCTGCTACTGGGAATCCCTTGGACAAGTCATCGCTTGGATTTACGGTCTTGCTAGTTGCAGAAGGTTTTGTTGGTGTTTTGGAGTTAGATTTTAGGCGAATCATTCGCTTTCGGTTGAATTCTGTAGCGGTTAGTGGTCCAAAAACGTGGGGATGGTCCGCTTGAATGGATGTTCTGTAGCGATTTAGTGGAATTTTCACAACATTTCGGTTGTTTCTCATCGAAATAGTTTATTCTTATCATTTTCGCTGTGCACTTTTGTAGATCCTTCTTATCATTTTATGTTATTTGGCGACCGATGCACCCTCAATATGTTGGGAGTTCAACATATTCCTAAGTTATGTTAATATCTTCCCTTTCCAAAATACTTCTTTCTGACATTATCACGCTGCTTGCTTCAGCAAATCGCCAAAGAAGATCATCAAAACCATTACTCACCATATATCGTGGAAAGAATTCGCGAACCTCTCCTTTTTCTTTTTTAAAATCATTTATATGAATATCATTTAATTTCGACTTCATTCAATTTGATTATTATTTTACCATGCGAGTTTAATTGTAATGAAATGGTTATGTTTCTGAAAGAAATAATTAAGTATAGTCTATTTTTCAAAAATCCTGAATTTTTTTTCAGCACACTATTTTTTAAATTTGCAATCCACTCAAATCAGGAAACTAATCTTTGTGGTGCAATGATTTTTGTAAAAACCCTGTAAATTAAGGAAAAGATAGCTTTCTATCTCCCTTTTTCTCGTTGTTTTTTCTCTCTTTCTAAAAAAAATCCTTTGTAAAAAAATAAAATTTTCTCCCTCTCTCGCTCTCTCCCTTGACAACTCTCTCTTCACCTCTCGCTTTCTAAAAATGAGCACCTTCCCGGGCGCTCAGTTGAGCGTATATCGCGCGTAAGTGCGAGCGAGAAGGCTGCTGAGACAGCAACACTTTCCTCGATGAACACGTTCATTCATTCGTTCATTTCGGTTCACTTTCTGGTGTCATCCTCGGGTTCATTTATGTTTCAGCCCAAAAATTATGCTGGATTTATGTTGATGTCACGAGCCGTTCAGCATGAAGGCGCCATTCATCCATCCACCGTCGTCCGGAGAGGTTGATCTCCGACACACCGATCTCCCTCTAGCATCCTTCGGTGGCCGCGAAAACATCAAGGAGAAAAGGACGGACCCTCGCCGTGGCCAAGGGAGGGAGGACAGCATTCCTCTGTAGCCGTCAACAATCCGTGTTTCATTCACGGTTTCCATTCACGGATCTAACGTCGTCCCGAGCGGACGTGTGCGGCACTGATCTCTCCGAACCGATCCGATCCAATCCGATCCAGCATCCTTTACCGGCGACGACAACGGATTGTGGTGCACCGGGTTAATAGTAGGGGTTTTTCGCGCGTTTTGAGCCCTTTTCGACAGAAGTGTGAGCCAAAGTGGTGAAGCGTTCAAGTGCTGGACATTCCAACGCCCCCCCTTCTACCAAGTGTGTGTTTCCAAAGTGTGTGGTGACCAAAAGCGGTGACAATCTCGACAACAGTTAAACAACGAATCCGTTCTTGTTCTCTCGTGTACCTGGCTTGTGTAGCCTTGCTTCGAATGGAGTTGATATTCGCAAACTGATCGCAAAGCACGTGTGTGAATCAAAGTGCCCACTGGCTGTTTCTTGGTGATCGTAGACCGTAGTGTGCGGTGGCATTTTCGCATTATTTTGTGCATACAACGAACAAAGGAAGCTTGTGTGATTGACAACGAGAAAGAGTTAGACGACGACAGTTTTTGGCGTTATCTGGCGGTGTGTTCTCGGTGCGCCCAAAAACGGCAATTTACGACCAACGGACCGGCAAGGCAGTGATGGCTTTGTCGCTGCTACAGGACGCGCAAACAGCAAGAGGTAAGCGAACAACATCAGCAACATCAATTGAGAATGGGTTTTCGGTTAAATTCGCAACGCACCACCAACGGTTGCCAACGTTACGGCGGCGCCAACCAGCCAGCCAGCGAGCTATTCTTTGTTCAACTTTTTGCCGCCACCGCGACGTCTCCCCGGTGTTCCGGTCGCAACATGTTTGCGCCGGAATCGTTCGATGGGATTTTAATTAGGAAGCGCAACACACGGTTGGTTTGCGGGAGTAATAGTAAGGCAGGAACTACAAAGCAAAACATTTCTTTATCGCGAATTCATTGAAGAATCGAGTGACGCGGAGCATCGCCACCGCAGAGCACTATGCAGTTCCTGTCCATTGATAAAAATCGGTACGGCATCCGCTATCGCGTTCGCTGTTGACCGTTAAAACCCCCGGAGGGGTTTCCTATTGACCAGTTTGCCACTTGGCCAAGGCCACCACTACGCGAAGGGCGCGCCCGAAAGTGAAACGGCATTCCGAGAAGCGAATTTTGCGCTGCCGCAAAATTGCCGACGGCAAATCAGCTTTTCGCGATTCCGGTCTAATCAAGCCATAGCGACCACGCAAACACAGACCCACCATTTCATGAATTGAAGGTGGTGGCTGATAGGAAAGGGTGTAGGGAGCATAAAACACACGCCCGAAACCGGAACAAGCGTGGGACGAAGCAAGAAGTAAACAAAACATAATTCCACTTCCTGCCCTTCATCATCACTACACGAGAGAGAGAAAGGGTTTTTGCACCTCTTTTACCGCCCCTTCCTCCCCCCCAGAACGCACACAAACGCAAACAAAGTTCCGCAATAAAAATGTTGCAACAATAATAATGGCCAAACGGAG
>NC_064878.1:14535000-14540000 GCF_943734665.1 Anopheles aquasalis
GGAACCATGTTTTACATACGGCACCGGATAAAAGGTCGCCTTATCATCCCTCAGCCATCTCCCGAAACCGCGCTCCTCCGGTGTCAGTCCATCGCTCAAGGAGTAAAAGATAGTGAAGTGATAAATTTCGATCCACCACCGTTCCACTGAAGGAGGGAGAGGGCTCCTTTCCCTGGCTGATCCCTTTTCTGGTCAGTTAAATCCCAAATGCCCATCGAGCCCACCGTGTGGCGTGATTTTCATTCAATAAAATAACAATTTGCCCCACCTTTTGGCCTCACTGGGAGGTGGAGGGGGGAGTGAAGGGTTTTCCAGCTCCTTTTTTCTTTTTTTTTGGGATTCCCAATACCCTTTTTGGTCTGGTGTGGTGCTGGTCAATGGAAAGGGTTGTCTAGAGCGACGCTTCTTTAAGGGCGCTGTGTTTTGCACGAGGTCCGGTCCGGTGTTATGCGATGATATGCTTGATAAGGGTGTGAATTAGGGGTTGCTGGACGGACTGCTCTATCTATCTCTTCTTCGGATACGTAATTTACACCCCTTTCCGGACGGGACTTTGGGCGGAATGTTCACGAATGAATGCAATTAAGAGAGATGGAGGTGCCCAGCTGGAGCTTCGTGGAATTCCACTTGAAGGATCTGTTTCGCACCTCCCGAGAAAAAGGATTGTTGATTGGACAGCGATTGCAGGGGCAAGAGTTAATAGACGGACGTCTGATGGAGGTTTAGGGAGTTTCGTTCTTTTTTTCCGGGAGAATGAAGCCGTTTTCCACCGAGAAAAGACACAGGGTCTGGTAACAAATCCGGCGTGCGTTGAATTCCGAATTTCATCGTATTGAGAAATGGCAACTGCATTCTGAACTATGCATCCTGAGCTGGGCCTTACGAGGTCACAAGGATTGCCAAAAAAACAAACAACCTTCTGCGTCCGTCGTCCTACCTTGCCAATTTCGAGGGCAAACCGATGTCCTTTTTGGGTTACTTTTGCGTTTGCCCTTTTCCGCTCGTATCTCCAAGGCCGGCCACAGGGCATCGACATTGGAAATTTGGCAAACCTTTGCCTTCCATTCGTCCGTTCCGTCTTATCTGTTTTGCAAATAGTTCATGGTACCGTGTGCATGCGTTTGTGCTCCAATTGAGGGCCCATAAATATCGACAAAATAAACCATAAACCAATCCATCGATGGCCCAAACCCAACCACCGTATGGCATGGTACGGCGGTGCTCTGCTCGTATGATCGAAGCGGGAGGAGAGAAGAAAAGGTTTTACAACCCATTCCGGTCGGAGGCTCTTTTGTTATGTAGCGGCGGTGGACGTCCTTGAAGGACTACGACCGCCAGGGGCCCTATAGGAAGAATCTGGACAATCTGGCCGGGTGGTGGTGCTGGTTTGGTGCAAATAATTAGCTGCATTTAAACTGGACCAAAAGAAGGGAAAGACAAAGTGGCACACAGACACAGACGGGGAAGACACACATTTGTCACTGCCGGGGACGAGACGGATTGGATTGGTTTTGCTGGTTGCGTGTCATGGCTTGTGTGTTTCTCTCCAGGACCTCTCCCGGGTACACAGAGATGGGCTCTAGCGGTGCGATCCGGATTGTGGATTTTGTGAGAAAAGTAGGGAAATTGGCAAGTAGCCTCGCAAATCCTTTACTGTAAATAGAGATTTGTTTTCCCACAAAACACACGATTCAACGGTACCAGTGAGTATTAAAACCCCCTGCAGTGTAGTTCGTTTTAGTGAAATTCTAGTACGAGTATCGAGAAGATAGGTGTTTTAGTGGTCAATGTAAGAATGGAGAAGAAACTTAAATGAACAAATTAATTAATTGTTAATGTTAACGGAAAGGAAAAGGATATTAGATAAACGAGATGCCAAAAGATGTCCCCCACTACTTTCTCGAATCGTACAAATGTTGCCGAACGGCAGACGGACGAATGTGCAATCTTACCAGTTTTCCGCCCCGGAAAACAAACCTTCTCTTAAATTGCGAAGCGACTAGGTTCGGCTCCTGTTGTAAAAGTGTAAGTAATTCTATGTGTAAGTAAGTCTACAGTATGAAAACTAGGTGTTGAAAAGGATAAATTGGTGGTCCGGTGGGTGAAAGTTGTATCAAATATAAACGAAGTAAAGCAAAGTAAAAAAAAATCAAAGAAACAAGGAAGGAAAACTGCAACAACACACAAACCATAGTACAAATTTATTGCTCTAGAAACTCGATCTCGATCCATTTCCAAAACGGGGAAAACAAACATAGAAGAGAGAGAGAGAGATAGAGAGAGTGTAGTAGAGTGTAGAGAGAAAGAGAGCGTAAGTGTTCAGTGGAGGATTGTAAACCAATTTACCTAACCTCTCGGTTGGTACCGGCAGGGAACGTACGTACGGCGACAGTAACAAAACATTACCAGCTACCTCAGTGCGTGCGAAGGGAAAGGTGTTCGTCACCCGAATCCCCGGTGTAAAAGACCGTCTGGCACACACACAGATACCCACACACCCACACAGAACACAGAGCAAATTATGTACCAAAAGTTCTAACCTTATGCAAGACATGTTAAGAAATCGTAAAAAGATAAAACTCATAAAAGCGCATTCATTGAATTTAAAGGACGAAATGGAAAAATAAAAACTAACTAAACATTGAAACACCACTGCCCTCCACGGGATGGACGCTGGGACCATGGGAGATGGGACAAAGAGGAAAGAAATCGTCGACAAACAGCGGTAATAAGGTGAGATTGAGTGAAAGTGTACCGTAACAGCAGGGGAAGGTTAAGAAAAGTTACCAATTGGCATGGGGAAAGACACCGTGTGACGTATGTTTATGTAGCTTCCCTCTTTCTCTCCATCTACCTGAGACAGTTCAAGGACTTGCAAAATAGTGCAAAACATGGTAAGAGAACCGTTAGCGGAACGGGAAAGATGAAATCGGTAAACCTTCAGAGCCTACTGTCGCTCTAGTTCACTGTTCTTTCTGCATTTTTCAAAGGAAAATGGAAGCGTCTCCAAGCAGGCGTGTTTCTGTTTTGCTCATTACGGCGGACGCGTCTCGCGGATTTTGCGTGCGGTAGCAAATCGACATCGAAGGAGGATGATCTGGAGCAGGCGCGCAAATACCACCACAAAACCCCTTTCTCTAGTAGGCTGAGCGGTTTTTGAAGCAGGAACGCACCATTCGGACCTGGAAGGGATGAAAGATATGTAAATAAGGGATTTTGGGAAAGGATAAAGCACCGCCATCCCTTTGGGTTGAGGAAAAAAAGGAAACAAAACGGCCAGGAAGCAACGGTGAAAGAGAGCGCGAGAGTGAGAGAGTGAAAGGATAATGATTAAATGAGAAGGATCAGATCGTTGCCGGTAGCAACGAAAAAGGGAAAGAGCGAGAGAGAGAGAAAGAAACAGAGTGAGAGCGGGTGCGAACGAAGGAAAAGGACTCGCGGAAAATGCGCGCACATCGCTCGCAGGAAGCAAAAGTGAGCGAAGATGACGACGGCGAGTGGCAGCCATTTAATTTTAATGACTCGCTCACGCACACACCGGTGACCGACCACCGAAAAGGCTTCTTCCCTAGTATCCTTTCACAACACCCCCTCACGATGATACACCCCCCCCCCCCCCCCTTCCTACCGAAGCAACGCACCCTCTTCGAGCGCATCCTTTGTTTTCGTTCATTAAAGTGCGCGTCGGCAGCACCAACACAAACGTAGCCGCCCGGGGGTGGGGTGGTTGGTTGAAAACAAAAACGCAACACGCGCCAACTCCCGCTCTACGCACCCCACGCGAGAGGGCGAAAAAGAGAGAGAGAGTGAGTGAGTAAGATGGAGCCGTTAATGAGATTAATGTTAAGGGGTTCCGCTCACCCTCTGCCCATCATGGCGTGCAAACAGCACCAGGATATGATGCTGTCTCTCTTTCTCTTTCTCTCTCTCTGCGCCATCCTTATCACCGCACGGCCACGGCCACGGGGACCCTCTTCTCGCTGATTATCCTGTCTGCTTTGCATTTCCAGGCCCCCCAAAAAATCCTTTTTGCATGCGTACCCGTTTCGTGGCCCGTTGTACATAGAGCAGGCCGGCCAGGTCTCGGCCGCACGCACACTGCGATGGTTGTTTATCCATTACTCTTTTTTTTTGCTCGCCAACCAAAGTAGCCCGGACACGAGCGACCGTGGCGCTGTGCAGTTTGTTGGAGCGGAAGTGAAGGAATTAAAATTTCAGCAAAACTGTACACTGGCCTTCTCGCTCTCTCGCTCTCTCTCTCTCTCTCTCTCTGCGTCGAGGGGACCACGATCCTTGTGTCCAGTCTAGCGGAACGCGTGTTCGCGCTGTTGCTGCGCTGGTGTTTGTGTCAGAGGGTGTTCCATTCGACGCCACCCCATGCCACCCCTTCGCGCCGCGTATCCTTTATTACAAATTTAAACCTCGCCCTCCTTTTCTCTCCTTTTTAAATTGCTCCTTTTTATCTTCTCTCTCGCACACTTACACAGACACAGACACGCTGGGGCGCGGAATTCGTGAATCTTTTGGGCTAATGAAAAGTAAATACACCCCTTTCTCTCACTCGCGCTTCACTCTTTCTTCACGCAGCTTTCTCTCTCGCTCTCTCTCTCTCTCTCTCTCTCTCTCTCTCTCTTTCGCTTTCTGCTTTCTCCACCCTCAGCACCACCATCCCCGCCCCGTGGGCTTGTACATTGCTCAATTTCGTGGATATTACGCGTAATAAAAAGGGCCCCCGGTGTACATGGGTGGCCATGGTGGCGCGCTAGCCTCCATTAAAGTGCGGGGGGGTTAGCTAACCCCACTTACACCAACAACCAACCAACAAACCCTCAAAGCCAACTGCTTCTGCTGCTGCTGCTGCTGCTGCTGCTGCTGCTGCTGCTTGACTTACCTTCCACCCAACAACCCCCCTTTCAGCGTGTTCTGTGTGGCTGTTACTACTACTCTTGCAATTACTACACTTTCGCTACTTTCTTCGCCGTGCCACGTCACCACCGCAC
>NC_064878.1:14545000-14567500 GCF_943734665.1 Anopheles aquasalis
CACAGCATGCTGCGCATGAACGGGCCATGTGCCGCAGGACCGTTAGGCTGAAATGGAAAAGCATCAAGGCGCGGCAAGGATTAATGTTACACTTTTTGGACCATTTTTTATCATTTTTAAGATTCCGGTATTTTTTTTTTTTTTGGTTTGGTGGAGTAGCAAAGACTCATCCTCATCATCTGCAACAAGTAAAGGATGGTTTTTGGGTTCTTTTCGGGAGTCCTGTGCAACAGTATTCCTGTTGCTCCGAGCGCATGAAACGAGAGAAAGGACAGAAAAGAGGAAAGGAACCCACTCCGAGGATTCGCCCCGGGTTCGAATTCTAAACTCTCGCGCAGGATCATCAAAAAGGGATCCATTCGTCCGTTTGATTTGCGGTTGATTGATTGTGTATCACACGATGCCGTTACTCCTCCACCGCACCCGGGGGACTGGTGGCAAAACTTACGAAACTTACGTTACCCATTCATTCGATTCGAGACAGGAAGTTGCGGTGCGGGAGAGGCCGAGAGGGTTGGAGTGAAGAAATGGATTTTTATTTAGGGAAAAAAAGCTAGGAAGAGTCTAAAGAAGATTAACGGTACCACTGAAAACGAGTTTGCGCTTTGTGTAGTTATGGTAGAGGAAAAATAAATGAACTTGTTTGTACTTGGATGCTTCCGGATCACCGTTTTGAGCTGGTTTATTAGGGAACGGCACATTTTTGCGCATTTATAACGAAACAATCATTATTTACTCCCTATTCTCGGATGGTACACAAAACAAAAATATATTAAAGACAGTATATACAATATTCTTAGCAGAAAAATATTAAACAGTAGGTACCATGGTTTCAGTTTCAATCAGTGTAAGCTTTTGAAATCAAAGCAATCCTGTTTCCAATAATTTTGCTGGAAATAATCCTAGATTGTGCAATTTTGTTCATTGACAAAAGAGTCAATAATACGTTCGTAGATTAATAAATGTTTCCTAATTCAACAACAATTAACCTGTGCTGAAAATGTGTATACTGCTGTGTTTGAAAGACACGCACTTAACTTTAAGATCATCAGTAAATGATTCTTGAAATGAGTAATTTTTACTAAATATACAGCAAGCAATATACTAAAAATCAACAAACTCCTTGGTTTTCTATTCATTATCCAAACAAACAGAAATACTAATGTACGAATCTGATAAATGTGATCCAAAGTCATCTTTCAAGATTAATTGCAGCGAGAAGCCGACCTCTCTGGTAGAAATTATTGTATTTTAAAGGCTCCATCTTGACAGTTCTCAGCCGATCAAAGGATGCTTCGACTTTCGCTAATCATCCTGTGTGGCTTACTTCGATTTATTCTTCCACAAACTGCAGACGAACTGCAACCAGTTGATCAACCATTTGCTGCGCCCAAATCAAACAATCAAACCGTCTTAAAACGATCTTCTCCTGCTCGTTAATGATGATCGAATTAACACGACGTAAACCAGCGACCTTTAACCTTAACGATCGTAAACCGATCACGCTGCGATCGTTAATCGCATCGCTTCATCTCACCATTGCGCCCAATCGGTTGGGAAAAAGAAGTCATCACAACCCTTCAGGCCACTAGCTCTCTATAAACCAACCAGAAATCGTAAAAAAAAACAATTTTAAAGCCATTTTTTTTACAGCGCACCGAAAGAGGTAACTGGGGAATAAAAACCGAAAGAAAAACACCTCGAGACCCTGGCGCCAACGTAACGACACCGGCACGTGGCAAGCTTCCGGGGGATGCACCCAGGATAATAAAGCCGTATTTCCGTTCCAAATACTCCGCGGAATGAAGAGAAAAAAAAACCTGAAACTATTAAACCCAATAATAAAGGGACCCCTTTCCTTTCGGAGGAAACCCCTTTCTTCGATCAAGACGCAGACCCCGCGTGGAAGGGTGAGAAATCGTACGGGTAAGACGGGAGAGAGAGAGAGAACCAAGGATAAAAAAGTGCGTCTTGCATGTAATGCCCCTCGCCGTTAGACCCGCGCGAGAGATGCACTTTGGGTCTACAGAGAGAGAGCATAAAAAAGGCACATTATGAACCCGGACGCAGTAAGAAAGAGGGTTATCCGCGGCGGTGTAAACTAACCGCTTAAGTGGCTTTTAAGGATCGCCCTTTAAGGTGGCGGTTGATATACGGTCGCTTCGTTAACCCGTGATCCACGGCAAACAACAACAAACATGACGCCTGACACGAGCCAACGAGCGCGCACCCCAGACGACGTGGACCCCTTCTCGATGAAGCTGAAGAGTTGCAGTGCTCAACCGGCGACGTGTGCGACAGATTGTTTGCTTGAGAAAGAAGGGGGTTAAGATGCGCGGTGCACGATCATAAGATCCGGTAACGACAGATGTCATTCCCGAGCCACGGCGCGCGTCTTTAACACCATACCGAGCGATCAGATCGGCGCTGAGGGGTTTGAGTGATTTGTAGCTTTCCGAGCGAGCGCCCCACAGGCCTCCAGAATGATGGCCACGATTTTCCAGCCCACGACCGACGGGGAATTTAACGCTTTTCGGGGACAGGGAGAGATGAAATGTTGGGTAATTTTTCTTCCAACAACGTTCCTGGTTAATTAGATGTAACCGATTCCGATCGGTGGAGGGAGGGAAGGCGTATTCGAGGGACCCCTGGAACTGGTTCTGATGTTCTGTGTTGTACTGGATGTCATTCTTGTCAGATTATCGACGAGTGGCTTTACCGAAGCCCGGAGAGTGACAACTAATTTCCATCCAAAAGACTGTGGTAGAGACATTTTGACATTGATTTTTGGTTTTGACAAGTCCAGGACGGGTCGAGGATTCTCACTTCCTGGTTGATGAAAGGGTGGATCTTCTTTCTTATGCTCGGTTCCTCTAATTCCACAAACTATTTCTTCAATTCTTCGGAGCCGCTTGGACCGTTCTTGGACAAAGAAAAGGATCTTCTTTGCTAAAGAACTTGCCGCCAAAGTGCGACCACCCAGGGCATGGGAAGATGATCTCAGTAGTCCTGAAAAGCCCTTTCAAATTCATTTAAAAGGATTAAATGGCATAATCCTTCTGTGCTGCGGTTGAAAGTAATTCTTTTTCCGGAGGCTGGTGTACCTGAAGGTGTAGCCACGGTACGGTACGGTGCACAGCATCCTCTCTTGCAGGAGATCCTTCGTTCAAGTTGTTGTAACTGGTGTGCTGGTTACAGTGAACGTAATTATGATTTTCGAATACATAGGTTGATTGTTTTTCTATCTATAACTATTAAAGACAAGCAGCACGAGGTGTTCTATCACCGCACGGCGGTATAAGACTGATGCTTTCTCCATCTATTCGAAGGATTGACGGAACTGTTTCAATGTTCTCTTCCAATGTTCTTCCAACGTAGAAGGCCGATTAGATAAAGACGAGCTGAATCAAAAGCAAACATCGAGGAATCGTGCGCATTGACAGCAGAAAGAGAAGGATCACCCAGACACACAAAAAGTCTGTTAACACACATCAATGCTCACGATGCTGCAGTGAAAGGACAGCTTTCCTTTCCTTTACCTTTCGCACCATCTTTCACCATTGCCGTCTAGAAGATGCCATGTACCAGGTGAGCCCAGTCGCCAATGTTCGACGTAGCAGCAGCAGCAGCTTGCGATGCTTGCGTCTCTCATTTCACGAACGAACGAAACGAAATGCGATTAACACCTGTCGTTATTTATACGCACCTTTTGCGCACCAGATAATTAGAACCACATTGAAGATGCCCCTCCATTCCTTTCGTCTACGATCAATTCGAGGGACCAGGAAGTACCAGAGCACCACCGAACGGGACTGCCGGATCTGCTGGATAGAGGAAATAAACAAAAAAAAAATGATTTCATAACTGTAACCGAGGGTTTCGGGCTTAGCTTCCTTCTCTTAGCGGCCATCGTTTTATTCACGCATTGTGCATCCTGTCCGGGTGTCTGCCAGTGCGCTCTCTTTGTCCGCAAAAGCATCAGTAAACGGTAAAAATGCTTCGCCAAATCACCAACAAGGGAAGGAGCTGGGAGAAAAAACGCTCCGAAATCCGCTCCCGACAGGAACATCAGCGCTGGCCAGCGGGAACATGAGAATGAATGTCATGCTGCCCCATGTTTGCTAATGGCGCACTAATGGAGCACAATCGTAAAGTGGCGCAACGCAAAGTAGTAGGCGAGCTCGCAGTAACTGTCAACTTGTCGCATCGCGAATGCCATGAAAATGTCATCTAGTGTTCCAGCTCGCAACTAGCAAGGTTTCGCCTTAAAACGTTGGATTAGCTGGTCGGTACTAAGACCAACAACCTGTCGGACGCACTCACGTGGCCGTTCATTTTTACAATCCATCCGGGGCCGCCTCGTCGTTACTCTCTATTGGCTCGTATTGGCTCGTTTGCGGGGGGGATTCCAATTCCTGGAACGAGTTACGGCGACTTAACTCTTCCGAACGACCATTCAGGGACACCTGAGGTTGACCCGAGGTGCAGGCCGGGTTGGGGCGACTCAAGTATCCTATCAATACCACCTGCGATAAGGGGGAGCGCCACCACAATCCACAAAATATTGCCACATCGTCATGCGTGGTGACCGAGAACGACGACACAGATCACCGGGAATGCAAACAAAACGGTCGTCATGGTCGTGTGGCCATCGAGGCGAGGGAGATTTACATTGTTTTTACCGATGATTGTGCTAGTCCGAGGGGAGCGTGAGTGCGTGGGTTCGATCATAATCGTAACCGAATAACAACCGTTTTGTGGACCATCTGCCGGTGAACGGTGAAACGGTATCCACCACCGAGAACCCGAGGAATACCCGCTTGTGTTTTGCATGTCACGCTTCTGAAGTTCCCTATCACATGGAGGAGATTCTATCGCTTCCCTTTCCCACAGATAGGATCGAACAACATTTGTGTCAAGATTCCAACACTTTTCCCAAGCCGGCAGCAGAAGCAGCATCCTTGGGAGCAGTTCCGGGTACAGCGTCGCACATAAGCATCTTTAACACATCATTACGGCAACACCCCCTCGACATCAATTCAAATAAAGCCACCGCAACGAGCAAGGCCATCCTTTCGACGCCAACGAGGACGAGGACGACGGCTTCTTCTCTGCGTCTTCCACATACGCACTCACGATAACGTATGGCGTGAGGCGGTTCTCGCTGGTGGCTTCCTCCTGCAGTAGCAAAACAACCAATTCCCCAGAACATCCCTCGCCCACACGGAGGGCAACTGTTTGCATTCGCAATGCCACGACGACGACGGCGAGGACTACAAGGATGGTCCCCCCCGAAGCACAAGGATCCGTATCAACATCAAATTTTATGATATCGCTATATAATTTTTGCACAACTCTTCACGCAACGCCTTGGCCCATCTTGTTGCGCTTTGGCTATGGCGGGTGACGGCCAACGAGACATTTGGCCACTTGAACAAACTGGATCAACTGGGTTGAGATTCACCCAGGAACGAATTACGCCTTCAACGTTGCATAAACAAGCGACAAAAAGACAGAGAGTACTGATGGAACCGTGAAGCGTAAGCAATAGAAATGGTACCGGGCCGATAATCTGGATCCTTGGAAGCACCTCGAGTCGGTCTCGAGACGGAGAAAAGTGAGCAATTGTTATTGTCGTTGTTGTCGTGTTCAATTAACTCATTTAGGATTATCCTGTGGCACGTATTTATCCAACTGGTTGCCAATTTCCTGGATGCCTCAGAGAGAGAGAGAGAGCACACTGGTTGTCCTTTGTCGTTACAGTCTCTCCGTGTGTTGATCAACCTGTGCTCTCGGAGGCGATGATGCAGAGATATCGGAACACAGTTGACAGTTCCGTGAGGTGCAACTGCATCTGCACTGATCATCTTTTCGGTTCCTGCTCGCTCCTTAATGGTGTTGCTGTTTGTTTTGTTACAAGACTCCTAATTGGTCGGGTTCTTTCTTTATCTTACGAATGTCCTCTGAACAAACATTGAGCCAGAGAGGACTTTTAAGTCGCCTGCAGCTTCTCCTTCTCTCGCTCTCCTTTTCCAACCAAAGGATTCGCGTTGCATTGCTCGCTATCCCTTCCTGAAAGCTGCTGCCGTATCCGTTAAGTTCATTTCCTCTCGCCACAATCGCTATCAGCTTAACGCCACGATCCATCCATCATAACAAAAAAAAAAACGTAAACCGGGGTTTGTCAACATCTGCTCATCTAATCCATTTGCCCGTTGTGGCACGCGTTTCGTCATTTTTTGTCGTTGCCACTGCCACTACCGAGTTGAAATCAAACCGGAAAGTCGCAGTTAAACGATGAATTAGGATGGCCAAAGTAAATGGATGAAACAAAAAACCTTCGAACAAACAGAAAGGATCCGCACCAAGCAAAAAAAACGCACACATCCTGGAATGCAAAAAAACGCAAAATCTTTCGACAAACTTTGAAACCACCCCTCGGAACATGAGACAGGGTAATACAACGGGTTAAGTCGGGGAGCGGAAGTTTACAATCTCCTCCCCGAAAAGGAAGCACGAGCCGACAGCGAGCAGTAAGTAGGACAAAAAGGATTGAAAAAGGATCACTGTCGGGATCCTACCTCCCCTCTCCAGGGACTCTAGGACTTGTAGAAGAGCTGTTGAACTGTGCTTAATTAAAGGACAGACCAAGAACTGGATCCTTGTTGCACGATTCATCTGAACTCTTTTTTTTGGGGAGTTCCCGGGAGGCAGCACAGCCACTCCGCGTGTTTGCGAGTTCGATTGTCGTTTTCCGCATTTTTTTTTGAATCAATCCATTTCCTCCAACTAATGGAGAGCCCAAAGACACACTCCCAAGTTGGCTGGCTGGCTGGCACCGCGCTGGGCGACTTCTCGCCTCGGCATTCAAGTCACTCAAGTTTAAAGCGCAAAACAAAGGGCGGCAGGCCAAAAAAAACCGGCCGAAACTCCGACAATCCTTCAGCGTCCTTGAATGAGAAAAAAATAAAAAACAGAGTTTTTTCATCCCCGACAGACCAGGGACCGTTTGTAAAAAAATGCAAATCAACCAACATTGGGAAAAAAAACCTGGACACACAGCCTACTCACCCCGCGTTGGATGGAAACGCGAGACACGCGTGCATGCCCGGTGCCGGCAAAAACGGGTTAAAAAACCGGCGTGACCCTCTCGCTTGAAAGGGTAAGAGCGGCATCCGTGCCACAGAATATCCGGAGCGAAAGAAAAAAAAAAGAAACGCTGGAAAAAAAGTCGTCACCCCTTTCGCGCGAGGGTTGAAAACCCGCGAGTCACCCCCTAAATCGGAGTAGCCTGAGTCGCCGGTCGTTTTTTTTATCGGTTGCTGGGATGGATTTTCGATTTTTTTGGCAGTCGAACAGCACCTACCATGGAATGATTGGGATAGAACTTCACTCTGTTTGAGCTGCGAGTTACGTTTTCTGGAGAGAGAGGGAGAGATAAAATGCATTCCACGTCTTGTTTGCAGAAAGCGGATCCCGGTTCCGTGTTATCATATTGCTCTGTTTGGTTAAGGCATTTTTCGTTGAAATGCACTTGCCTTTTGTTGGGGAAAGAGCGCTTTATGCTTTATGCTGCTGGTCTGATCGAAACATTAATATTTGCTCGCGTAAAATGTTATCGATTTTCGCAGGGGATTTGTCTGTGAAGTGCCTGATTGAAAATGCCAGTGCCAAAGCTACCAATACACACATGTGCAGCAGTGTTAAGGTTCTTTTTTCTTTGCTTTTATTTTGTTTTTAGTCCTGGCCACCCCCCTAGGGGAGGTTGCTGGTTGCTGTGCGATAATTGGATTAAATTTAACCACCTCGAGCGATTTCGAGCGATCGATTTTGGATTTTAATTAGTCATTCAACAGCAGCAGCAGCAAACTCGATGGAAACCGGCGATTGCCGGTACCGAAAGAACGGTTTCGAGCATTCCAAGAAGAAACCAAGCACCTCAGGCCAGTATCTCTCTCTCTGCCAGTGTCTGTGAAGGGTGAACCGAGGAAAACATCATCGCTCGCACAAACGGATTCAATGCTCGGATGCTGGCCTCACTTCAAATGAACACGGAGCACGCCAGAGGGAAATTTAGTGGAAATGAAGCTGTAACGTCAGTGTCCGGAGAAACCCTGGAATGGAAATTCAAAAAACATCCAAAACAAGCGGCCAAAAGATGAAATCCGCTCAAGTAGATGGTATTATTTGTGTGAAAGCGATGAAAAGCGGCTACTGTACGGAGCACCGAGCTTAGGGCGAATGCACGCCCTCGCAGAAAAATTCCTTTTAATTTTCTGCGATTTCATTTCGAACTTTCGAATTAAATGGCCACGAACGGCGATGGTTGCTGGTTCGACGGCCGCAGGTGAGGTAAGGACCGTCGTGACCCCTCTCTGGGGATCCACGGGATGTTGTCTGAGACCTTTGATGGGAGTGAAAAACAAGTTCAATGAATTTCCCTTCTTAAACATCTCTCGAGCCACCGCCAGAGACCTCCTGCGAACTCGTTAGCTTTGACTGTCTTTGTCCCTTCCGCGCGCGCACTCCAAATACACAGAAAACCAGGCGTATTCTAGTGAAAGGCCAACAAACGGTCTCATCTAAATCCTGCGAATGCGTCTGCGAATCGGTTTTGAGACACGGACACACGTAGCGAGCCTGCCGGATGGGGTTGGTCGCTGGCCGAATGTCTTCCCGTCTGCCGGTGTCCATCGGCGCGATTGTGGGTGGCGCAACAATCGGCACAAAACGCACAACCCGCCCCCGGCTGGACCGGCATCAACAGCAAACAGCAGCAGCAGCAGCCGTGGCGACGGCGACGATTGCCCTCACCAAACGCAGGCCGTGCGCATTCAAAACGAGCGCGAGACAAAGTTAAATTACAAAAGTTTTTTAATAGCCAATCAAAGGGAGGTTCGATTTTCCTTTGAAATATTTTTATTCCGCGACTCCACTCGCTCAGCACAACTCCTGCCGGCCAATCGGACGCTGGGTGGTGGTGTTGGTGTCGCACTGAGCAATGCTTACGCTTTGATGTTGACTTTATTTTGCTGTGGATTTTTGTTTTCGTTTATGTTGAAAACTGCTACGAGCCTCGCTTTGGAATGCTACGTGGTCATTTGCCAAGCTCAATGTCAAAGAGTGGATCTTTCGTGAGATGCGATCGTGTGGTCGCTGCATGCTGGAACACTCATAAACACCCTGACTACGCAGATGGAGAGAGAGAGAGAGAGAGAGAGAGAGACAAAGGGTCGCAGATAAGTGGAAATCGAAAGCAAACAAACTAGTTCGTAGCTAAAATGCTTCAGGTTAACACAATTCTTTGAAGCTCTCGCTAATAAATGAGATATTTTTCCGAGTTGCTTCATAAAAAATATTACGAGACACTCCGATGGAGTCGCCTGGCATTTTGTATTTTTTTTTGTTTTTAACCAGATGCGCCAACCGAAAAATCTATCGAAACATTTTAATATTAGTATATTTTTTAATTTTTATTTTATGATAAAGTCTGTAAAGCAGAATGCTTCGTACAGTTTTGCATAAAGACTTTGCGGCTGACTGATTTGTAAACATAAGATAATCATTCAAAGGACAAAATCGTTCACAAGCTTTGATTTAATTTACATTTTTGTTACCGGTTTTGTTTTCTAAAAATATAGGAATTGCATGTAGCTATTGTTAGCGTATAGGTCCTAAAGTTTAGAAAACAAAGGCTGTAAAAGCAAACTCTGTATCCAAGTGCGTACCCAGAATAAAAGATTTCTCAAAATCCTACCTCATAAAACTCCCTCGTCCTCCTCCATGAGCACCATCGACCGCAATGAACCTCTAATATACGTTTCGCAAAATTTAAACTGCAAACCCTACGCCGGAAGTGCATTAAAAATGTAATAAATCAAAACGAACTCGAGGCCTCGAATCGAAGGCGCTATGCCGAGGCACAAGCCGTCCCTGAAGACCTTGCCATATTCCCTGTCAAGCCACGATACAAAAGCTCAACCCTTTCCCCCTGTTCCGAACGACATGTGAATCCTTCGTTCGCTCGCCTGTCTGTCTGTCTGGCAGTCGGTCGGCCCGCTATAAAGGGTTATAATCTGGTTTGGCACGAGCGCAAAAACCTAGCCGCAGGAAGCGAGCGAAACAAATTCCCTAATAAAAAAAAAGAAACGACGGCGACGTCGAGGGGTCAGACAGATGTGTGAAGGCACAGACAATCCTCCTAACGCAAGTCCACCCTGACAGCGCAACGAGAATGAAAAAAAAAACGCTCAGGGTAAGCAGAGAATCTCATCTCCATGGTACCCCTTTCGCCTGGTTTGCCTACTTCGTTACTGACTGGCGCACGAAAGAAATGCGAGATAGAAAAAAAATCCAGGGGTATCTTCTCTGTGTCGCTCCAGCTTCTTCTTCCTTTTTTTTTTTTTAATCAAATCCTTTTCCCTGGATCCCTTCATGATGGTGGTGGTGGATAGGAATCTAATTGCAATTATTGTAATTTATAACATTAAAGCGGAGAAATTTCAATTCCAAACGGCTGGTCTCGCTCTCTCTCTCTCTCTCTCTCTCTCTCTCTCTCTCTGTGCTGGCTGGCCCCAGGGATAACCCCGGAAGCCAAGTACCACCGCCAGCGCCACCGTCACCACGATGCGATGCCCGCTGCAACGCCGGCTGGCTGATCGCAAGTGGCACGGATGCAAATAAACCTTCCGGCAATTCCCGGACGGTTTTGAATTCGCTCTTTTTGCTTTCCTCCTCCAGCTTCCACCTCCCAAAATCCCGCCCGAGTTCTCATTCACCAGTTCTATAATTTATTTTTTTTCCTAACCCCTCAGCCACGCAGCATAAAAAATGTGTCCCGTGATACACGCCAAAACGCAGAGGAAGCGGGACGAAGGAGAGGATAAAAACACGAAAAACCGAGGGTAATACACCGAGCCAGGCCCAGCCATGCCACCCTGTCATTTGCATATCGGGGGTATTCCGTTTTTTTTTCATCATCATCATCATCCCTCTCATCCCGGCCTCGAATCCTTTACCAAGGGCGCACAGCATAAAAAGCGTTCGCGAGCGAGTTTAAAATCGTAAAACGAGATCCGAGCGAGCGAGCGCCGGCGTGCGGGACGCGTTGCCAAGGGTTACTCCCTTCGCCGAGGGATGAAAGGGTTGCAATGCACCCCTCACAGTTTTTTTTCCATTCCATTTTCCTCGTTGTGGCCTGGTTTTTTCGCTTCTTCTTCTTCTTCTTGCTTCTCGCCGATAAGGCACACAAGCAGAGCAACCAACAAGCTAAAGCACGCGAGCATTCATCTGCATCATCATCTGCTTCGCTCTCCGTTGACTCTTTCCTGGCGGGGATCGCGTGCCCGTCAGGTCGGTCAATTCGTCCGAAACGAACTGTTCTATGACTGACTGACGTTGTGAGCCTGTTTTGTGCGTCTTTCGAATGCGTTTCCATCGATTAACGGACGCACTGGACCGTGAAACGTGTGTCGGTGTCAGCTGAGGACGAATTCTGGCCACAGGCTTTTGGGAATTTTTACAAAACGTTCCCAGTATCTTGCCACGAACCCCAAAGGGAGCTACTAAAACCAACTTCTCCGTGCTGCCAGGAAAGAGTTAATATTGATCGGTAACTATGTACTTGCTTGGTCGATGCTACGCGGTGTGCTCTGTGCGTATTCAGCATGAAACGTTTTCGTTCCTGCTTCTCCGGCTTTTCTTCCTCTCTTTATTACACCATCTTATTTTGCATCTTGTTCGATTTTAAGAGGGTGAATTATGTACATCAGCAACCGAAAGGCGAAGCGAAAGAGAGAGAGAGAGCGAGCACGAGATTGTTTGAATTGATATCACCAGGCAGTGCGAAAGGGAAAAGACTACGCACAACGGGCCTTGACGTCGAGAGGAGTGGAAGGACGCTGTCGAGTTCTTCGTGGTGTTTTGCTCTTATTATGTACACCGTCGAGGCGGTGGTGGTGGTGGTGGGCCTTATCTTCCCTCCAGCCTTTTTTAAACCCACTCTCTTCATCCCCCGGACCACCGCCGCCTCAACCACCCCGAAACTGGGGATGATGAAGGATGCCGGGCGCCCTTCATCGCGTAGCTGCGCGGCGCGTAACTTCCGCTTTCGCGCCAAGGATCCAAGAAGGCTGCCACGAAGCAGACGAGAGGAAGCCTTGGTAATTTATCCGTAAGAATAATGAGTTACCAAGGCAACTCCAGTCTCCGGTTGCCACCACCGTCACCACCACGTTCCATCGCAGCCTCCTTTAACTAGCTGTTTATTACTCTTCTACTGTGCTCTGCTCTCGCTCCGGAACCGTCAAAGACTCGCTCGTTCGCTCGCTCGCTGGCTGTCTGGCAGAGTGTCAGGTGAAGGATTGGGATCCATCTTGCCGTGGCCACCCGCCGTCGAATCCTTTCCAGCCGCCTCCACCGGAAGCATGCTCAAATTTCGGAAAAGGATAGATTACGCTGGAAGAACGAACGAACGAAGCGAAGAAAAGTCGCTGCGAGCAGTGCAGCAGTGATCGTACTTGATGGAGCAAAGTTTTGCGTAAGAAGCGGTGACGGGGGATGCGAAGAGGATTTTGACTTTCATCCCCCGCCCCCCTTTTACATGACTGACTTGTTCAGTTGATAAAGGGCCAAGAAGAATGATTGCCAGTCAGAAAGTTTCGCTTTTTTGGGAGCTCTGTATCGATCTGCTGCGTTGCTTCCAATTTAAGGTACCGCTACGCTTCAAAGATGATGAATAACCCTTAGTTTCCTTTCCTAGGGGGGTTCATGACATCGAGGTGACTCATTAATTCAAAAATTTCACCTCAAAAAACTCAGAGAAAGTCTCTACTCGAATGATGCATAATAAATGCGAGATAAATTATCAAATCATATCGCTCGTAGCTCTACTCGTGCTCTACATTACATATTTCATCCAGCATAGGGGTGTCCTTATGACAACCTCCGAAGCTTGCAAGCTCAACACCCAGCATCTATGCGTTAGTATGCAAATGTTGCAGCAAATGCACTCCGCGCGGCGCCTGCCACTAGCATTAATGTAACGGAAATCCTTGGAAAACCCCCCGTCCACCCTTCCCTTGTTCATCCCATCCGCTGCATTCGAGGGAAATCCTTTCTTTTTTTTCGTCCTCCAGTCGATCAGTTTTGCGTGTTGATTTCGTGGGCCCCGGCAATCGCTTCTCACCCCTCACGACGGCCTCACGGTAACCGGAGCACACACAAAAAAAATCAACCCTTTCCACCACGGGGAACAATAGCCAACGAATTCAATCTCACCCTCAGCCCAGCCGGCCGGTTAGCGGATGAGAAAAAAAACCCCTTATGGGACCTTTGTATGGTTGCCCGCGGAATCGTGGCGCGAACGTGGATGAGGAAGAAAGAAAAAAACCCTTTCCCTCCCTCTGGAAAGGTGAGTCACAGACATACACACGGATGCTGCTGCCTTTTTCCATTCATATTTTCATGCATATTAACAGGCTTCTCCACTTTTTTCTCCCAAAGCGGACTCGCGCGGCTGCCACGTGCCCGAGAATCTCATTTTCCTCCGATCAAGTATCGATGCCACGTCAGAACATCAACTCTACGGGGAAAGCTACTCTCATGTGTATTTGTATGGGTCTGCCAGTCGCTTTCTCTCTCTCTCTTTATCTCGATAGGAAGGGAAAAAATGTAAACATTCCAAGCTCGTCGGGCACCACGTGGTGCCGAAGGGTTTTCGTATGGTAACCGCACACGAGCCACGTGCTTCTAAAGGGATGAGACTCGAACACATACACACCCGCGAGCGCGAACGGCGAACAGCGAACGCTTCGGATGAGGCGAATCCTTTCGGCACAACCCTACATTTCCCCACGGACCGAGGACCGAGCTTCGTCGAAGAAAGTGAAAGCTGAAGCTTCAACCAACCGAACGGCAACACCATGACGTTCCATGTGATCCATGTGCGACGACCTCCGACGACGGGCATGTATGTTCCCCGATTGCTCATCATGCTGGCGGCCGAGGTCCTCGTGGTCCTTGTGTTCGCGCTTTTCTCGCTTTCGTTTTCGCTTAGCGATTTTTCCCCGGTTGTGTTTGGTCTCTTCTTCCCGTCTGGCGGAGGAAGGAAGAAAATCGATGAAACGCCATCGGATGCCGGTTCTTCGACAAACAGCTGATCATTGTTTACCACCGACCACCGTGTGGTGGTGAGACGTGAGTATGTGATGCCGGGTTCAACCGGTTTTTTCGACACACGAAAGCGGACGGATAATATGCTAACAAGGACGAATAGATGGACGGCAACACATATGGGTAATTGTGGTGCCAGACGCTACATGCAGTCGTTGGGAGGGGAGATGAAGGTCACAGTTTTCCGGGGGATTTAAATGCGATAAATGGTGCTCTACTTTGAGGATTGTTTTATTGAGCAGAAACGAGGTTGTTTGAAACAGGCACTGGGATAAGTTGAAGTCAATGTGTTTTAATTTTATTGAGATAGTTCCTTCTAAGTATTTGAATCGAATAATGCAGTAAATATTGAGTCTTTACGTTTATTTATCTTTATTTAGTATATTAAAGTACATAGAGAATCGTTCCAAGGACGAAACATTTGCAGCGTTAATTGATTTAGCAAATTCATTAAACTAAGAATACAATTAAAACACAGAATGAACTGTTAAACGACCAGTATCCAATGTTATTATCGAAGTAATTGCCTAATAAACCTATTATCCAAAAGAAGAGACTGCTTTGAGTAATGTTTCGATTGAAAGAAGCACCATAAGCCTTGCAAAATTGTGACAAAAATTAGTGTACAAGGTGATACGTTTCAAGACAATCGCGTCTGGCACAAAGCGGTCTGGCATATGCTTTCAAACAAAATTAAAAAGAAGAAAGAAGGGATATTATATGATATGTTTTCTAGGTACTGTCATAAAAAAGTACTTAGGGCTTACTTAGCTAGAAAGAGCTTAGCTTTATTTAGCTACTTCAGATTTAATTTAACAAAAAAAAAAGCATTGTTTACTCCCAAAGGATAGTGCTGTTCTGCTAACTCTTTCGAAAGTCCTTCACTCAGATGTTCCGGATTAATTACCCCCAAAAACCGATTCCCTTAAAAGGGGTAATAGCCAAGGGTGGTCCACGATCGGAACTCGATAATTTATCGACCCTAAACCCTCCGCACTGACTGAGGGCCAATGCGTAATAAATAAAAAAAAAAACCGAGTCCCTCTGCAGCCTTTTACTCGCTCACTCGCTGCTCCGGGCCTGCTGGTTCGAGAAATTGTTATAAATGACTTTATTATTTATCGATTGTTTTGGATAGAAGCAAGATGCAGCCCCTCGTATGCGTGTGCACCGCAAGCCCACCAACAGCGATCAGGAGCATCGAACGATCGGGTGTCGGACATCGTGGTAAAAAACACGAAAACAGAAAGGGTTCCCGGTGCAAGGGCAGCGAGCCGCAAAGGCGATTGTTTGATTAGCGCTCGGTTTGACGCTAAATTAATTGAGAAATTTATTTGCTACGCGTCCATCGCTACGCCATCGATATGGCCCACGGTTCTTGAATGGTCCGTGCGGAGATCTTCCGGAGATTGTGAAAGGAGTAACAAGCGAAAGGGACGAAATGCCGGTCCAGTGCTCGCAAGCTGACTGGGCCATGTATCAATAACTCAATAAACACCTCCATTAGTCGAGCGAGCTAAAAAGAGAGAGGAAAAGAAAGAACAAGGTTCCGGAGAAAGTGGATCCGCAGCACAACATGTGACAAGCGCGTGAAAAAAGGAAAACTTCAAAGGAAGGAACCTCAAATTGGTTGCATTAGGAGTCCTTTTACCCTTTCAGACACGCCAGCGAGCCGCATGTTGGATCAACACTCTATGTTCCATGCTATCCACCTCCGGTCGCCACATGCACATGGTTTCACTTTCGAACAGCAACAGCACCGAGCTCATCCGAAACTCGATTGTTGTGGTACGGAGATCAGTATATCAAAGCCTCCAAGGAGAGTGAAACCGGATTAGGTTAACGGAGTAAACTCCGTGAGTGCGGTTCCGGAAGCTTGCGCGTGTCGTAAATCGAATATCAAAAAAAAACCGGGGGCGTGGGGCCACAAATTCAATCGTCAACGATGAAAACAACTCCTTCGAAAAGTTGTTTTTGTCTCGGTGACACTGTGCCGCTGGCCACAGCAGCCACCGAAAGGTCGAAACATAAAAAAGCGGACTCCAACACGGAGAGATATGTGCTGGCGATGAATGTGATATCTTTCGCTATTACGCTCGCAGCTAAATTCGTTATCGCACTTCAAAGGATTCGACCGGCGTCGGGTTCTTGGCTTTCAGGATTACCTTTCTTCTAGTTGTGGTGCGTTTGGCCAGGCCAGGAGAGGATTCACGCACAGCAACACAAGGACGAGTTCATAGCTGCGTATGGTTCGTTTCTTTGATTTCCATGCGAGCGGCCAAGGCAATGATAATTTATTATTGAATTAGAATCCGGTCAAAACCGGGCCCCTTTAGGCCCTTGGACCTGCCATTGACAGTTTATGATTAAGGGTTAGGGGATACGTTGGTTTCTCGGTCGGTTTTTGGCATCCTGCTTGACATCCCTTTTCGATGGCAGATATCATGGTCGCGAATTGGGTTCTTGTTTGTGTTCCCTGATTTCGTAGTAGGCTCTTTTATATTAACAGAATCTGGGAATGGAGATGACTGAGCACGAATAGAAGGGATGACATCTAGTAGACATTGCATTTGTAAGAACACTTTTTCTGGTCAGTATTTCGGAGTCTTCTCATCGTGTTGCATGCAGTGTAGTTGATGTGTTCAAAGTTATAGAGAAAAGATACGGAAAAGTCAAAAAAAGAGAAAAGCTCAAGACAAATTAAAGGTAAAAGTGCACTCCAATTGATATCTCCTCGTGATTTGTTAATTACCACCGCGATTAGAGCCTCAATTTAAACATTTTCCTCACGACAAAACGCTACACTCCTACTGCTAAGTGAAGTCACGCCGCAAGTTTCGATTGGGATGAATCCCAAACAGCAATTTATCACCGCTCTCCGCGGGTGCAAAACGTTCTGCATAATCGTGATCATCCCCCACACACAGCAGCATCTATCCCACGAAGTGTGCGTCCGCTAAATCGAACAATTAATTTCTGCCAATGACAAATTTTCCCGTTTTTCCACTCGGATGAACTCGGTGTACCGGTTGCTGCCTCACGCGGTTGTTTTCACTCGACCAAACTCCGCTTTACAACCACTGTCTCCTGCTCCGAAGAAGAGGAAGAAGTTAAGCTGCAACAAACAACTGAACAACAACAATGGAGGGAACAAAAGGACGCAACGAGCGCGCAGAAAAAAAAAACTCACCGAACGGAAAACAATCCTGATCGCTGTCGCCAACCAATTAAAACGGTGCAGAGGCAGCGCCTGACAAAGGAGGAAATGTGTGTGGGGAGAGAAAAAAAAATGCCAAAGCAACCGGGGGCGCTGCTGCAGCGAAGGAATAGATAGGACAGGTTCTCCGGGATCATCCTAGCGATAAAAAGCTGGTAATTTCCATGCTGTAAGCAGAGCAACCATTTGGCATCGATTGAATGCCAATACAGCTGACAGCTGGGGCCAGTCAGCAGTGGAATGAATTCATTAATTTTCCACCACCCACCACTCGCTGTTCCCTCGCCTCGTGATGTGCGCACATCGTTCATTATCGGAGGGAGTTTTGTCAGGAACAGATTGTGTTGCGGGACAGTTTTTGCCCTTCAGCCCCGGAGTGACGAGTGACAGTGGCAGCCACCGTCTGACGACAGATTGAACCCCTGGTTGACCTAACCTTCGAGAAGTGGATTAATTAATGTTCCCATCGACGCAAACGGTACAATCCGATCTGCTTGATGTCGAGCATATTGCTGTGGAGGTACCAAAACGCTTTATGGTTTAACTCATTTGACATCACTGATCGTGCTCCTCCATGATGGTCCACGTTCCTGGTCCATGATCCTAGGGCCTCGGTTTCATCTTGAACCAAGAGGCCTTCATCTATCCTGCGGCCATTATCATTGCATCCGTTCCGAGAAAACTTTTCACCAGTCGGGGAGCCGGGGGTCCCTTATCTGGTCTTGTTTTCGTTTCGTGCCGCTGCTTATGTCTTCCTCTATTTCAACTCGCCCTATTGCTCCCTCCTATACCACCATCATGCACCCCAAAAAATACGGGGATGGAAAATGAAGATTTCAAAAACATTGATAAACACCTTCGGGCACTCTTGAAGAAGCGAAATTGCTTCATCGTCGTCGCTTCGTTTCCATTCTCGGCAAATGGCCCGAGAGCCGCGGGGTCAAAGCGGGGGTCGGTTCGGTACGGTCCGCGCGCTCCGATTATAATATCCCATCCCGTCACGTCCCGTGAAAATTTTAATTTTATTCATCTGAATTTTAAACAGTCCTGCCATCGGTAGCAGCAGTAGCAGCAGTAGCACTAGGGACAGCAATTGATAAGCGTGGAGCACGTGGCCTAGACTGCTACTGTGGAGGAGACTCGAGTGGAGGTTTTTGATGAAATTCAAAGCTATGCGTGCCACTGAATGAGACCAATCGAGGGCTTCGGTTTCCAACAGAACAGAACAGAGTACAGATAAGCAGTTGGTGTGATGAGGAATTGTAATACTTTGCTATAATCATTGCTAATTAATAACAATATTTCCTCACCACTTTCACTTCCTGTTTCGCTTTCAAAGCGTCTGAACAGTTTGATTAATACCATTTCGTTGTGCTTCGATGCTACGATGAAAATTTCACAACTCCTCCTTGACTTAACACTTTAAACAATTCCTTCATTTACGCAGAAGGCGGGCAACCAAACATCGAGCAAGGATTCCTCGAGGAATCCATTCTCTTTTTGTGCTCACGCCCCAACTAAAGCAAAAGAAGGTTTATGCCAGAGACAGGGAGCGAGGAAAATGGTAAGAGGAAAAAGCACACAAAAGAAACAGAAAACAGAAACGCAACTCTCCCCCTTCGGTAGATAACAACAGAGTCGAAATGAATTAGAAATTTATGATTGCTGGGAGAAAAATTGTAAGATTAAATATTTTGTTCTCCACACCCACCCCGCTATCTACCTCGGTTCGGATAGGCCTGCGAGTGTAATGGATGGGTCCAGCCCCTCCTAACAATTTTTGGGCTTACTTGCCACATCCCCCCGGACAGTACTGGCCCCGGCGATACCCCGATGGTTACCGGGTTTCTGGTGGAAAAGAGCGATGGCCAAGGCGAGACCGCGAACTGAAAATCCATTCCATCGCTGGTGAAGGACGATGCTCCTCCTGGTGCTACTGGTGTTTGTTGCGGCCAACTTCTTCGCTCTCCATACCATGTTTGACCTCTGGTGCTGGTGCTGTCGGTGAGTTTTGGTGGACCAAACGGACACCCGGGTACACGGGATTTACATTTTTGCAACGGATGATTGTGCCGCTGCCTTACTTGCCCGGCAGCACAGCTTTTTTTTTGCCACGAATTCCTCGGGTTGAACTCCGCTACTCCGCCAAGAGTTGTTCGAGTTCGAGTTTCGACTTTTACCTTTTCATTCCGGGAAGAAGAGAGGAAACGGGGAGGAGAAGTTAGTGAGATGAAGGGGGGAAGGGATGAGTCCTTTTGTGAGTCTTCTACTCTCCCCCCCCCCCCCCCCCTCCCCAAAAAACCTTCTTCTGTCGAATTATCATTGGCATTGAAACGCACTTTAGCCAGCCAGTGTCCTTTCCCATTCTGATTAAAATGGATAATGTCCTCTCCGCCGGACTGTCCCCGGTGTGGTGGTGGTGGTGCCAAGGAGGGGGGGATTCGGGAGGGTTCATCATCTTCGGTGACCCAAAAATCCGTTCGGTCCGTCCGGTCGCCGTGGGATCTCTGGGTTAAGCGGCGACTCCAACTCGCCGCCCGAGGCCAACAGCAGCATCTTGCGCGCTGTCCTGTCTTATCTCTACTCCACCGTAAAGTCCAGTCTGATCTACGAGCAGGGCAGGAGTGGGTGAATTAAAAAAAAAAGAAGTGGAGAAACAGCAGCAGCAGCACGTGAAAGGTCCCTTTTCACAACCGACCCAAGGATCCGACCGAGTGCAACGGATTGAGGGTTCGAGGCAAAAGTATAAATCTTTGACATTTCTTGCCCTTTTGCAACCCGGTGTTTTGCTCCGGCGTCGTCCGGGGCCTCCGGCGGGGCCTTTTCGGGGACTTTAAATGCCCCCGCACATCCGCACCGCTTGCCCTTCGGTGTGAGTTACGGGAGCGAAGCAAAAAGTGAGAGTGCGTGCTTTACCTTTATTTCTAATTCTACCTGTGACATCCCACCATTTCCACCTCACTTCATAACGGGCCACGGGTGTGACTAATGTGACCAAAAAGGAAAATATGCCAGAGAAATGTTTCCAGCATTTCCAGTATGCAAATATCTTGCCATCCCATCCCATATATACACTCACTCCTCCCTGTGCTCGCTGCGGTGCGTTTCCTAACATTCTCGGTGCGATTAGGGCGTAATATGTAGGTTGCGATAGCTGCGGCAAAATAATCTTTACCCCGGAAAGCCTACATTTACATTCCCAATAAAGTACTGGCAGCCGGTAAGGCTTGTTTGTCATTTTTGTGAGATTTGTGGATCCATTTTTGCGATTCCGGTTCCGGGCAACTCGTTACGCAGCCAGAGTGCAGCTAAACCTTCTGATCAAAATGATTTTTTTGTTGTCATTCCTCGACTCAGCTGTCAAAAGGCGAGTGGCGTGGCAACGTGTCAACGGAGATGAACGGAGATAATAAACCGCGCGAGTGAGGAAAGATCTCAAACCTCCATTAGCGACCCCCCCCCTTTTTCCGCCTCCCTCTCCCCCTTGACCTCTCCTTAATGCACAAGTACACTTCGTGTTCGGAGCAGCAGCAGCATCATCGCCGCGAACTGGCTGCCACGGATTCGTAACCCAGCACAGAAAGTGCACAAGGAAAACAAAGTTCGGTGGAACATATTTCCGCATTTTTCTGGCTGACATTCGCCAAAACACAAGAACCAAGGAGGGAAAGGCGAGGCAATAAAAACTTTCACCTTTTGAACCACCCATCAGATCCGGTGTGCTTGTGGGAGAGCGACTGAAACGTATGCAACGCGTCAACGTGACTCGTTGTCTTATCCTTGGCTCCGATGGCGGCGATGGTGGCGCCGTCTATTAAGTCATCGCGACTCATTGAGTGCTGCTTTATTAGCATACAAATGTGAAAAATTTGTACCCGCAACCCGGGGGGGTGCAAGGATTCTATCCTCTAGGCCTCCTCTCTGTCTGCCTCCATCTTCTTCGACAACTTCACCAGTGGCACAGCGTCATATCAGTGGCAGTACTCCTCGATGGCCTCCCGGGTACTACCGGTTTGCTCTACCAAACAACGGCTTATTATGAAAAAAGTCCTCAAAAGGCCGAGCCGAGGAGCGAGGGAGAGAGGATACGGAGGACACTTCACTATAGACCGGCGGACGTGACGTGCGAGACACGCGAGGTGAGTCTCGCGGAGTGCGACATCGAAAAGCTAAAACCATGTTAATGTGTGCGCCACGGCAGTGCAGTAAGGACGCACCACCACGCGAAACATGGAGCATCATAAAATATTTACTACCAACCCCGCCCCACGACACAACACGACGAAGAGGAATCTCGGGAATTTTTGTGGAGAGGGTGAGTTGGTGTGGTGTGTGTCTGAGACCACGGAGTAAGGGCGGAAGTACAACGTTTTGTACCTTTCGAAGCTCTGGCCACGACGCTACACGCTAATGTAATAATAAAAGTTGACTTCGGTGCGGCGTCGAGCCTTTGGCGAGCGGCCGTCGTCTCGGACGGAACATGGCGTGCCGACCGGACCATGTGTATGTGCGATCTGACCCCTCGGGCACACACTTCCTCGCTACTCATTGCTGATTCCGTGCTCGCTAACACTTTGTCACACTCGCACTCGCACAGGCCTCGTCCTGATCGTCCCTGTGGTGGCCGTGGGGCAGTCGATGCCGCCGGTTCCATTTTGAAGTTGAAGTGGGCCTTGGGTACTTCAGTTCGGGATGGTCATTAAATTTTTAAAAAATACCCCCACACCCCGTGAGGCGCGCGGTGAACCGCAGCAGCAGCAGCAGCGACGATGACGATGACGACGAGACTACCGCGAGGACGTGACACTTAGTGGCCAAAAAGCAGGGGGTTGCTTTCACTCTGAGCTGTGACTGGCCTGCAGGCAGTCAGAGTGTTAGTATCGTGCGTCGATGACCGCTGTGAGGGATCGGATCGAGAGGTTACAATATTTCGCCCACAGGCATAATGACGTGACTGCAATACTGAGACGATACAATGTACAAGACTTCTGCAACTTAAGTTCCAGTCCAGTTCCTTTGTGGCCAGCTCCTGGGGGCATAGGCGAATGTGTGGATATGTTCCTGTACGTCATCTACTGATCGAAAGCTCAAATCGAACTGGTGCTATCCAT
>NC_064878.1:14570000-14575000 GCF_943734665.1 Anopheles aquasalis
TAGAAAAACAGACGGAGAAGTAGAAGAAATAGAAGAAGGTATTGGTGAAAGGGTCCGCGCGTAGGTTCGCTTCGCTGCCACGCCACGAAGAATCGCCAACAGCAGGAAGCAATCACCCAAGTCCGAGGCGCGCTGGAAAGGAGACAACTCGTCTTCCAGCATCCCTGGAGGAGGAGCAGCGGTTGGGTGGGGGAGAGGGCGGAAATGGTGAGCTTGTTGCTCTACCCTTCCCTTTTTTCCTTGATTGCGCCACCGCGGACGCCAACGAAAGTAAAAATCGATTAGAAGAATCCGCAGGAACACTCACCTCGGTACCTATACGGAGCACAGAAGGAGCCCGTCATCATCGTAGCAACCCATTAATGAAGGATATCGTGCGTAGCAGGCCACGCAGCAGCAGCCGCAGCAGGAAGGAAGGAAAGAAAGAGATGCAGCGCCTTCTGCGATGGAAAGCCACGAAGTCCGGAAACGTTCCCTCGCTCTCGCGCCCCGGCGGGGGGTTAAAACACAGCGCACCAAAAAGCGAAAGGCGTTCGCGGACATGCGCGCTTCATGCCCTGGCCAGGCACGCGTTAATGTCGCTCGCCCACCACCACCACCACCGGCTCGCTGATTAACCATCACAGACGACGCAAACAGACGACGCCACCTCACCTTGGGCAAAAGGGGTTCTTACCGTGGTTCCTTTAACGAGCGGAACGAAGCCACACGAACACACGGAGATCCTGTCGGCTCATTTGCATACGCATCGCTCGCGCGTGTGTGTTGGTGTGTGCTTTTTTAACCCTTTCACACGGAATAGGGAGCGAACGGGTTAAAACCGGTTCGGGAAGACCGTTGTTTTTTTTTGTTTTAATTTCTCTCTCTCTATGTCTCGACCAATTAATGAACGCCACAGCGGCCATTTTGGGGCGATAGCAAGGGTTGCGATTCGTTCGCGAGGGATGGATGGATGCCCTGGTTAACCCTTTCGGTTCCGTGTGAATGAACGTTGGTCAAGGCGCAGTTTTTGTGCGATATTAAAATGGCCACGACTCAAACAAAATGGAAGGGTTTTTCGATTGGGGATTTCAACGATAAGTTGACTTGAAGGTGATTCTAATACTTGGAGTGAATTTATAAGAGGAAAGTCCTCAATTTGTTATATTATTCTTGCAGGAAATGTCCTTTTAAAATATTCATAACCCAGCATATAACCCCGCTCTTCAGAATTACGTATCAGCCACCTCTATTCATAATCATTTTCCCTTTGTCAAAACACTTTACCACGCTGGAAAGCACTTTTCATCATCTTGTAAAAATGCTTCATTCTCTGTGCACGCGCACCAACTCCACTTCTAACCCCCTCTAAGCGGAACGCGACAGAAGCACGTTGTCAGAGTGTTAACGCAAATTAAGGCAGATTACAAAATTCTCCAAATAGCGACTATGGCGACCATGGCGCGGCCGCTCCATCTTCTTCGCCAGCTTGGGGTCGACCGGTCTCTTGTAATTCATTAAAACCATCCATATTTCATTCCCCCTTTTTCATCCGCCGGTCCTTTGGTGTTTGCTGCCTCTGTAAGGCTCTCTCTTTGTGCGCCACCAGCGTCTTGGATCGATGAGCCAGAGAAGGGATAAAAAAATTAAAAATTTGAAAAATCTTCCTCCACCAGCAGCACGGCAACAGAACATCAATTCCGACGAGTCTGTCACACGTGTCCGTGAGTCTTGAGACTCCTTTGAGAGGCCCACGGAAACACGGTGTGCTCTATCTTTGCGGATGAAAAATCACAAAACAAGCAATAAATTGTCCGGGACCGCGAGCAACGGGTCCCGGTGTGTGTCACCGGTGTGTAAGGGGTTAATGCCACCCCCCTGGAAAACTCGGCCTACCCGGTGTGCGCCCTGGTGTGCGTACGTGATGAGGCCTACCGGAGCCTTCACTCTTATCTCTTTTCCCGAACTGTGCTGCTCTCGTGCTTTTTGGCTACAGAAATAACAACAGCACCATGATGGTACCGAATGAGAATGGAAGGAAGTGAGACGGAAGGATGGAAAAGGGGGAAAAATTTGCATAATGTAACCCCCTCATTTTTTTCCTTCGTTCGTTCACTCGCTCGCTCGCGTTTCATTGCCTCGCGAATTGCTACGGTTTCGCTATTACACTCCCATTACCACCGGCGCGACGGCTCGTCCTGGTGGCGTTGTTTTTCCCCCTTTTTTTTTGGTCGTCCTTGCATTCGAGGTTTTCCTCCCGCCTGTTCCGTGCTGCCGTGGCTGTCGGTCGGTCGGTCGGTCGGTCTTTTGTGACTCGCGACTCGCGACGCCTATCCCGAGGAAAAAAAAGGGGGCGATGAGATGCAAATAAATTTTTAAAAGATCGCTTAAAACACCGAGACGATCTTATTATATCTCCTCGCTCGCCCGCCCTAAAAAGCCAACAATCAGACCGCTCGTCACGCACTTCTCTCATCTCATCGGGCAGGCAAGCGAGTTCTAAGCGTTGGCGGTAGTAGCAGCAGCAACAGTAATAGCAGCAGCAGCTGCAACACCCATCAGCGGAAGCCGTAGGAACGTGTTCAAGTCATTTTTATTTCTTTCGCACGTGGATCCCCTGCCCTGGGGATGATGTGTCTTTGTGCCTTATCATTCGCGCATTTGCTAGTGTTCTGTCTAGGATGAAATTAAGAGCTAGTAGCGCGAGATAATAGGCGAGGGTCCTGGGTAAGGATTACTTCTTTACCAAAAGCGACCGAGGGGTTATAACTAGAGGGATCGATTTTTGAAGCGTCGAGCTTGTTCCACTCTTTAGCGAGGTTCAGGCGAGCGAGTTACAAGATTATGAAGAGTAGCACATCACAAGGATTTGTCGTTCGGTATTTTTAGCCACCATCTGAGGGTTTGAGGCACATCCTGACGTGTGCACTAAGGATAAGTCCTTTAAAAACGAGTGCATATACAGTGAGTATATAAGAATAGATTTTATACTTCGATTGCAGACAGAATTCTTATTCAAATATCTGCTCCGGTCATGAAACAAACGACGAACGTGAATATCAAAGTCGAACTCGGGAAGCTGCTGCTTAGGTCTGACACTTCGTCCAGATAATCCACACGTACACGCAACTCCAAGACTTCATCAAGCAAATCACGCCGTTTCCGGTTCCGCGCGTCACCGCTTTTATATGAATCATTTAAGAGTTTTACGACTCGCGCACATCATATTTTCACTGCCACAACGCCCGGCCGGGAATCATGCTGTAGCCACCGTAATGCAGATTTATGGCCAAACGTGTACACCTGGCCAGGAGTACTTCTGGACCAGGTCGTTACCATATCGGCCCGCGGCTGAGAAGAGGTGTACTTGGTTTGAAAATGTTTTGCATGACGCACCACGACTCGTGACAGCTTCATTTGTCGATCAGAACATCATAACTTCAAGGATATGCGAACCTTCGATCTGCGATCTGCGACGTATTGACAGCAGCGCGTAACGAGTTTCGGAGGTCCCGAATTCGGACACTCGGCACGAAGAATCCACTTAACACACGCGTGTTGGGGATATGAAAAGTTACGTTCCAAGGGCATCCCAATAGACACTTCCACTTCCAAGTGCCTCGCCGGAGCCGTAATTGAGCTTCGATGTTTTTCGAAAGTCCACAACACGTTTGTGTGGAGCCGTTGTCATACATCGGAGACATTGACGATGATTTCCCAGAAGAATCATCTTATGACGGCCAGTGTTTTTTTTTTTTAGGGAAATTGGACGCACAACGCTGGAATCGGTGGCCGAAGTGTCCTAACTGACGGAGCAACGGAGAAAAAATCCTTCTCCAGTCCACGGATCGCACCTCAAGGATCTCACCCATATGTGTCCTCCTTTTCCCATGTAAGTCCCAAATGGTAACGCATTTCAAACTTTCATCTACGACCTCTCGAGACCCCTCGAGTGGCAGCACCAACGTCACCATCGACGACGTCTCCGGCGACGATATGTTGATATGGTGTCAATAAGTCAGCATTAACGCCTCCTTTATATGCATACGCGGTGCGCACCAATAGCCCATCCCCTGGAACTGGATGCATGCGCCGGGCACCGAATTGGAAAGTACCGGCGTCCGGGTCCTCGTCCCCCAGGGTGCGATTTGATGTGACACGGACGATTGCTTGGCGGGTGCGCGCCAAATTGCGCCAATATTGCGGACCGTCCCTTTTTTTTTTTTTGTTTTTGCTCTCCCGTGGTTTTTTTTTCTGCGGTCGCGAGTTTTCCTATTACGAGGCTTCTTGTTCACATCCCTCGACGTAGTGTAGATGCCGCTGATTAGCTCGATGACGGCGCGGTCGCGGTGGTTTTTTTCCGTTGATTTGGTGCCAGCGTCCTGGTGTAATTCAATATTTTTTTAGCCATTCATCGAGCGGGCGATCGACGAGGAGGGACAGGATGGTGAGCCCGCACTGTGGCCACAACCCTCGCGCAAAAAACCGCACTCGCGTTCTCGTTCTCATGCATCTCGTCCATCTAGTTAGAAGCGTCGTTCGGAACTGTCAACAGGGCCTGTCGCCAAATTTTCCGAAGGCCTCATTAGACCGAGGGAAAGGTGAACGCGATCAATCACAGACCTCCACGGTTCCACGCACCAACTGGAAACTGTCGCAATTGTCGATGACCGTCATCAGTTCTGTGCTCGATATGTTGTCCATCGTTCTGTTTTTTTTTTTTTTGCTTCTGAACACCAGGAAATTCTCCGGCATTTGCAAAACACACAAAAGCGCGCGGCCACTCTATTGTTCTACAAAGTGGTGCGGAACACTTCAGGATCCAGGTCCAGCGCACCGTTGGCATCTGTCAACAGCGTCCCAGCGTTGATGGGACCAAACAAGAGCGAGCGCGCCAAAGAAAAGGACGACAGTTTCCCCGCGGGAAGTTCATTAGATGGCAATTGGCAGTTTGTCCCGTTTGCCCGTTTGCCCTGGGTTTGTGTCCGATACTCTTGGACCACCAACACTAACCACTTATC
>NC_064878.1:14577500-14580000 GCF_943734665.1 Anopheles aquasalis
GCTGCTGCTGCTGCTGCTGCTGCTGCTGCTGCTGCTGCTGCTGCTGCTTCTGCGTGTGGTGGTTTGGCTCCGGCTATTACCATCCCAAGGATTATCCTTCTCAAGGTGCCGTTCCGACCGGTCACCGGTCACCGTTTTCCCCCGTTCCCAGAGGTCCGGCACCCTCCCAGGAACCCATTCTTCTCGCCGTAAACGAAGGATTTCAATTGTCGATTGACAGAGGAAGAAATATAACAAGCAAACGAGAGAAAAAATCCAAAAGATTTGAGGAATCGAATCTGAGGTGAAATGATGTCCTCCTTTCATACCTTTCGCTCTCGAGAGCCACCCCGCCCAGCCAGGGGTGGACAAGGATTGTGCATGGGGCGGTTCCTCGCGCTGAGGGGTTGCTGCTTGAAAGGGACAGGGAACCGGTGGTTGTGAAATTTGAATTTGATTTCGGTTTGATTTGATGACAATCGAACTGCTGCGCACATACGCTCTGCTTTAAGCTTTTTTTCTGGTCAGTCATCGACGCTCTGATCGGTCGGTGAATGATAAGGCATCAAGTGGCGAATTATGTTTTCTCTCCCCTTCTCATGTGTGTTTGGATAGTTGAAGGAAACGCAATCCTCGAGGTTGACCAATGTTTATGCATGTTTTGGCACCCCAGTTACCCCCGTGAAAAACCTCGGATGCTCGCTGTCCTACTGTGGGAAGGTTGCTGCCACTTGAGGTTAATTGTGTTCAACAGTGATCGGCAAAAGCGGTTCCTCGTTCTCACAGGATGATATGACAGATGCTAATGCTGCCTTTCTCCCTTCTCCCTACGTATTGCTATGCATATTTGTTGCTCGGCCTTTGCCTGTGGAATGATTGATTTCCGAAAGTCCAACAATTATCGTCTCCCGGGCCATTTCGCCATCCTAGAGATCGGATGAACCTCATTAAAATGTTTGACGTTTCGATTTGCCCGAGAATTGCTCCGGAATTGACCTTCTGTTTTTTTTTTGCATAAATATTATGCCGGAGACAACGCAAACGCTACGCACAATTCCAAGGGAAACAGATGATGGTAAAAAAAAAAACAAATAAGCGAACGTTGGCACATGTCCCCACGCCACGCCGTCGTCCAATTCCTTGCATACTCATTATACAATCGCTCAAAACCGTCCGGTATGCCCGGTGCTGACCGGCATCGACATTTTGGGGCGCGCGAGCGCATGAGAAATATTCATCCTGACGTTTTAATGGCATTCTAATTAACGCCACGGACGTCGCCGAGCGTGGACCAAAAATTCGTCGCGCAAATTATTCCAAGTATTCCCGGGGTATTCCAAGATGGCACCGTGGGTCTCTATGAATTTTTATTAATTTCCAACGCAGCACGGAACGGAAATTGAAACGATGATGCTTACGATGGGTGACGTGGTTGCTCCACTAGGACCAAGGTTTTCTCCCTACCTTTCGCTCTCTTAATGAATTATGAATTAGCGATCTTCATTAGGATGCAGCAAATGGCACCGAGCGATGAAAGACATGCCGCAAATTCGATTCGATCAAGCATAAGTGATTCATTACTTTGTTGTTCCGGTCTCGGTCACATCCGGCGGAACGAGACCGAACAAACAATAGTTTGTTTTCCCTGCTCCGTTGTGGTATTTAAAGCAAAGAAACAATGACGGTTAATGTAAATTGAGTGGAGCAAATCCTGTCGCTTGTAATTACAATCCAATTACACTTCATCCACTTGACCGCTACATTGTAGTGCGATGCAATGTTTCAAACAAATTCGCGTGAAGTGAAAAAACAACGGTCGAAGACGCGATCCATCAGCGATGTTGTTGTTGTTGCTGTCACCCTTCCATTCATTTCCCGCTGAATACGAGGACAAAGCCATGCACACAAAACGTCTCGCAGATGGGCCTCAGATGTTCCAACAGACGATGAGGAAAAGGATGGGGAGCACGATGGGCAACTACTCTGTTAAGCCTATTAGTGAATCCAGCCCGGTGGCGGATACAGCATCATTCTGCTGTAACGTGGAAGCGACGAAAGCCAAAGCCGAGAGCGTGGAAATGAAGAGGTTTTTTCCCATTCACTGTAGAAAAAACATGGAAAACGATGCCAGATTCCAAGACGCGAAGACGCTCGGCGTTCAAGCGAAACGGTGAAAGCGAAAGCCTAAGCGCTATTTGCGTAGGATAAAGGGGGAAGGGAAAAATAAGTGCAGATGAGGAAATATTGTAGACAATTTCCCACACAGTTTTCCATGAAAATCGTTGAAATGTTTTAGGGGCTGTTTTTCAAATATTGAAAGAATCAAAAAATGGCTCACATTTAATGTCTTTTTGTGAAAAAAACCATTCTACTTCATTTTTCTAATGATTGTCATATTAAACTACAAGTTTTTCAAAAATATTCGGATGAAGTTTGGGGAGATTTGTTTAAAATTTCATACAGGGCATCCATTTTAGAAAGGCGTATCTGTAAAAATGTACTTTTTTCTGGTGCCCATCGT
>NC_064878.1:14585000-14590000 GCF_943734665.1 Anopheles aquasalis
AAGCTGCGCTTCGCTTCCTTGAGGAGATGCGACATAAATGATTGAACTGCCGTTTGCGTTCACCGCAAAACCAAAACCACCGTCGCCTACTTTAGAATGGCTGGATGGGCTACTAGCTGGTGGTGACGGTGTGAGCTGTCAGTTAGGTTCTAGAAGCGCCGCAGGAGGGTGGAGTAATTTTATAATTTTTAATCCCAAAGTAAACAAGTAGCGGTAGCAGCAGAAAATGAGATTTGAGATTCGTTTTTCGGGCCCTTCAAGCTTCCTGCGTGATGAGAAAATCAAAGAACAGGACACTGACAGCGCTCAGTAGTATTCCAACGCAAAACAAGATGGCGGCTGAAAGGGTACTACTCCTCGCTGGAGCAGGTGTGATTGCAGCAAACGGAGTTTGAGTGTTTTAGCGTCTTTTAAGCTGGCAAACTTTCTCCCAAAAAAAACTCACCGCACATACACCTCCTCCACCTCCAAAGGTGCACATCCTTTTACGTGCTCAGGTGGGTGCAGAGGGAAATTTTTAAAAGGATTTTTATTTGAACAATTTCCCCCCACCCCGCGGACGGGGCGGACAAGATACTTTAATGACTTTTCTTGTATGGGCACCGCGTTCCGTTCCTTGGGAAACTCCTTTCCCCCGGAGATCATCGCATCTGCTCCGTCCGGCTGAGCCAACGGCGAGTTAAAACGATAATGGAACCGAAATGACGTTCCGCTGCCAGCTGAGACTCGCGCGAGTAATTTCCGTTTCCCTTCGCTCGCCGTCGCCATCGCCCTCCATTTCCCTTTTCTTCCCTGCGCGCCCATAGTCATATGATGCCGCTTTTAATGTTCGCTTTTATGCGCGCTCTTTTGTTTGTCCCCGACCGGCCCGAGAGCAACCTCTCCAGCAAGGTGGCCACCGTAGATTCTTAAAAATCGACGCTCGCTTGCTCGCGGTGCCGGTGGAGCAAATAAATGCCATCATTATTATCCGCCAAAAACCCGCGGCCGATGCTGCAGCCGGAAGTTGCAGTGGAAAAGTGCGCTCCTAGTATCCCCATCCCCAAGGGGCGAAGACTCGGAGAAGATGGCGCCTTTGGATCTTGGAAAATGTTTACTCAAAGAACAAAATTAAAACCAAAATCTGCCGGCGTCGAAGTGCGCGGTGAACGCTCTCGGAAAGGACCTCGCGATCAATTGTTGGATTCTGGAAACTGCAAACTTGGAACTCTGCTCCCCTGGCCTGAAGGATCTTTCTCTACCTCTCTCTCTCGCTTTAGAGACAATAATGCTCGATAATGTAGCTTCTACCGGGTCGCAGCAAACACGGGGGCAATCTTAATTCGGGCAATTCACATAAAAAAACATCATTCACCTTTTTGGGACGCGACCGACGAGCCCATCAAAGTAGTCGCTGACCGAACGAACGTACCACGTTGCCAAGAGCGACGCTGTTTCCGGGGATGCTTTCAGATTTAGCCAGCTTTATGGCCACCCCCGCTGCCCCATTGGGCCTGATCGACGAGTGGTCGGTGAGAGGATAATTTGCATTTAAGATTTTTGATTTGTTTATTTCATTATTATCTCAAGAGCCCACGCAATGGACGTGGCTTCCACTGGCCTTCCACTGGCCTTCTACTGCATGCAAACGGCCACGACCCGAAAGCCGGTGCTGGTGGGTGGGTAAGATAAGCTGAGCAAATTAACGAATGTTTTGGCAACAGCAAACGGCACTCCAAAGGCACACACCGTTGGCTTTCTCTCCTGGCCAGGCCGGGCCAGGCCTCCTCCACCTTTCTTTCGACGAATGACGAGCGATTTCACTGATTGGACAGGACATGAACCACGTTTTGTCGGCGCATGATAGGTGTGATGACGGATAAACCTATTTCCATTCCACCAGCTGAGTCGTCGGTGGTTTGAGTCGAATTCGGTGGACAAAATTTTAATTTTTGATTACAGAGACATCACGGAAAGAAAACAATCGACTCGTGCTGTGGTCTGCGGGCAGTGGCGATCTGTGGCCCCGATTGGAGCACCAGGTCCGGTCGAAGGCAAATCTCATTATTCAAATCGTCTACCAAACAAGAACGACGATGGTTTGCATACATTCGCGATTCGCGGTACAATCAGCTCAGAGAAACCACCGGAAATGCGGTCACCTGCCAAGGATTGAAGCTTGCTAGAGCAGGAGGAGCTGGTAGCTTTGTCGTAGCGCGTGATTGTGGTTTGATTTTAATTGACGCAATTTGTTCGATAAACACTTTTGGCGCACTGAAGCATGATCGTTACCTTCGGGGAAAGGACATTTTAAAACCGCACCTTGGGAAGTTCTTCGTTTGTATCAATCTTCTACCGGGTCGTACATTAAGTTGCTCTAACTTTTTGGTAAACACAATGCCTCACGCATCGTCTCACATGAATGGAACTGCCAACTTGGCTCAAACAGGATTTCAAGTGAAACTTCTTCTGGTATTTGCGTAAGTATTTGGCGACTTCTCGTCCTAGCAGGCCGGCCTGTGTGCTCATTATCGATCTTGCGATGAAAAGTTTAAAGCTTTTTCATTTGATTCGCCGTTGCCATTCAAATTTTTAACACTCAAGCGAAACCGCGTCATCGGCAAACCGTAAATATCCTCGGAAGCCTCCTCCATTGGATTGCGATCGGCAGCAGAACGTTTCGCTCGAATGCATCCATCAAAACTTCACCACAGAGCATCGGCCCTGGCCAGTCAGTCAGTCAGTCAGCAGTAGGGAAAGCAGCCCACGAACTTCATTTCTTGTGCTGACCTGACAAGAACTTTACAGCAATCAAAGTAGCCGGCTGTACTCTTCTTCATCTCGTTGATTCCAATCATCAGCAGACTATCGCCTCCTTGGCCTCCGCTTTTGGCGCCCCAAGCCATGGGCGCAAACGTTTGCTGCTTCGGCGATCCGGTCTTCGGTGTAAATAAATTTGTTGTTTACCGAAATCAATTCAAACAGCAGCAGCAGTAGCAGCAGTAGCAGGCGGAGAAAATTCGCTCGCACCGCGTCATCCACAGCAAAACTTTTTCCACCCGAAGCTGTTTTAATTTTCCATTCCCCGCATCCATTCCAGCAAACCTCTCCCATCGTTGGCGAATGGTCAGCGAACCGGTGCTGGCCCGCGTGTTGTTGTGGCAGGATGCGTAGCCGGATTGGCAAAAGGTAAGTAGCATCAGCAGCAGCAGCAGCAACGGGTGCCCGTAGCAACAGTAGAAACTTTTCCATTTTCCATCGGCATCTTAGCAAACAGTGGCGCCGCCTTTTGGTCTTCCATTTCTGTGGATGAATTTCTTTTGCTCGCGCATTTTTCCATCCATCCATCCATCCTTCCAGTGGCATTGGGGCTAGCTCGGTTTGCGTTATTTTTCCCATTTGTTTTCTTTAATTTCTTCCGCTCTTTTTTCTTTCTTTCTTTTAAATTACAGCGTTCCTTTCGGCCTATCCGAACGGCTCGATTGGCACACCATTGGTCCTGGCCGTGGGATGTCCGTGCGCGCCTGTAAGTTTGTTTGACATTTTTCTTTGGATTTTTCTTCAAATTCATTTACCTTATCGCTGGCTAGCTTCTCGGTAGAAAACAAATATTTTGATAAGAACTCATTAATTTCTAGGCTTGCGCAAACTTTCGAGTTTGTTGCGCGTCCGGTCCGGTGGATTTCCACAGTGTACTCACCAAACCCAGCGGGTCAACTGTTATTTTTCTTTCGACTGCGCCAGGAAAAACCGCTTCCCGGCTGAGTGTAGGCATGTACCGTGGATCTCGTGTCCTCTGGTTTTTCTTTCAACTGTACTCATCAGATCTTGCTATCATTTCAGCTGTTCCAGGAAACTTCGAACTCAGGTTTGTTAGATCTTGGTTGTAGGTTTTTTTCTGTAATGTTGTTTCTTTCGGGGTTTTCCATTTCTTTCAGTTTTCAATTGATTCATTCGAAACATACAATGTTCGGTTTATGTGTTCTTGGTTTATTTCTTCGATTTGAATATTTTCCTTGCTGTGTGCTCTTTTCGTTATACATCTTAGAATTTCATTTTCTTTTTGTTGTCTTTCTTCAAAAATACATTCCTTAGCTTGTTATGCTTTGTTCTATTTTGTCACTTGTATCACATTTGTTTGACCACTTCGGTCACCAACCGCGTACTTAAACCCTCGTAAAAACGTAATCCGGACCGGAGAGCAATAAGCAATAAACAGAAAGGGGTGTATCTGGCCAGAAACACCCAAAAAGGAAAATATTGATCAACGGCAAAGGACCACAAAAGTGATAACACGGATAGAACGTTGTTGCAACTCCCACAGCAAAGTGGACCAAAAGCAAGAGTGATTTCAAACAATTCATTGAGTATTAAACAAACTGCAATTGTTTAGTAAATAAACAATTATTCAGCCGGCGTTGCTGGAACGAGTAACTACCTATTCTTTCAACAGAACAGGGACAGCCAGGCCGATGGGTGTTCGTTCGATGGCAGACAATGGCGTCGCACAGGTGGCATGTTGTAGTTGTAGGAAAACTGCTACTACAGCGACTTCGACGATGAGAAAACACATCCCCGAGACTCTTTCCCGAAACCGCGGCAACGTGGCAGCAGCAGCAGCAGCATCTCTGTACCATTTCCTTCTTTTGTCACCAGAAAATTGTTCAACAACAACACAACTTACAAAAACGAAACTTAACTCGAAGGTCGCATTCTAGCACTAAAACGGGTATCTTCACGCGTCAAGTCCCCAGCCCCCCCTTCGGACCGACCACCGGTTTCTGGGGGTTTCTTAACGAGCAATTCACTTACACCGAGCCTCTCTTTCTCTTTCTCAGCGACACGGGATGGTACAACAATTTTGTAGAGCGTGTTCACGCACAAGACACCGCCACCGCGCACGAGTGTACCGTGTGATTTGGTGTATACGCTTTGTAGACGGAACTTTTGGATTCACGGAGATGAAACACGGAGCAGGAACACGCGCGATGATTTTAAAACTTACCTAAACCCAATATAAT
>NC_064878.1:14595000-14600000 GCF_943734665.1 Anopheles aquasalis
CGGAATTTCCCCCTCCTCATGCTCGTCCGACAGCTCCTCCTGTGAATCATCGCTTACCAAAATCAGCCCGTCCGGAAGGTCAAGCTTCTTCTCCTCCATCGAATCGGATACACGCGTGTCCACCAGCATCCGTAAGCCTAGCACAACGACGAGAATTCATGCACGATCCGAGAAACTCTTGGAAAATATCTGAAAATCCTCCTCAAAAATGACCTCCTTCTCTCGCGTTTCGGAACGAAATATCGTTTGAGGCACAAAAATATCGTTTCGAACGTTCCAAGGTTCATACACAACGCGGGGGGCAAATGGCGACTGACAGCATCGATGCTGTCAAAAAAAAAAAAGACAAAACTGAAAGGACGAACTCCAGGACGGTGGCCGGAAAGATTTCCCGTTTTTTGTGGCGTTTTGTGATTGTTTCACTAGTGTAGTTCAACGACCGGGAGTTTCCTGGAAGGTCTTAATCCGCTTTCCGCTGGGACAACGCCCGTTAGAGCCGTCCATCCAGCCGAGGCCCAGAAAAGCGATGTAGGCCAAAGCGGTCAGGAAGGACACCGTAAAAATGAATGGTTCCTCCACAATGACGACAACGATAAGCGGTAGTTCGGGGACGCAGCAGCAGCGCGGTGAGGGGGACACGGCCACCGTCGAAACGGTGACGATCATCAGCGACGAATCGGATTGCGAGATAAACACACCGGACGTGAGCGCGAAACGGCGCGCCATCTCCGAATCCGATGAAGGCCGTCGTACCAGCCGGCGCAAGAAAACGAAGGTGGAGTACGGGGACAATGGAGCGAAAGCGGTACGCCCAGATAGTGTCTGTGAAGGTGCCGATGGCCAACAAACGGGTACACCCTCGACGGACAAGGACCGAAAAGGGACACCACCAAAGCCGCATCTACAGGACGCGTCCACACCCCAGCCCAAAATGAAGCGTCGTGATGCGTCTGACGATAAACCCTCGGGGACCGGTGGTGGTGCAGCTGGTGGTGCCGACACAGACCCAAATCGGTACAAAGAACTCATGACCGGGCTGGAAGGTGCCGCTTTCCAATCTCGACTACCCGTGGACAAAATGACGGCCTCGGAAGCGGTCTGCTTCCCGGAGATAATGCAACACGGGCTTGTGACGGTCCGGGTGTTCCTGAACGTACGGAACCGTATCCTGCAGATGTGGATCGAGGACCCCACGGTCCAGCTGACGGTGGAGAACACACTGACCAAGATGGAACCACCGTTCGACAGTGATCCGGCCCTCGTCCGTAAGGTGCACGCTTTCCTCGAGCGCCATGGGTTCATCAACTTTGGCATTTTCAAGCGATTGAAACCGCTGCCGACGAAAAAGTTCGCCAAGGTGATCGTGATCGGTGCTGGCATCTCAGGGCTTTCGGCCGCGCAACAGCTGCAGCAGCTCGGTTTCGATGTGATCGTCCTGGAGGCACGGGATCGCGTCGGTGGACGTATAGCGACGTTCCGCAAGAACGCCTATACGGCCGATCTGGGTGCCATGGTAGTGACCGGTATCTGGGGCAATCCGATCACCATTCTCAGCAAGCAGACGGGCATGGAGATGTGCCCGATCAAGCCAACCTGTCCCCTGTACGGAGCGGGGGGAAAACCCGTCCCCAAGCACAAAGATGATATGGTAGAGCGCGAGTTTAACCGGTTGCTCGAAGCGACCAGCTACCTTTCGCACCAGGTGGACATTAACTACGCCGGCAATCATCCGGTTTCACTTGGCCAAGCCCTCGAGTGGGTCATCAAGCTGCAGGAGAAACACGTGAAGGAGCAACAGGTGAAGCACTTGGGCAGCATTATCGCCGAGCAGCGCAAACTGATCGAGAATGAAAAGCGACTGAAGGAAGCGTTTGCCAGGATACGGGAACTGAAAGCAAAAGCGCAAGAACTCATAGACACAAAGCCACCCAAGGTGACCCCGACGACGCTGAATGAAGTGGTGGCGGGTGGGGCGATCGATGCAACCGCGGCCAAGTATTTCGATCACGAGTTTCAGCTACGAGTGACGGTACGGGAGGAGCAGCATGCCTGGAAGGAGGTAGAACGATTGCAGGCCAATCAGGCGGAGATTGAGGCGAAAATTAAGGAGCTCGAAAACGAGCAAGTCTCCGAGGTGTACCTATCGTCCAAGGACCGCCAGATCCTGGATTGGCACTTTGCAAACTTGGAGTTTGCGAACGCGACACCGTTGAGCAATCTGTCGCTGAAACACTGGGATCAGGACGATGATTTCGAGTTCATCGGAAGCCATACGACGGTGAAGAACGGTTACTCGTGTGTACCGCTCGCGTTGACCGAGAATCTGGACGTGCGGGTTAACACGGCCGTCACCTGCATCCGCTACCGACCGGGCGGTGTCGAGGTGACGGCGGATCTCAAATCCAACAACTCATCCGTTTGCTACAAAGCCGATCTCGTGCTCTGTACGCTGACGCTCGGTGTGCTAAAGGTGGCCATAGCCGAAGAATCGCGACAACTCAATACGGTCCGGTTCGATCCACCGCTACCGGAGTGGAAACAGTCCGCAATCCGTCGGCTCGGGTTCGGCAATCTCAACAAGGTCGTACTGTGCTTCGAGCGGATCTTCTGGGACGCCAACACGAATCTCTTCGGGCACGTTGGCAGTACGACCGCGAGCCGTGGGGAGCTGTTTCTGTTCTGGAACATCTCGCAATCGCCCGTCCTGCTCGCACTAGTCGCTGGTCAATCGGCGGCCATCATGGAGAACGTGTCGGATGATGTGATCGTTGGACGGTGCATCGCGGTGCTGAAGGGTATCTTCGGGAATTCGGCCGTACCGCAACCGAAGGAAACGGTCGTCACACGCTGGCGGGCCGATCCGTGGGCACGCGGTTCGTACAGCTTCGTATCGGTCGGGTCTTCCGGCAGTGATTATGATCTCCTGGCCGCGCCCGTCACTCCGCCAGCACCACCACCAGAACCAAAACCATCTACCAGCACTGCCACAAACAACACAACAGCTCCAAGCACTAGCGCTGGTAGTAGTAGCGCCGCCAGCAGCAGCAGCAGTAGTAAACCACAGCAACACCATGACAACAGCAGCAGTAGCAGCAGCAGCAATGGTCGCCGCCGTACTGGCGAGGGCGATCCCAAAGCAGGCCCCGACGACGGTGAGGAAGGTGCTTTCGATCCTAACCAACCGGTTGAGATTCCGCGGTTGTTCTTCGCTGGCGAGCACACGATCCGCAACTATCCCGCCACCGTCCATGGGGCACTGTTGAGCGGTTTGCGAGAGGCGGGCCGCATCGCTGACTACTATCTCGGTTTTCCTAGCGCGTACCCTGAATCACCGAAGGAGGATGCGAAGAAATAATGCCTTTTGGAGGAGCGAGCCCCCCCTCGGTCGTCTACTGAACGCACAAGCCCACACTTAGCATGAGCAGGGGGATCTTACTGCGCTCCTTTTCATTCTCTACTCCATGTTTTGTCCTTTGAACTACACTACACTTAGACACACTTCTTTGATGTTTTTGCACTACCGACCAAAAGAACAGCACACTACACTCAAACACACATACACACTATGAAATCGATGAATGAAGTAGTATATGCCATTAAGGATGTGCTTTTAGTGGAAAGGGGAAAGTCATACACGGTTATGAGTATCCATGTTCCCACCCATCGTTTGCCATACTCGATGCTGTAGATAACTGAAAACGAACAAATATATTCAACTAGGCTAACTAGATGTATTAGCACCCATACACAACCTCGTCTTCTGAATTCAAATGCCACTTTGATTTGGCTTGAGAAAGAAATCTGTTGACCGATCTGCTGCTGTATGAACCACTCTGTTGGCTACTATTTTATCATTTTATCGGGTTTATTTTTCTTTTCAACTATTACTTACTTTGTCCTCTCAACTCTCTCTCTCCCTCTCACAATGATTCTGCTGTTTTCGCGCGATTTTCGTGTATGGTTATTTTTTTTCTTCTATCCTTTCGAGTTCCTCCGCCATGTCCGTTCAGTTAGTGTTTCTCTCGACTATATTTCCGCGGCTCGGGGTTTCTATATAATACAACACTGCAAGCCGAGTTATACCGCCACATCTCCCCTGTGAAACAAGATAAGTGCTTCCGTGGCTGTGGCTTCTGGTCACCGACTATCTATCTCACTATTCTATTCAGTTTCTCTAATTTTCAGCAAAAGCGCATTGCATTCTTGACACTTTCATTTCCACCATGACTTTAACGTTGCCTCTTTCTTGCTATTAATCTTTCCGTTTCCGATACCGTTTTCGTTTTGTTCGTTTTTTTTCTGTTTGTTATTTCCGTGTTTTTTTTGTACTTTACATTCCCGGATGGTCAAACCTAACCCAACCCACTTCTGAGTTGGCGATCGGGAATCGTGTGTGCTGCTATTGAATGACCATATGTTCGATAGTTTCACTTCTTATTTGTCTTCGATTTGTGGTTCGGCTCGCCAGGAGTGACTGAATTATTGTAAACACATAGCACGCACTCCCCTCTACACGCTCGCTGCCCTGCCTGTGGATGCCACGGTGTGCACTGGGAGGGGGTCGGTATGTGTCAGTAGACTTGAAGAATCAGTGCTTTGCGTATAAGTGTAATATGCGTATTATCATCATTATTATTACAAGGTTTAATATAGATTCTTATAAAAGCTAGCCTAGCCAACGATGGTGCATGAGAGTACAGGAAAATGAAAGCTTTGCAAAAAAAAAACAATAGAATGCCTCGCACCGTGTAGCGCACGATGGAAAGAGAGCGACATGGCAAGGCTGCTCTCTCTCCCGCTCCTATAAAAATGGATTGGCCAGGACCACATGCACCCACAGAGCCCCAGACATTCTAATGGGTGGCGCCTGCGGTTAGCAAAAGATTGCTTTCATAGAGTGAGAGTAGTAATAGTAGTAGTTAGTATGGTGTTTGATCTTATAGTGGACGTGAAGAAGGTGGTGGGGTTGGTTGTAAGCTCTGTGGCAAACACTGGTATCG
>NC_064878.1:14607500-14670000 GCF_943734665.1 Anopheles aquasalis
AGACATAACCACCAGACTGACCTCCTCGTCGTCGTCCTGTTTCATCTTCTGCTTGCTCGTCGCCGGCCAATAAAGCGATTCTCTCTGGGCTGCCATTCTTGTGGCAGACTTATCGACAAACAAATGACGCGCGATGGCGGCTACGACGACGACGACGACGACGACGACGATGTTTGTCCATTTGCTGGCAACAAAAAGGGAAGAGTAAACTCCTCGCACCAGTGTAACACGATACACAGTCGCACTGTTTCAAGTGTTCAAGTTACCAATTCCCCATTCGAGCTGCAGAAGGATGGTCGTAGAAAGATCTTCACCCCCCTCCCCGCAACATCCACAATAATCCAGAATTCTGTCGGCCGAGATTCGAAAACGATTACGTCCTCTGACGCACACAAACCATCGTTTGTATCGCAGGCCACACTTCAGTGGCAGACAGTGGATGTAAAGTGGATTTCCGGATATCGAAATCCTCCCGGAGGAGAGTGCTGCGGCTCGATGATGGTTCGCAGGTGCACCCGTTGCCTGGTCCGCCTGGACGATGATGGATACTATTATTAGCGCCATTCCTCGTGGTCCAGTCCGGTCCGTGCCATGCCATACCATGCCATGCCATGCCATGTTGCGCTGCTGCTGCGCCGTGCGAAAATCATAATCATAAAATGTTTTTGATTGATAAATCCGCACACACCACACAGCGGACTGCGTGCGGTTGTGGTTGTGGTTCGCTCGGTCGGCCGGACGCGACCTCATCGTTCAAACAGGCCCCACCACTCGGGTTTGCAGGAGGGTTGTATGATGATGACCGTAGCAGCTGTGGTGTAGCAGCCAGTGGGCCACTACTGGATGGCCATGAACAGCTGAGCGCATCAGCACAGTGTACGTGGCTGCCGTGACACACCACCACGACGCTTGTCCCGCTCCAGGTTCCGCAACGCGGACAGAAGAGAGGATACAGCGCAGCGGAAAGGAGGAAGTATTTTACAGTCGTTTCTCGGCGACCCACCAACCGAAAGAGGTCCGTGGGTTGTTGGTTTTGTTTCATCGACGGAATTGTGATTTTATGTCCACACCACCGCATAGCATCATAGCTGTCGGTTGGACTGTGGTGTAATGCTTGCGATTCATAATTATCGGTGCCTAGGGTCGATGATGTCGATGATGAAATTGTAAAAAAGAAGGTTATTAAAAATAATCCCCCTCAGCCGGTGGGCGACGGTGAGCAGCAATTAGTGAAGGTGGATGATCCTCAATAAAACGAACGTTAATCACACTAATATCACGCTGGATGGATCTGGTGTTCTCCAGTAGGATGGAGGTTAAAGAATTCTTATGGAATTACGTCACTCTCGTAACTCTCTTTCTGTCTCAAGCACAAGCACACATCAGCAACCATTTGTTTATCATTTGTCCACCCCCGAGAGCGCGTGGACGTCATCATCATGATCAACTCAACTCGAAGCTCGTGTCTCCAGTATTGACGCCAAGCCAAGAAGCCACTCTCTACCAACCGCGAGACACACACAACTCAACTAGCATTCCTCAATTCTGTTTTCTTGCCGACGTTTTCATCCGGTCGACGAGGTACACGTGGCAAAAGTGGCCAAGTACTTCGAACAACACTCGCGCGCGGATTTCCACAGTTGTAGGCGCGGCTGCAGTTCGCCTCTTGTTCGTTTCCAGGTTTCGCGCCAACCAAGACGAATGGCGGAATGTTGCGTGGGAATGTTATGACATGCTATGAGATGCTAGATACGTCATCGAATCCCACAGTTTATTGCGGAAGCATAATCAGATGCACATATGATGCAAGCTTACTCGCTGAGTTGATCCAGTACAAAACAATACCAATTTGCTGCCCTAGGTTTACGTCTGACACCTTGAACTGTCAGTTGCCAGACACCTCAGACTTAGTAGTTGAATACTAGGGCCTTAAGTCAAAATTATTGGATACCCTTGCGTGGCGCAAGATGAAGAACGATCAGTTCCTGCACAACCATCGAGAGTCGCTTGTCTAATTCGATTTGCGCAACAACTACAATCGCTCTCCCGGACCACGCTGGAAGCTAATAATTAATCCAACCAGCGTTTGAGACGAAAAGAACACGGACATGGTCGAACCAAAAAAGGGGAAAAAGGGGTTTTAGACCAGAGTTTATGGTAATACAGTTGATTGCACAACCACACTCGCACTCATTACTCGCTCTCTCTCCCTTCAGCCTATTTCTCCTGACCAGCGCGACGGCCCAGTGTGCATCGTGTCCAACTAACAGGCCGGACTTGATGATCACAAACAGCCATTGTGATTCATGGTTCTTGAGACTCGTGGCGGCGGCAACGACGTGCATTCGACTGCGACACAAAGCCAATGCAGCCAACCAGCCAGCCAGCCAGCCAGGAAGCCATGTTCCGCGTGTTCTACGTTCTGGTATCTGATTATTGACGGTTCGTTCGGTCCGTACGCGGCCCGTGGGCCTTCTGTGTCTCGAGACAACAAGCGAGCGAAGCGACTTAGGAAAAAAGCGTGCGTTCGCGAGCGCGCGCGCGCACACACAGTAATCAGACCAACTACACTGACTCTCTGCTCTGTTCAACAGACACACGGGGGGAGGAAATCTAATTCCATAAGCAACGCATAATCAGCGATCCACAGACCACAGACCAGAGACCAGACAGGCAGAGATCTAATGGGGAGTGCGTTGTTGCTTAAAAAACCATTACACGCTGCGTGCGCTCGGAGAGTTCTTCGCGAGTAACTGGAACGATCCCTGGATGATCATTCGCTGGCAGTCTGAACCGTAACTAGGGCTTCTTGATTTACTTATGATCATTAACAGAACAGAGGAGCGACGGGGGACGCCATTAGGAATGTTGGATCATTTTTTTTACGTTTTTTCACTTCTTTTTTTTTAAAGCACAGACTAATTAGTACCGGCATGCGTATTACGCGCGCCGGTTGTATCGGTTGCCGATTAGAGTCCGATGATAGCGCAGGTTTCCAATTCCATGCGCTGCTCCATCCGCTTCCAGCTAGCAAACAATCGAATTAAGCGCCGAAATGGTTGCATAAATCGTAGCATAATCCCGCAGTCCCGCGCTCCAATGGCACCACCGGTTAACAATAGACAGTAATAGACTCCCATTGTGCGACAACACGTGCCCTGTATCGCCCGTCTGCCGTGTTACAATTTGTTTGACATCCAGCCACCAACTGCTGCTTCGGCATAAACAATGGACATAAATACCACTAGCTTTGGGGGTGGGGGGCGACGGGAAAGGGGCAAAAGTTTTCCATCTTGGCCACAGGGAGGAAAACCGTTGGCCACTTTCACTCCCAATACTTGCGGCCACGGCGCGCTGGCGGAGAGCTAACGGTGACAACCGATTCCTTCCTCTTCTTCCCCATCCAGCCCTTCGGGGACTATCGCCACCGCCGTAAAGTGGACTTTAACGGTCGAACAGCGCCGGGACTGGAGACCACTGCATGGAGAGAGCCCACCCGATATCATCTAGTGAACCCCCTCGGTGGAGAGAAGAAGGAGAGTGTCCCGTTCCGTTCACGGTAGAAAGGTCCGGGCAGGTATCGTCGTCGTCGCCATCGTCGTCGTTGAAGCGGGCTTAATTTAAGCCACAATTAACATCGCGTTCGCGTCTCTCCGTTTGTTTTCCGGTGTTTGAATGGAGCGACGAAGCGGAAAGGAAAACTGTGCCCCCCACCCCCTCCACCCATTCAAACTGTCAATGTGTGACTGTGTGTCTGTCGGGACTTTTCCGGATTTTCCCCTTCCCCTATCGAAAAGCCAAGTTTTTCAGTTCAACTTCGACAACCGCTTCGCTCCGTTGTTGTTGTTGCGCGGTCGAGTGGGCCTGCGCGGAGGAGAAGGAACCCGTTCGGTCAATTTTGATCGGTTTTCCTCAGCAACAGACCAGAGACCCCGTGCTCCAAATCTCGTCCATCTGGTGGTGGTGCAGAGTCGCTTCGACGTTGGCTTCAACGAGCTGTTGCTGCTTCGACTTCCACCATAATCATGCGTGGAAAATCGGATGGAAACTAGGCACACGAAATCGGAAGCTAGCCGCCAAATACACGGTACTACTCCACACCTCACGGTTCCTCCATTTAACGCCAAATACCAAAATATCCTGGGACCGACCTGATGGTGGTGGTGAAGCGATGGTAGTGAAGATGGTGGTTGCTCTCGGTAATGGAAAGGAGATAATTTTAGGCCCCCGAATATCGGGGATCCGCTGCACCGCACCTCACCGCATCTCCCCGCAAATTCTCTCTTGGTAGCTGGCGCTCAACAAACACGCAGACACTCGCAGGAGGTTCGCGTGTCGTCATTTCTAGGACCGTGGTTGGTGTGCTCCGTGATAAATTTAGAACTTCAACGTCGACAACGACGACGATGGCGGTGTTCTCCGTTCGCGCTGACTTGGTCAGAGACGCAGACAACGTTTTTAGGCCTGGCGTTTTTAACCACATCTATTTCAGCGTCTGACTCTAGGGTTCCCGAAAGACAACATTCGCGCATAGGCCGCCCTTTCCACTTCCGTGATATGATTAGAGAGCGATTTACAATTACTTGCTCCTCCCCGGCGGGAATGTGGCGCTACCGAGCACCACGGTGAGGGCCGTGTCACTGTGAAAGTGATGCGTGTCGTCTTGTCGCTACAGTGAAAGCCCCATATGCGAGGACACTGACACTGACAGTGGAGCTGTTTTAGATGTCTCTGATAAGGAGCTGAATAATTCACCTCGGAAGATGAGTCAATTAGATAAGCAATAGGCGTGATTAAGCAGCATTACCAGCAGGGGAGGCCATCACAATCACCCCAACACGCTTATAAAGCTTGGAACACTTAATATTTGGCCACATTCTTCCACTCACTGTAACGCTCCTCGCATAGTCTTTTCTTTTAGTGATAAAATAAAATCGACAAAATCGAACCATACTTTCAAAAGTTATCGCCGATGGAACAGGAAGGGTGAAAAAAAAAGTTTGGACACTCACTATGAAAATTCAATCTGACCGGAGAAGAATCACCAAAATATCAAGCAATGCTCGAAATACCATATTCAAACGGTACTGGGGGACTCTTACGTTAAATCGGGCATAATAAAACAAGCCGAGAAGCGTATCACATACCCAATTCTACGGGTTAAATCTAACCAAACAATTTTCAACGATTCTGGAATCTCTAAGTGTATTCTGGCCAAAAAACATACGACAGGTGCAATCAGAGTTGGACAAATATTTTTATGGTAAGGTTTAAGATGGTATCAAATCAGAAAATAGCCAGATAGCTTCATAAAACAACGCTTGATTGAAAAAATGACTTGAAAAATGGTCAATGAGACTTCTTCCACTACTGTGCAGAAAATTATGAGTCGCATTAAACCAACAGTGCGTAAATTAACACGGAACCGCGGGACAATAATTTAATCTGTATTTTTTATGCATACCTAGATAAAATACCTACAAAATGACACCTTTTCCATGTGTATAGCTTATTGCTGGCCTGAGATGTGTTCTATTTTATGCGGCCAAATATTAACTGTTCCAAGCTTTAAGCAATAGGCATTACCAGTAGACATTCGACCATCACCCCAACACGCCTATAACTTATAGTGAAATGCGCCTGTGAAATATGTGAAAATGCAAAGAAAAGGTGGCGCTCTCTGTTCCATTTTCACCCTGAAATTATCCACAAAACTCCAAACGGATTTTACGGAAACTAGAAATTCGTTTACAAATTGGAAAACCCATTATCCTGTCAGCGAACACCAGTGAGCGCCGTGTGTGTTGCCTGAGATAATAATGATAATAATGTTTCAGAGACAGCGAGAGCGCCACCGCAGCGTCAATCCTTCATATTATCTCTTGACTCTCGCGTATCATCTAATCAGTTCTTCATTAGCGATTTCATATGCCCATTTCTGCGCGACCAAAAACGGACGCGCGCGCACACACAAAGCACATAAACAACAGACCGAGAGAGACACTGGCGAGTGCTCACTTCCGGAGAAAGTGCAACATCATATGGCATCACGGCATCATCATCTATCACACACCACCCGCTACGTCATTCCCCATACAGTTTCGGTGAGAAATGACAGAGGCAGAGCGTCATGCACACTCTTCCTCCACCCCTCCTCCTCTCGGCGCATGCCATTATCATGCACCATCATTAAGTGAGAGAAGGTGGCACTGGTGCGGGGGCAGAGGGTCGTAACATCAACAAACACAACACATTAACAGCAGCAGCACCGAACGGCACGCAATTTGCACATATTTTGCACCACAATTATGGGATAATTGTGGTAGGTGGTATGGCGGCGCAACCCTCCCACCGAGAGCGGGGTAGGAATTGAATATGGAAAATGAAAGCCAGAGCAACCGAAACGCGGCGTCCATATCGCGGTGTCATGAGAAAAAAGGGGGACGAAAAGTAAGACAGTCATCGCCAGCCATCTTCTCTCCCCTTTCGTAGCTCGTCTTCGGAAGCTCGCATGTCAAGCCGACCTTATCGACGTCACATGTATGCATATCTGCACTTGTTTTTTTTTTATCATCTTAAGCAAACGCTGATAAGCAAAGTAAGCGTTTTTCAGTTTGAATAATTGCTGCTGCTGCCACCATCAAAGAGCTTCGTGCAAACAGTGTATTGATGTGTTAATTGGTTGTCTCAGCCTTCGGCGAAGAGAACATTTATCTAGCGCACACGCCACTCACCGGGCATTACACCATTATATGCCCAAGAGTAAAAACAATGCTTTCCGCGCATGTAATTAGCGACTCCCTGTGGGGCCCTTTTTTTTGCATTTGTTCTCTCTTGAATTCTTGAACAGAACCAGCTTAGAACTGCTAGTGGCAAATAGCAGCGAAGTCGAAGTACGTCACCGAGGCAATACCCACCTGTATCCTGCAGGGCTCGGTGCTGTCCTGCTGCGTGCGACTTACGGCAACGTACTCGCGCGTGATTTGCGCGTGAAAATGCGTGGAAATTTGCGCGAGTTACCGGTATCCGACGATAACGACGCACCACAACCGTAACGCAGCACAGCCTGGCTATAAATAACTGGCGAAATCGACTTAAAACCACCCAACCTCAAGGCTGCCAAGGAATGCCCCCCGAAGGAAGTGGAGGAGAACTCGCGGAAGTAAGACCGAGTACGCACACAGAGTGTGGTCTCATTACAAAAAAAAAAACCCGAAGCCATTAGTCTCGATGACTTCTTGTAACAAAAGGGGGGTAAAAAAGGGAGAGAAAATGTCCAAGTCTCGAATCTCGAGCCATGCAGACTAGGGTTTAGACGTCATCATTTCCGCCATCCGCCATATCATACAATTGGAGTTGGAACGTGGAAATGCATGCAGCCAGCCTGAAATACGTACTCGCAATCTCGCAAGTTGCAATTCTCTCTTCGTCCATTTTTTTCCTCTATGGTTTTTCCTATTAGCCTTGCTTGGTATGCAAATTAAGGCAAATACGGTCATCACCAACTGATGCAACTGATTCGAGAGAGTGAAATGGTCCATCTCATGCACGATGGCGATGTTGATGTTGCTCGTGATGAAATGCTACGGTCTCGGCCACTCGGCATCGTGGGCGGCTACATTGCAGCAGATGCAACTGACCCACCAGACACCACCAGACCAAAGCTTTCGCTCATATATGGCTGGCTATCGTCGGTTGTCTATCGTTCCATCTTCATCATCATCAACATCATCATCATGGGGCGCAGTTGCATGTTAGGAAAATGGTCTAGCGATGCATGGAGATGCTCTTCTACCAGGAAACTAGACGTGAGTGGGAAATTAGATGGATCTTACGTATGAATGGAACTCGTCTGCTACTGCCATCCTTCCAAACAAAGCGTGGACCACGTGTACTACCGGGTGGAAGAGGGCCTTTGCAACTGGCTGCTGCCAATTCTGCATTCGACGCTGAGAAGAGTCCAGGGAGCGAGTGCGCTTTCCATCAACATCTAGTCGGGAAATACTGTCGTCTGACCTGTTGATTTGAATAGTGACGAGTGTGAGCGCGCGCGCGCGCGCCCGTGAAACTAATGCAAGAGAGGAAATTGAATTCGCTGATGATGTTCGCCTTCCCTTTTCTGGTGGTTCTCGACCCACTTTTCAACAACCTGTCTGTCATCAGATGCTCCCGGTGGACTCAATAGGAGCTTGAGAGTATGAAAAGATGTAAAAAAGGTGAATTTATCGCTGTAGTTTTTTTAATGAATTGACCCACAAAAAGAAAAAAGATGCCATCAAAACATGACCGGGATTGATGATAAGGGTGCGCGAGTGTCGCAGCTAAACCAACCTTCCGCAGCGGAACTCCTCATCATGTTATTCAAGGAAAATGACACACGTGCTAAGAAATGTAATCGCACAATGACCGACCACCCACAGACGCCTGGCGATGCTCGGAGGCTCTCAGAGCTTAGGAACTGCTGGGGAAAGAACCACTTTGCTTGGATGTCACGTACCAGAGGTTCGGCTTTTTACCGTGGGGGAGAAGAATTTGGAAGAATTCTTGGGGACCCCGCCGGATGGATTCCCGCCCCGGGGTTTCATAGCGTACACGAAACACGCGAATCTAATTTAGCTTTCTTCTCTCTTTGGAGTTGATGAATTTCAAAATCAAATTTACACAACGCGGGGTGCTGCTATCGGTGTCACACTATCAGTTGGCCATCTAATACTTCAGCTACTGATGGTCTGTACTCAAGGGGCTAGTCTCATCAGATCGCCGATCGAGTGGTGATAACGACTCACGGGCTCACTAATTAAAATCACAGTCCATGCTACGTGCAGTAACAAATGCCTCCCCTACAAAGCGGAAAGTTTTTTTTTTTCTTTTTGCTAAAATAGATTACATTATCAAGCTTGGAAAGGGTTGAATGGTAACAAATCTGTCACCAGTGGGAACGGGGAAAGCGTATCTTGAACCACATGTATGACACATCGTGGATCGTGGAAGGGGTTGAACGCATCAATTTGTGGGGTCAATTAGTGGTCAATTGCATATGCGGCTCCTGGCGCTGCTGCTCCAAGACGTACCACGACCCCGGCCGAGCGCGACGCAATTGAAAGATCTCATAATCATAACCACGACAACGACGATGTCTGGGGGAAAGGATGACGCCATCCCACGGTGGAACTAACCAGGGCTGTCAGTCCTTGGACCATGAAATCCCATAAAAGCGACAATTATTCCAAGTTTTCAACAACAAATGACAAAGCGCTTGATGGAACTGCTTTGCAATTATCTCAACTATTTTAAATGAGAAAACTCCTCTTCCTATAGTGTCTCTCTTCTTCTGGATTCCATTAAACCGCTCAACGATACAGACTGCCACTCACATGACGCTGTGACAAACAAGTAAACGGATTGAAGATCCGTGGCGTGTGCTGATGTGTTCGCATGGTGATGGATAAATGAACATTCTAAGATGGGATGATGCCGTGCGATCCAAACCGCAGCACGTCGGTCACGAGGCACAAACCCGGGAGGCGAAAACGGCGAACCAGGGGGCTCCTCTCGACGATCTGTGCTCCGCTGCGCCTAGCTCTTAATTTGATTTAAGCATCACGCGGCGATACAATAAGCGGTACTTGAGCGGAGCTGCGGAGTTGTAGCTTTTTGCCTCAATCCACCACCACCACGCGGCACACGAGCCTTGGTCACGGCATTTTCTAGTACCGGCGGCGGCACTCAGCCGTTCGTGCTCCGAGTTCGCCGCGGTACAAGGTTTCCCAGTCACGGAATGTGTAAATATGTGCCGCATCAGACGTCGAAGCCGCTGGGCCCGGCCTAAGATTGAACTGATTCCGCGTCATTACGCATCTAAAAAGCGCGTCTCGCGATTGGTATCAGATGGCAGATGATCTGAGCATTTTGAGCCCCCCTCCCTAACCGAACGTTTATGATAATGCAATTGCGGCGCTTCTCTAAAGTTCGTTTTTAGCAGCCAGAGCCGGAGTTTTTTTTTTGCCAATGCGTTGATTCGATTTTATTTTAATCCATTCGAGAACATGCCGAGGAGAGTTATTGTACAACTAAGCCCTAGGGGATGATCTCGGGATTATGCAACTGGCCTATCATGTTACATAAACAACGGACCGAGTTCGCATGCTCTGCGCGCGCACACACCACGATACACACCACGGATTTATAGAGATCTATATAAAGTCGGCTCCACGGATTAAATGTGACCGACTGGCTCCTCACGCGTCTCACGCACGCGTTAGTTTCAGGCAAATCGAGCTCATAACGAGAAACTAACGGCCAACAACGGGGCTTGCCGCATTGGCTTTTGGTGCGTTGCGAATCCTCTGTTGGCGATTGTTTATAGTTGAACTGCATTGTCGTTTAGCAATGGAATCAAATCTATTCAGGCTGCTGTTGCTGCTGCTACTGGTGCTGCCGTTACGCTGCGTCTGCTGAGACTTGAGACAGGCCGCATTTGCATACGACAGGGAAGAGAAAAATATAAATTCCCAGCGGGCATTAAAATGGCCCAGTTGTTTTCCATTGGCAGTATCACTCTGCACGCTGCCATAGTTACGGGTGGAAAACAAACCTTTTAACCTCAAGGGCCCAGGGTGCACTTATATTTATATTAATCCCACTATTTTCCTTACGCCCTGGAACTGAGCTGCTTTCTGCTTTCTTTTTTTACTGAACAAAGCAAGCCAAAGTGATGCTCGGTGGTCCCGGGCGGTGGTGACTCGCATAACACTTCCACGGTCTACTCGATTTGTGATCCGGGCACGAGCTAATGATTAGCATAGGTCCGCCGTTGCTCCTGCGGCTGCCATTTCCATATAGCGCAAACATTGCAACTTTACTCTAACCAGCCGCGCGAGCGTTCTCTTTCGCCATTCGCATTCCTTTCTGGCCTGGCCAAGCTCATGCCATGCAGCACCTGAAGAGGCGGTGCTGTGCGATATGCTAACCGGTCCCTTGCCGGGCCACGATCGCGGGCGTTGTGCAAACCAAGCGCAAACAACCAAGTGTCGCATTACACCAACGCACCATGATGTGTGACAAAAAAAAACAGATTCAAAATACGATACAGCAAATCACGCGCCATCGCTGCAAATGCCGAAGACAAATGAAGGCGTTGGAAGAAGACGAGAGAAAAAAAAAATTGGAGCTAATCAACCGGCCATAAATGCATCGCGAAAAGGCGAAGACAAATTGCTAACGCCGGTGCCTCTATCGCGCTGGTCGGTCGGAGACTTTTATGGTGCCTTTTTGCTATTCGAACTGATAAGAAATCCCGGTGCTGCAGCTGATGTTGCTGCTGCTGTTGGACAGTTCAACGCACCGTGAGCGTGAGAACCAGCAGCATGGATCCCCGTCTCCCCCTTTATCTACCTAAAAAAAAGTATTATATCTGGCTGAATGATCAAGCTGGACACACTTACCTGGTCTGATCACAGCAAGGGCGGTTAGTGATGATCGTTGCAAACGCTGCAGCAATCCACAAATCGCGCCGTAAGGGTTGTTGTTGTTTCTCGCAAGCAGCTTACTGGCCTAAAACCGAATGGGGCACGAACTCACATCCAAATTTTCACTGGATTCTCCCAAAAATATATTCGATTGAACACCCGCGATTCTCGTCGATGCTCCGCCGTCTTCTCGATGCTTCACACACTCGGCTGCTATTTCTATGCCAATGGCTACTCGATTTCGATTCGATTTTTCATCACGTTCATCACAGCACAGAGAACCAGTGGCCAACTGTGGTGGAGTTGAGCTTACTAGCTTTCACACTACTTCCTTCCGCCACAAGCGCACGCACGCACGGGGATAAATCGATCAATTTTTCGTAGTAAATCCCGGTGCCACTTCTTCTTTGGACACAGGGGGGGGGGGGGCGGCGCTATCTCGTAAAACTAAAAATGCTGGAAGGGCGGGAGAAGAGGGATGAGAAAGAGACCTTCAGAGAGCGAAGAGCGGAAAATTGGTTACTCAATCATGCCCAGAGGAGCAGCAGATCCGGAAAACATCGAAACCGTGTCCTGTGCGCAATGGAATGGAAGGATACAAGGACCTTGCCAAAAAAAAACGACAAGCTAAGGACAACCGCATCAGCCGAACACGGACAGGTTCATTGAATTTTGACAAGGAGCAAGGACACTTGTCTCTAGGGGAGACGGCGGAACAAGGAAGCACCGTTGCCAGGCTGCGCTCACGGTTCCTGTTTCCATTGGCACAAATGCGACCTCTCGCGCACCGCTTTTCGCGGATTATTAATTCGCACAAACAAAGAAGGCGCTGCAAAGAAGGAAGAGACGTTGATTAAACCCGTCACTGCCGGGATCCTGTGGAATATGCAATGATTAATATTGCACAATCCGTTCTTCCGGAGAAACCGCTTGACCACCACGCCCCGTGGTGCAACAATCTTCGACTTTGGTGCGACGTTTTCTGTCCCCCACCGCCTGCTCCTTGACATTTAATTTTCATTCTTGGTTCGGTGTGAACTGCACCCTTGCATTTTCCTCCCTCCTTCCTCCCAGCAAAAACGCTGCGACAGGTGTACCACTCCTCAGGATCCAGGAGGGAGCCGAGTGGGGGGAGGCGAACGACGGGAAAGGCACTCCCTGCCTGCTGCTCTCTCTCTCTCCGGCTATCTCTCCGTGATGCTGTTGGTGGAGAAGGTGTTTTCACGCTGCACTTTTTTTTGCTCGCAAGAGGACAGAGGAGGTTGGCGTGAACGTTCTCGCCTACTTCGTTTCTTGCGACATTTTGCACACACTTTGCCACCGAGAACCGGAATCGGGAACCGGATCACAGAACTTTGATTTTTCGCGATTCGCGACGGGAATGCTACCGAAAAAGGGTTCGCGCAGGCAACGGAACCTCTTTTCTTCGTTTCTCGCGACGACGACGACGACAACGACGATGGGAGTAGGTGGAACGGGCACAGTGGGGGAGGGCGCGATAGAATCCCGTTCTTTACCTTCGTAACCGTGGGGACACTTTTCGTTACAACCGAGCACCCTTTACTTTTTCTATCTTCCTCGACCACCACCGCCAGAAACTCAGCAAAAATCGCAGCGAGAATAAATTTGGGGTCGCCCAGAGCTAAACAACAAAAAGTTGATCGAGGTGTCTTCAATAAAGCAGCACAAGACGTCATGGCCCTTTTTTCGTGGGCATATTGACCGTCATTTTGATAACCAGGAGGGTTTTTAACGACGGCAGATTGCGCTGGTATAAACTCTGAAGCAGTTTAATTATTTAATGAACATGTTATCTACCTTCCTGCATTTTGTAATAGTTTAATGGTTCCGGTTTAATTCACATTCTAGAGGAACATTATAAAACATAACGTCTTTTTTTCAATACGAAGCACCACAATGTCTGTGGCATTGAGTTAACTGTTTAAAATGCAATAATCGCTTATATCACACACTTTTTAACATGTTTAATTACCTTTTCAAAAAAATATAATTTAGTTAAAAGACTTGACTCGGTTTATTCAAGACACTTTGGCACCCTCCTGATTGACAACTGTCAACTGTCACTTCGAACATCCGGCTGACCTTCAAGAACGCGGTCGCTTCGTCGTAGTTCTGCGAAAAGTCTCGTCCTGAAAAGTTCTTATTAAATGGCCAGCCGGTCTCTTCTCTTAATTCCCTGGAGATATGGAGAAGCTAAAAGTTAACAGATTGATCACGCTCTCTTGGGTTTGCACGATATTCAATGGTTTCCGTGAAATCAACGGCATCCCGGAGGAGGTCCTTCCTGAAGGTAAGTTTTCCTTAACACGCGGTTAAGAATTCCACAAAATTCGAGGCTTCTTTCGCTTCGTTGGCATCCTGATTTGATATCATTCGCGGTTCCGATGTTAGCTTACCCTTTCTTCGCCGTTAAGCCACGTGTTTGAGACAGCTTCCACTTGGAATTAACAGAAATAATCTGTTCCTCGTTTCAGGCTAGCGTCCACATGGAAGATGGATTGACGACGACACCCAAGCGCGTCTCTAGGCAGGTAAATTTCATAGCCGCGAAACCAAGCCATGGCCAGATACGGTTCTAGATGATGATTATGTTAAACCCTTAATATCTAATGAATCAACTATGATTCAGCTGTACATGCACCCCTCTGAGACCGCTTGAAACGAGTAATTTCCATTAAATTTTACTAGAACATTCCAATAACCCCAATTTGTCTTTTTTCAGAAGGTCTCGATTGGGGGACTCCAGTGCCACCACGTGGCCCTGATGGCACCGAGAGGTTAGCTGGTAAGTTCTGTTTCTTCTCATCTGTAATAATTTTTACATGATGATTATGCCTTATACCTTATGTATATGAATCACCCGTGATTATCTATGCATGCACCACTAGCTAAACGCGTTTTCGATGCACTTGCAATAGCTAAACTTAGCTGGCATTCGTCTAAAATATCTTTTGTTCAATTTTCTTACAGAATCCAGTTGCCTCGAGGGTTTGATTGCTGGTCACGCGCAGAGGAATTCGGTTAGGCAAAATGGTAAGGTTCTCTTCTACCCGTATCACATCTATTAGAAGCCATATTGATGATTATGGAAAACCCTTAACATGAGTTATTCGTGATTAACCTATCCATGCACCATTCTGAAGCCTCTTTTACTCCTATCGATAATAGAATTTTTCATCCTTGGACGTTTACTAATCAAAATCCTCTTCTCTTTCGTCACAGGATAACTACAAAACCATTCGATGGAAATCTGTTCCTTCTCAAACAATTTGGTAAGAATTTATCGCCTAGATTACTTCCAACTGCTTCTTAAAATGATGATAATGCAACTTACCCTTTTCATATATGAATCAACGATGATTTTATATGCATGTACCACTATCTGAAGCACGATTTCTCAATCACTAAATAGCCAGTTTCTGAAAAATACACGCTTTAACACTCTTCTTCTTCTTTGTATTCTCGCAGATATCGGCAGTGGAGGGTTTATCATTCAAAACCATCTTGCAGAGAAAAGGTACGTAAATGCTTGATCCAGAAAGAGAGTGGTCACTGTGCTCAAAATGATGATTATGGAAAACCCTTAACATGAGTTATTCGTGATTAACCTATCCATGCACCATTCTGAAGCCTCTTTTACTCCTATCGATAATAGAATTTCTCATCCTTGGACGTTTACTAATCGAAATCCTCTTCTCTTTCGTCGCAGGATAGCTACAAAACCATTCGATGGAAATCTGTTCCTTCTCAAACAATTTGGTAAGAATTTATCGCCTAGATTACTTCCAACTGCTTCTTATAATGATGATAATGCAACTTACCCTTTTCATATATGAATCAACGATGATTTTATATGCATGTACCACTATCTGAAGCACGATTTCTCAATCACTAAATAGCTAGTTTCTGAAAAATATGCTTTAACACTCTTTGTCTTCTTTGTATTCCCGCAGATATCACCAGTGGATGATTTATCATTCAGCCTCATCTTGCACAGATCGAAAAAAGGTACGAAACTGCTTGACCCAGAAAGAGTCACGGTGCTCAAAATGATGATTATGGAAAACCCTTAACATGAATTAATCATGATTAACCTATCCATGCACCATTCTGATCGTTGCCATGAACACAATTCCTTCAAAAATAGCTCCAATCGTCACCAAACTAACGAACTTACCGTTTCATCTTTACAGATTTGGACACTCAACTCCTTTTGCCAGCTTCTGGACACGGAATGATGGACATGAGGTAAGTGCATCCACTTGTTGCTTCCAGAACTGCCTCTTCCAATCTTACTGATGACTATGCCAATTACCCTTTACGATTATGAATCATTCATGATTTGTTTATGCATGCACCACTATCTGAAGCGCAATCTTACTCTTATCAGCGTATTATGGTTTGAACTATTTTGAATTACCTCCCGGTTTCACTCTTTTTGCAGCTCTGGTCACCGGTTCGAGTTCGACACTATTGATGGAAACAGTCTGCTGCCGAAGAAGTGTACGCACGAAATAGAAGATGTACTGGAACCATGTTCCATTATGATTTATTGCTTTCCACAAAAATAAAGGAGTAATAGAAATAAGAAACAAATATAATCGATCGTTTTTATCACGCGCATGAAATGGAAATGAAAGAAACTCGTGTTTGTACTATCCTCAGTAACGCATAGCCACAGAATGTGTAGTGTATGTAGGGAAGGGGGAAGCGGTCGGTGCTACTCCGAGAAGTATCGCAGGTCCTCTAGCCCCTCCGGCATATAGGTCAGGCCCGATTCGTCCTTGTGCATCTTGTTGTACCCATTGCCATAGTTGAGTTGTTTCATCAGCTTCGTCGGTGCGTTTCGCAGATGCAATGGCACGGATGGCATCGGTCCTTTCCAGTTCTCGATCCCAGCACGGCACTCCTTGAATGCTTCGTATACTTCACGGCTTTTCGGTGCCCGGGCCAGGTACACTGCACAGTGCGCAATAATACAGTCGGCTTCGGGCCATCCAACCGTTTGCACAGCCGTCAACGTAGTCGTGGCCACCTGCAGGGCATTCGTATCGGCCATACCGATATCTTCGCTGGCCATCCGTATCATACGCCGGCAAACGTACCGTGGATCCTCGCCCGACATTATCATTCGCGTGACCCAGTAAAGGGCCGCATTATCGTCCGAGGCACGGATCGATTTGTGTAGTGCAGAGATGAGATCGTAATGTTGATCACCTTTACGATCGTACAGAAGGTGTGACTTTTTCAGTCCTTCCCGAACGTCCTCGAGCGAGATTATCTTTGGTGGGGCATCCTTCACCGTCGGCGCGTTGACGCTCAGAGCCAGCTGCAAGCTATTCAACCCGATCCGTGCATCACCATCGCACGTTTCGGCCAACCAACGGACGGTTTCTTCGCTGATAAGAAGCCTAGCCAGAGAGCGGGGTAAAACGAGAATGTCAGTTCCAGAATGTGCGGATGAGTCATCCCCACGGCGGTTTACCTTGGTTCCAGTGGAGATTTGCCATAGATCGGGATGTTATTGTTGTCACAATCGGTGACCAGCTTCGCTCTATACTGTGGCAAGGCACGCACCAGAATGCTCATCATGCTCTCCACCGTGTGTTTCTCCAGCACAATCACCCGGCAGCGACTTAACAGGGCCGAATTGAGACTGAAGGACGGATTCTCCGTCGTAGCACCGATCAGTGTGATCGTTCCGGACTCTACATGCGGCAGAAAAATGTCCTGCTGTAATTTGTTAAACCGATGAATCTCATCCAGGAACAGGATCGTTCGCCGCTTGAACCGTGACTCATTCTTGGCTACTTTGACCGCTTCCTTGACATCGTTAACGCCAGCGCTGGTCGCCGATAGACTCACGAAGCGCATACTGTTGCTGTTCTGTTTGCAACGATTGGCGATGATGTGAGCGAGCGTCGTCTTGCCACATCCCGGTGGCCCCCACAGGACCATGCTCGGTATCGATCCGCTATCGAACAGCTTGCGCAGAATGGCATTCCGTCCCATGACCTGCTCCTGTCCTACGTAATCCTCGATATTGTCCGGCCGTACCCGTTCAGCCAGTGGTTTGTTAGATTCTGCTGGCCAGCTAGCAGTTACCTCGGGGCGTGCGGCAGGAGATTGCGGTTCTGGAACGGTTTCGTTGCTCGACATCCCGTTCTTATCCTCCTGCTGCTGCTGCTGCTGCTGCTGTTCGCCATCCTCCGTACCGTTTGAATTATCCTCAAAAATCTCCACTACCGAGCTCGCCGGAACGGTCAGGCTGGGCGCCGGTGCTGGTGCTGGTGCCGGTGACTTGGGGGGATTTGAAGGGACATCACGGCACACCCGCTTTGCCGCCGAGGAAGGCGAATTGAAGATTCCGAATACACGTTTCGGTGGTGCCGGTTTCTCCTGCGAAACGATGGGGTTTGGAACGGCCACCTCCTTCGCACAGATATTTTCGCTCTCCTCCAGACACTCGTTAACGTGCGCCTCGATGGTCTTGATCGGGAAAAACAGTTTGCAAATCGGACACTCCGATTTCGGGGTCGATGTGCACGGAAGGGGTGATTCCGGTCTCTCGGCCATCCTGCTCAGAGTAGGCGGCGGAGCACCTACGGGAAGGATGTTAGAAAAGCAGGCCGTTAACGGGGGACATCACGAGCGAACTTACGTGTGTTTTGCAACTTACCAACCACGACGAAAGGAAAATTAAACTCACAAGCAAAATAACAACGCAATGCAACGAAAATCAAGACGTGAAACACGATCGAACATGATTTTTTGAACCCGAGAAAATCCCGCGAAAATCCCCCCCAAGGTATGTGGAAAACACACATGCTTCATCGACCATCACTGTAGAGCTGTCAAGTTGTTATTCAGGCGCGAAATAGTTCAAAATGTAACGGTTAAATATCCGAGGGAGCGCGTGGAACCTAAACACGTGGTTAAATTGGTTTGTCACGAGAAAACCTACCAAGGTATCATGAATTGACGATGATCCTTCGTCTCTTTACCTTCCTCTCTCCTCCCTAAACAGCTCTCTTTACTATCATTGAAATAATTATTTACGATATTTCTTAGACAAAACTTGTACGTTTTTGAGATTTTTTCAAATTTAAGGGAAACTTTTCAATAATCTGGGAAGGAAAGTATTCTCTCCGACACCTCAAAACTCGTTCTAAACTTTAAAAAGACCTTTGCTAAAAGTATCCACAGTTTGATGGACATTTGAAAAGCCACTGGGACTAATTATGTTTTGCCCCACGATAAGCACAAGAAAGATAATAAGTTTCTTTAAACTGATCATCAGTTCTTCAACCAATAACGTCCCCTGACTCTCACTACACCGGAAACAACTTAATTTTGATGCAGTTTTAAACAGATAATTGCTAGCCTTTAGTGTGGCCTGTCATAAATCCAAAAGTTTGTCGATTGAACAAGCAGCAGGAACTAGCATTTCCGTTGCTTCCAAGGACAACCTACGACAATGCGAGGACCTCCACCGCATACAACCCGCGGAAAGGTTCGCGTGTTGTTGTCGTAGGTTGTTTTCACCTTTCCCTCTCCCTCCCCATAATGCTGATAGCAACTTACTACCGACTGGCCGTCGAAGGAAGCAATCACCGTTACTCAACTCAACGCCTCGCAGTCCCCTTTTTTCAATGCCTTCCGAAGGAGGGTGGAAAATCACAAACCAGGACAAGAAAAAAAAGCCTCTCTCTCTGTCTGTCTGTCGCCCGCGCCGGCCCTTTCCCGGAAAGTAGCGCAAGGGGAATGTCAAGTTTATCATTCCACAGCACCAGCCAGGGGCCATTCCGGAGCATCCTCATCCCTTTTTGGCGTCGCGTGCTATCACACCGCGCTATCGATCCAACAAACGTACAAACATATCAATCTGGCATCTCCGTTGGCCGCCGGCCGGATGCGCTTTTGCGAGCGTGAATTGCCCGCCAAACGTGCCCCAACGCTGCACCGGAATGGATGCCTATCCGATCACGAGCGAGGATCCGGTTGTGCGGCAAAAGTTTGCCGAGAACATTTTCCAAATACTGCGCCCACTGTCCGCGTCCGAGATGCCACGGATCCGTCCGAATGTGAACGGTGGCTCAGATGGTGAATCATCCGAGTGCAGTGCCCTGTCGGATCCGTTCTCCGATCTGGACGAATCGTACATCATGTTGGATCAACGCAAGAAGGTAAGGCGGTGAAGATTTGGGTCTGCAGACAGTGGCCCCCTCGCTAATATGCTCCGTCCTTTTTGTGCAGAAGCCCGGTGTCGATGAGGGCGATGAGTTGCTGCTTATGAACCAGTTTACACCCGAGTTCCGGTCCGCGTACGATGTGCTGATGAGCGAGCGGCGACTCCAGCCGGATGATGGTGAGAAACGGAAAGAGAAGAAAGAGCCGGTGGTGGCATCAGCGCAACGAAGGGCCGCTGATTTTAGTCCCAAGTTTCGGTCCTTCATCGACGATATGCTACGCAAGTGTGACCTCCAGTATCACCAGGAGGAGAAGAAGCGCAAAGAGCTCCAGCAACGCAAAAAGGATCGCCGCGTTCGGCCGATCGTTTCCGAGGAATCGTTCTGCGGTGGTGCACTGGATACGGATTCACTGTCCGGTATCTGGCGTATGCTGGATGCGGTATCGGAAGATGAACGGGAACTTTTCCCAACATCCGGACCACACTACGATCTGTACTACGACCGGCGGTTCGCGTGGATGACGCGCGATGAGATTGCCTGGGAGCGGATTGAGGAGTCGAAGAAAAAGTGCGAACAGTGGTTGAAGCTACCGTTTGAGCTGCACGGGAACGAGGTCATAAAACCGAAATAAAAACATCCGTTCGTAAAAAAAAGTGATAAATGATATTAACAATAAATCGTGTATGTAAACCGATTTGAAGGCCGATTATTGGTAGTGATTGCGGAATATGCTATCTTTGCGATGGAAATTTACATTCCACACAAAGGAGTGTTCCATCCGGACTCGAAAGTTTGTTCAAAACGATATCCATTTCCGGATGTTTGTCGCTCAACCAACGGAGGCGCAGATTGTTGCTGCACACCGTCATCGAACGGACCGACGGTCTCTGATTGATAGCCCTACGGGGGCTGCAGACTGCCAGACTGACCCCGGATGCCCGGAGCCGGAAACAAAACACAAACACTACGCACCGCGTCCGCGTCTCTGTCCGCATGTGTGTGTGCTGATAATTGAAAATAATCCATTCGGCAAACATGAGCGGCGGCCACAGGGCTTCACACGGCCCCCCATTCCACCTTAATTTGGAGCGCATCCACACCGGAACTCCCGGTGTGCTCCGGGTTTTTGGGACCGGCTTGGGCCGTACGGGATGCTGGTGAAAAGTTTTCTCTTTAAAATGCCCACGAAAGGCACGCATCCGGTACTGCTGGGTCCGGATTTGGCCCCGGTTATGGTGCGGTTGCGGACCACCCGGTGATGAATAAACGATTGCTGTTTGTCGGTGTCGGTGGTCCTTTGGTTTAATTTTCATTCCCATTATCCTCCACACGCGTGTTTTCTTTGATCCATATGGCCCCGGAAGAAGGGCAATCCGTTTCGGCGTCTAATTGCTGACCGGACCGGACACCCTGGCCGGTCCGTTGTTCCGCGAGCACCAAATCACCCACCAGTCGACATGGTCCGTAAGCGGAAGAAAGGTGTCGAAGCGTAACCGGGGTCAGGAAGGAAAAACAACAACAAAATAATTAATTTATGATACCCCCCAAACCCTCTCTTCGCCAGCCACCTGTTTTCTCCTGTCCACAGATAACCATGGAATGTAGAAAAGGGGTTTATCACTCTGGCCGTTGGTTCTGGAGGAATAGAAGAAAAAAAGCGAAACAAAAACTGAAAGGAGTTGGGGGTCTTACCTTCCGGGCGGACTCGGGCAATGTCCTGCTAGTTTGTTCGCCTATTAACAGGTAGAAACCGGGGGGAAAGGGCGTAGCATTTAATTCGCTCATTTTTTATGCGCCCATCCGGGAAGGGAACCGGGCGAAAAGGATTGCCGGAGTGAGGTGAAAAAAAAAATGGACAAAGAAATCAACAACGCCTCGTCTGCTGATGACCCGTCCTCGCTACACTTCTGGTCACCGTGGAGATCGGTTGCTTCGTTGGAGCAAGACACTTTGCTTTTGGGGTTTTATTTGAACTTCCAAATTCGACAAACCGGTTCGTCAGTGAACAGTCGGTGAGGACGTCATTTCGACAGCTTGCCGGGCGGATATTTATGGACGGCAATATGGACCAGCGAATTATGATTATGACCAGATTTTTTTATTCGTCACAACAACAGCAAGGAAAAAACGAGGTGTTTTTAAAAAGTGTTAAAAAGGTGTATTGCATTTTGGTGTCCGATTCACACCGTCCGGCAGGTGGCCCTGGTGTCCTTTTTTTCTGGGCTAACGAAAGTTGGGTGTAGCAACAGGCGCTGTTTGCGTTGTTAATTACCTTGTCAAACAATTTGTACCTTTGGAACATACTTTTTTACGGGTTTTTTATTCCTCTCGTTCTGTTCCGCTTAAAATTAGGCCGGATAATGTTATCCTTTTACATTCGACAATGTGGGTATCGTTGTGGGCTTTGATGTTGGGCCAAGGCGGTTAGCGTGACGCTTGCTGCGATTTAACTTTGGGTATGTTTGCGGGCAACACTTTTAGTAGACAATCTTTTGCTGGTATTTAGTGCAAAATAGTCAATGCTAGCTTTGACTAAAGGACAACTGATCGTAATTCGACTGAAACACGCTGCCATTCCCCCGCCAGTATGTGGAGGATACTTGTGGCGTGTTTTACGTGCACGCACGTTTGGCCCAACCACACGGACCAGCACGGTGGTCCACGACCAGCATAGTTCGGCGTTTCATTTAAAATTCCTCGGACCACAGCACATAACGGCCATCGCAGCAGCATCGAACAAGGAAAAAAAAGGTACGGGACTCACCGGAATTCCTGCTTGTATTCGCTCCAATTTCCGGCTGCTTTTCCAATTTATATGCATTTTATTTTTATCGCGGTGCATCGGCCTTTTCCCCCCACAACGCACGCTCTCTCTCTTTCTCTCTCTGTCTCTCTGGCTCCATGTTGTCGCTGATTGACGAAGTGGCTTTGTATCTTGCTCACAGTGTGGTGAATGGGTGAGAATTTCATCATCATCACCACCACCACCACCACCAGCGTGTGACCCCGTGGTGCCTCTGGTTTGACGACACGACACGACCGGCGTAGGTGCGCTCTGGAGGTCCCCGTGGTTTTCCCCGATTTTGTCTATCCTGGCTGGTATGCCGCTGACCGGACGTGCCTTTTAGCAGAGCCACTTGAGCGCAGGAGTGCACTCAATCAAGCAGCAGCAGCAGCAGCAGGTAAGGAAAAACCGGGGGGAGGGGGGGAAGTACAGCGCGTACCATCATCGTCCTCATCGTGCCATCGGCAGCTGGGCAGCCCGAAAAACGAGATTTTCCTTTTTCTCTTTATTCAATCAAACCCCTTTCCACCATGGGCCGTGAGTGGTTTCGTGATGCAAAATTGCGAAACTTGAGCCAGAATCTTCCGTGCGGCCATGTGCGGAGCCAGCACTTTGTGGCTAGAGAGAGAGAGCGCGCGCGCGAGAGAGAAGCGATGGCCAATCTGATGACAACGTGATGACGCGAGCGCAGTTGGCGAGGATATCCTTGATGGGAGAGGTCGAGGTTTGTGAAGAAATTATGTCCAAGTAGTCACTGTTTTGGGAGGATGCAATTTCTCAAATTGTCTAATCACGATTTGGTTTTCAATTTGTGACCAAGCTACGAAACATCTTAACCATTTTCTTTTCTTAGACTGTGAAACCAAGGAACAGACACCGCTATGACGACTAAACCTCAACAGAGAATGATCTTACTCAAGGTACTCAGCGTCCAAACTTTGTGGCGACAAGGCATTAACATTTTGAACACAAATTTTCAATTGTTTTTCCTTCCCGCTTCATCTTTCAAAGACGAGTCCTCTAGTGTTCCCAAATCCCTTCAAGAGTCCCTGTTATGATACCTGCTCTAAAGTTTCTCTGGTCATGTTTGCTTTACACTTAACCAGGATCACTGTCACCATTCGGTATTCGGCTGATGAACGTCTCTGCTGTTTACCGAAAAAGGGAGTTTAAGATGGCGAAGGTAACCCTACAGCACCTACCGAACTTCCTAGGGGTGTGTTGGGTTTGTTTTAACTTCCTCTTCCAAACACCTCCGTGCTCCTCCAACGACAGGTGCGTTAAATTCGGCAAACTTCCTGTAACACAAATAAAGCAACTTGGTGTGTTATTTGTCTTTCGGTTGCTTTCGAGCTGCCCTTTCGGGAACGCGTGCGGCTGACTCTCTGGATCTGCCCGTGGAGTGAACCATGAAACTGATACGAGGAAAGGTCTTCCTTCTTGGACTTGGTGCCACTTTTCGGCGCTACAAACTAACATGTGAGCCGAGCCGTGCTTTTGCTGGTCGACTAATGGCTACCCAAACGAGAAAGTTGGAAAAACAATTAACAAAACTCCCCTGTTTGGCTGCCTCCAGCCGCAGAAATGGCCAACCCGGGTTTACGTTGAGTAAACGTGGAGGCGGCTGACCAGATAATCAGTTCGTTTGCCTTCAACAGGTCGTCTCCGTGGTTGTGGTGTATGTCAGTTCTCCGTTGGCTTGGCCTGCAGTTCGTCAGTGCAGTTGTATCCCTTTGATCCACTCAGTCCGATGATTGAGCTAAATAATTTAACAAATAAAAACCCTTCTCCGGTGTTCTCTCTCGCTCTCTTCAGCTCTAATGGAGGCGCCCATGCTAGAGCACGTTTAGAAGTTTTGTTTGCCACAACGTTGGCTAAAAGTTTAGCTCCACAACAAGCAAAACCGGTAGAGAGAGAGTGAACTGGGATAGAGTTTCCAACAAAACCACATTCAAAGTTGCATTAGGTTCCAATCAGCAAACGGTCGTCGTAGTCGCCGGTGGCACAGGCGACGAGTGGTCGCCTTGTTTCCGCTTGTCAGTTTGTTGTTGCTTGTCGTTTGTTCGTTTGTTGAACGGTTTTCTATTCGTTTTGTATGGCCGCATCCTTTTTATTTCCTGCTACACTCTGTGTATGTAAAGCACGCGCCATTCTCATGTCGACAGCTCATGTTGCTTTGTTTGTCAAATTATGCACTCTTTCTCTCTCTCTACAAAGTACCGGTTGTTATACTGTTGCCTCGTCCTGTTGACTGCATTTCTATCTGGGGGGAGGTGGCATTGTTTTAGCTCGCGCCACCACCGCAGCACGTTATGCCACGTGCCCGTGTGATCGATGGGCAGGACGATGGTTGTCGCAAACGGGCGGTGGGGGGTTTTTTGCTGATTTATTCCCTCATTCAACTAACCATCATGCGCTCATGTGCCTAGGAAGTCCTTTATTACATCCAACCAGCCAGCAAGGCAGCATAAAAAAGGGCAATTGTTTCATTGGCCATTTTGTGGCCATGCGTTGTTAGTCACAAATAGGTGGTTTTGCTTTCACTGCCCCGCCATTCGATGGGTCTGTGAGTGTGTTTTATTGTTAGACAAATTGATGAAAATGTATTAATTTGATTGATAGACCTTTGATTAGATGCCGGCGGCCTGATGTGTGAACAAAACTAAATGTTTCTTTTCATGATTGTGGCCACGTTTCGGGGACAGCAAACCAATTGTGGTGAGATTAAAACGATTAATGGAGTTCAAACAAAGTCAAACGCAATATACGTCAGTTTCGTTTTTATGTTGAACTAGGCTGCAGGACGATGCAAGTTGGTCGGTGCTGCAAGCGGATTTTACAAATAGAATTAATTCATTCCAAAGAATAGCTAACAGAGCACTACATGCTACACCTTTCTAGTTGCTGTAAATGTGGTTTTACACATTGAAATAACATGTCCACAGCCCTAGAATGTAACATCATTTATAAAACAATGCTTTCTACCGAACAGGCATTTAATCAGTTCGACCACTTTAATTTTTAACAACCCACCGGAGGTCCGTTTGTGACACAACACTTCAATTAGAAGTTGTCTGGGAACAAATAAAATGCAAAACACATGGACGCAATGGCCAGAATGTCACCGTAAAAAGGGGTGGCACAACATATAAAGCTCTAGTGCAGGGACTAAAACAGGAAACTAAACCCATCCCATCACGGGCTCGTGACACACCGATGTGCCACATTCCATTCCTATTTCCAAACAAAACTTTATCCAATCCTCGCGTCAGTTAGGTCAGTGTGCACACGTACTGCAGGCCAATGCATGCCACGGAACCATTCCGCGGATGATCGAATGGAAAGTAATCCAAGCGTTATGTGAGTAAAATATTGGGTTTGGCGCAACCTCCCCCCACGCTCAACAGCCTCGTCGCTTCGACAAATATCCTATACGTTCTTTAAACGGTTTGCAGATACGATCGGAACGCCGGAAAAGCGCCGGGGGTGACATGTGCGCTGGACAGAGGGACGGAACAATGTTACACTTGTTCGCTTTCATGTTTGCCATTATTTAAAATTGATTTACGGAACGATCGAGAGGGAAAAGGGGGGGCAGGTTGGTTTCCTCGCTGATTAAATTATGGCATAATTGGCACCCAATACCGACGGTCGTACACCCACAAAGGGACACTGCGGTGCATTTGAATGCGTTGCGACCATATTTCGTTGAATTGGCTGAAAATGACGACCCCAAATGCAATTCCACAGTGCTACCCCATTCTGCTGGCTTTCTTTCTGTGAGTCGCTTTAAATGAGGTACGGCGTGAACACTTTAACAGAGAGGCAGCTTTGCAATGCAACATTCAGGTCCGGTTGTGGTGTACAAGTACAGTTCCTGTTGCTTCCTTTATTCCATCTGTTTTTGCACTTTTTTGTGTGTCTTTGTTTGTGTTTTTGTTTTTTTTTCTCCTCTTGCTTGTGCCTCGTATCTCTTACCATGTTAATTTTTAGTTTACGTTTCCTGCACTCTTCTATCCCTTACATACTTTTCTTTACACATTTAGTCCTCTCGTACTGTTCCTATTCACACGCTTCATCTTCACTACTCGCTTCCTCTCGCTAGCTCTCTCACTTTATCGCCATCATCTCCCCATTCATATACTATTTTCGAGAAGGATCAACAAATCGGATCGGATGCCCGCATTGCCCACGTTGCCACTGCCCAGAAAACAAACGATCATTAGCGAACTTTTCTTAAGCATAAGAGGCGAGAGGCTTAGATTAGAACAAGTGGTTAGATTAGTTGGTAGGCGGAGTTTTGCAACAGGGCACAAGAGAGAAAGGTGAGAAAGGTGAAACGGGGGAAAAGTGTTAATCGTTCAAACGTTTGCTGACAATAAATAAGTGATGGCTTGGCTAGATAACGAAAACTTAACGAACGCTCCGACGAGGAGGCCGACAGAACGCAGCGCCAGAAGCATAAGGAAAATTCCTTTTTCATCTTCTTCCTTCCTTCCTTTCTTCTTTCTTGTTTTCCTACAACTATAAGATTGTCCTCCACCGAGAGGAGTAGTAGCGTTCTAGTGGCAACACTTTTAAACGGTTAGCACGGTTTTGCGATCTTCATCGAACGGGGAACGGTCTTCTTCGGTCTTGAATCTAACAAACGAGAAACTTAACAAAAACGGATCCGAAAGGATCAGAAAACAGGGCCTGAAAGGAGGGAGAGGCAGAAAAAAAAGCTACCATTTTTTCGCATAATTTCTCACACGCCTCCTTCCCATTTCTGTATCCTGAACAGTGGACAGGGGAACACAAGATATTCTGTTCTGTTACATTTTTCGTTGCCCGCATCGGCCCACTCGACATTCAACATCGTTCCTGGTATGTTCGTTCCTGGTATGCTGTGTTGTAGCACTGTCTGGCCAGTGGTCAGCCAGGTCAGTGGTTCGCCCCATTCCGGCGATGACTGGCGTTACATTTGCATTTAGCGCATCGACATCGCATCATACGCGCGGACCACGGTTGTTGTCCCTTGTGAGCCCTTTTTTCTCATCCAATTCCTGCACTTCGTTCCGCTCCGTCCATTCCCGTCCGTCCGTCGGTGAGGTGTGTTTGCTTGCCGCTTGCCTAATTAGTAAAATGCATCTGCATTGCCTCCTGTGCCTGCTGTGTTTGAACTTCCGGCTCATCGACGTCAAACCGTCATCGTTCCTGTCGCTGCTGTTGCTGCTGTTGCTGCTGCTGACCTCGCCGTGCGTGGTGATGATGGTAACCGTGCAGTGCATAAAGATCATCCGCGATCGACGCTGGTGATTAAATAAATGTGCTCGACTGTAGCCGCAGTAGCAGCAGCACCAGCACCACAAGCACATTGCTGACCAGCGAAACCAGCCGACCACCACCGTCCATCACCGCCCGGGCGCTCGAGCTGAAGTAATCCCGGCATTTGCCACTTTCCGGTGTGTAATCGACGCAGTGCATCTGTTTCCGGTTCGGTTCAGTTCGGTTCGGTTTGGCGGCAAAAAACGGGGAAATAGAATAAAACGACAGGTTAGTGATGGTGATCTCTGTGTGCGATTGTTAGGAATGCAGTTTATATTTTTCTCACTTTTGTAACACGACCCCTGCCACCGGCCCGGGGGGGGGGGGGGGGGGGGGTGGTACGGGGTGATTGAACACGCAAATTCGGGTGGCGCAAATTCTGGTCCAAAATTAGCAAAACCGACCGAGCGGTGGTGTCACGGGGGGAGGGGGAGGTTTCGAAAATTCGAAACCATGTTTATTTGGAAGCCCGCCCGTCGTGGGCCATTGGAGTGTGAGGAGGAGAAATTATTTAGAAAATGGTTCGCGTGCACACACTCATTTCATTGTCCACGAAATCGCGAAACGGTCACACTAGAACAGGGAACTGAAGAGAGGGAAGAGACTGCGGATTGCATTGTCACCAAACCGGAGGGGAGGTGAGCGCGAGGTTAGCATAAATCATGCCACCGCTCGTGCGGTGCCGGGACTCGCGGAAACGGAAATACTGGTGCTAGTGCGATGCAATATGTAGGCTCCAGCAGCAGCCCGTAGCATAGGCCGCAATGAAATAATAATGAAAGCAAGCAGCATAACGCAAAAAAAATCTCCCTCTTCGCCTCGATATGTTCCACGTATCCGACGACAGCACTGGACCGACGTCGACGATTCCTGGCAGAGTTTCCGTTCTGCCATTGTGCCATTCGAATTTTCGTGTACGCAATGGGACGCACGCACTCCTGGGGAGCAAGACCCGCGACTCTACACAAGAGAGAGTTCCCTCCATTGTCGATGGGTCCATATTGTGATCTGCAACACCCACCAATGGGGGCGTGTACTACTACGCGAGGGTTCACTATGTTTTATTCATCGCGATTTCACGCTTCCAGTAGTAGTAGCGAGTAGTGGTAGGAGTGGTGAAGGTGGTTCACGAACGAACAACGCGAGTTGTAAGCCCACTGCACCAGAGAGGCACATTATAGGATGCGGAGGTGAATGGACGTCAGCTACCAAATTGTTTAATTGGATCGAAGCGATTTAACGGAGTTAAGGGAGGATTTCACGAGGGGTTTTTGGGGCTTCCTAGGGCGTCAGATTAACTTTAAGACAACCTTCGTAAGGTCAACGGAGTGGAATGGTAATCACATTCTAGTGACCTACCACAAGACCGACCACCATTGGGCTACTAGATCCACGACCACTCGCCTACTAGATCCATCACCTTCGTGCCCCCTTAGCGCTCCGCCAGCAAATGGCAACTTACCCGCATCAACGTGTCCGACATCTTGTCCAGGAATCGGCGCGTGAAAAGCGCCGTCTGGTCACCGCACGCCTGCCGCACGGTAAACTCCGAACACTGCATGTACCGCTGGAAGGCACTGGAAGAAGCAGAAGCATCGTTTAGTAGAGCCCAGCAAAAGCCAAGACTGTATCCTGCAGGAGAATCTGGAGATGAAGGTAAATACACCGGCATCTGACGCGCCCGGTGTAGCGTGTAATCGCGTGTGAAATTGACGGGAAATGCAGCGAGATGCAATTGACGGGAAGACGGGACGCGACGCGACGCGATACAACAGCACGGGAGCCTTCTGAAGATGATGCCTTCACGGTGTAGCCGTGGCCGTGTTTGAAAGACGGAACGATTATGTTACGGGATGTTCGCTGTTCTGTGCTTCAGTTCTATCGAGATTCCACCGCGTGAGCGAGAGTGCGCTGTGGTGCGCGATAATTCGTTGAGTGCACTCCATGCCGATGTGCTTTAAGTCGCTTCTTCCCTGTAGTCTTTATCTTAACCAAAGACATGTTTGACTTAACAACATGTGTTCCTGTGCAATGACTTGTCCATGGCCGAAAATCCTCCCCAACACAGAATACTGTTTCACTTTCGCGCTCTCTCTCTTTCTCTCGGTTCGTCTTTGACGGCTCGGCACCATTATCGATTAGATGGCAATTTGATGATTTTCCAATTCGTCCCGTCCTGGCATAATGGGCACTAAACTCGGACCCAGCAGCCTCGAAGGTCGAGCTCAAAAGAGGGCAAATCGAATTCGACGAGCGGCCCCTTGGCCGGGTGCGAATCCTAATTTGGAAACGATACATCCGGGAATTGAAGCGCAGCATATCCTACTCCTCCTCCTCCTGCTCCCTGGGAAGACTGATGCGACCACAGCCGGACTGGACTCGAAATTGAATGGTCATTCTGTGGGCACGGGAGGGGGGGGGGGCGTCCATTTTGCTGTCTCAGCCTCTGCCCGTTTGTCCGCAAAAAGGACGAAAAAAAAAAATTGGCGAAAATACTGGCGAAAAATCAACGATCAGCACCCGGAATGGTACCGGGAAATGATGCTGCATTGTCACAGTAAACTGACACGCGCCGTGGTCCTGGTGGTCATCATTTCGTGTTCGTGTGAAACAATAAAGTTGATTGCCTTGTCGGCTTCATTTTCTCTTCGTCGCCTTATCGTTCCGGTTTGGCCGTGGTCCGGCTTCACATTCCGGCTAATGGAGGCTCGCTTTAGCCAATGGGTTTTTTTTTTGCTTTGACCTCGGCCCATCATGAGACACGACAAGATCACGGAGGTCAATCGCACAACGATGAGACCAAAACGATGAGTTACATCCCTGGGTAGGACATTCGTACGGAGTGAGTCCATTTCGCCGGAATTCATCTCATATGAGATATCTTTGTTTCGGTTGTGAGTTTGTGGCTTTTTTGTTGCGCAGCGCGTCTCCGGGCACAATCTCGAGAACTGCCCGGGAGTCGTAATTCGGGGAAAGCGAACATGTGATATGAAGGAATGATTGGAAGTGATAGATTGATAGGGATGAGTATTTAAACAATCGAAGCGAATGGTGCCCCTAAATGTGTCCAATTCTTGCTCGTAATATACCAGGATGCTGCCGGTGGACTTACCAGCAAACCGTTTTGAGTCGCTCCTCCTCGGCATCCTCGGCGTGCTTCGTACTGTTGCTGTTGTTGTTGTTGTTGTGATGATTCCGATGGTGGTGATGATGCTGCTGCTGCTGCTGACCAGCGTCTCCGGGGTAGTATCCACCACCAGCATTGCGGTTGCTGTCACTGCTGTAGGCCGGATGTGTCGCCATCGTCGTACCTATGTGGTACTGGAAGGCAGCGGACGTTGTCGATGTCGTCGTGGCTGCAGCCGCCTGACCAATCTTGGACATGGTGCTCTGGTAGCGCGTTGCACACACCTCGTACTCCTTCTTCACGTGCCGCATACACGGAGCATGCCTAAGAAAGTCTGTTGGCGGCGTTTGGATTGCCAAAAACCGAACGATAAACCAACAGGAAGCAGGAAACGGATATGCATCCAGGGGCCGCGCAGTAGGGTAAAGAAATTGAAAGAGAGCGAGAGAATAAAGCAATAGATAAGAATATGGGGTTTTTGGGGGATTCTTCGAAAAATAGAAAATGTTAAAACCAATGGTTTCGCTTCGTAATATGACCTTTGCAGCACCGAAAGTTTGTGACACTCTTCAACGAGAACATTGAGGCGTTGGCAACACAGGGAAAAGGGGGAAGGGATAGGCTTGTGTTTAAGGACTAGCATAGCATAGCACCAGACATGACAGGACATAACCCACCGGTACGATTAGATGAAAGACGAGGGACGAAAATACAGACAACAACCCAAAACCACAAAGAACAGAGCACGGGTGGAACTGCTGCTTATGGAGCATGATACGAGGTTCCTTCCGTAGCATTCTGATGATGTTCCGTGTAGTTGCCCTAGCTGCAGACTCATAATCTGGTTCCCTTAACCACGAGACACACACGACGCACTACACAAAAGCGTAGCCGAGTTCAGTTGGGTGGAAATAGGAGGATTAGCTGGAGAACCAACCACGACGACGACGACAATGTTGCCTAGGATCCAATCCAGGACCAATGATACCGCTAGCAGACGATGCCTAGTACCTGGCGGAAGCGAGTGCATCCGTTCTGCATGCTGCATGCTGCTTCGGTCACAGTATAATGATGATCTAATCGACTTCGACTCTCGAAAGGGACATGATTAAAAGTGTTAAACAAGATATACGATTGGCAGGAGTATGATTAAGTGGATGCGTTCCCCTCTTCCTTCCGCACAGTTTGGTTGTCGCACACGCTTGATTGGGCCTGAGATCATTGCTATTGACTCTGTGCTGGAAGTGGAATTCCATTCGAGTTCGTTCATCAATGTATCCTTGATTTTGCGGAGCTTTGTTTCGATCGAAAGAGTAAGCGTACGGTTTTGCCAATCTAGTAGACATGCCGTTCGGTAGTCTTGTCAGTTTTCAAGTGTCGCTCCTCCGTGCATGGTTGGAAGTGGGTTTGCAGTGTAGCAATTCGGTAGCAAAGCTAGTGTAACGCTACGTAAGTACTATTGAGAAGATTCTTGTTAAATATTTACACAGCACAAGGATACGCCTTTACAGCAAGTTGCTAAACCTAGTGGTGTGCTGAGTGAACTTTGATAAACTACCGCACCAGGAGACGGAGTTCCTGGTGTAAACAGAGTTGTTGAGGCAAATCCTTCTTTCGCAACCAACCAGGCAACCAGGCTACCAGGCTAATTGTAATAACCTGGCTAACCATGATCCGCTTACTAACAGATTCCACACCAACCCGGGGTTCTGGCAAAAAAAGAGCTGAGCACTGCATATGTTCCTTTTCGCTTCAGAGATTTCCTCAAGCAAAGAGAGAGAGAGAGTTAGAGTGTAGCGATCCGTGGTATGTAGCTGTTAACTTTTTGAGATATTTTTATCTTCATCTCCGTTCGTACATTCATACACCAGGAACAACTGTGAAAGCTGTACTCGGGGCCAATTAACAGACACGGTGATGGTGACGATGGTGGTAGGGCCAACGTCAGCACGTAGCCGCTTTCAAAACGACTGAAGCGATTCCCCCTTTTCAGAACAAACATGGCAACGGCTTATAATTAAACAGATAATCCTTTACTGGCGATGGGCCCCCCTTCTTCTCCACTCGAATCCTCGGTGAGAAGACCGAGATATGTCAGTGAGCAACCAGCGTGTGTACTCACTTCCGCATTGCGCAAGGACGCAATCATTACCGGGTCCGACGGTGTCGCTCCGGAATGGAGATTTTGGTTTCGTGTTTCGGTTCGCGTATTTTGCGCCCATTCGCTCTCAATAAACTTGTCTCAATGGTAACGGCTTCGTCGTCGTCGTCATCGTCATCATCGTCGACGGATCATTAGACGACCGGTTCCGGGGACCACGTGTTAATGTCATCGGTCGCGAACACGAATCAGAAAAAAAGCATCCAACCGCGGACAGCCGGCAGAGATTGGTGGAGAACAGATTGAGCAAAAGCATCACCATCATCATCAGCCGGTAGCAAGTTGTTCTCTCGTTCTACTGAACTGCTAATTGACCATTGAGCCTCCACCTCAATCCTCCCCCGCGCTTTGAGATGGCCACCAGTAGGGGCAAAACTTTGCAAACTCCTCCGTGACGTGTCCAATCACGGGCCAAATGAGATGGAAATGAAAGGTAACTTACGCTTTGGCCTTAAACACTTCCCATCTACCCCCCCTCCCGGAATGGCAACCAGGTGGAATGAGGGAGGGGGGAGCTAACTCAGAATTGGATCATCGCAGAAGAAGGTTGTTGTTTGGTGGTTTTGCGGAAGCGGTGCGATGCGGGGTTTTTTTTCAGAGAAAAATTAAAACAAATCCCACTCAGATTGCAGCTCATTTGAGAAAACAGATTTTCTCGCGTCGCACATCGTCCATGCACGTTCGAAAGTTTTGCTGCTGCTGCTACGGGGAAACGATGTTCTTTCCGCCAGGCCAGTTGAGGCCATTTTGTTCCGTGGTTGTACGGTACGGTTGTTTGGGTTTTGTTTGGTGTTGGAGAAGTTTTTATTTTCATGCCAGCTGGAGCATGTGATTTGCAGCAGCCAGCGAGATGGAATGGTTTCCGAACGAACGTTTTCGGTCAACATGTTTTCTGCTCGAACGGCGAATTGGCTTCCGGTGCGGCAGTTCCTACTGACCGTGTAAATGGCCGTGCTGTAAACAAGTTCATCGATCATGTTTACCGGAAAAGTATGTGTAAAATGATGCTCATTAACGATTAAATGGGATTAACGATTGTGGTAGCATTAAACCACTTCTCAATACCAGGATCTAAAAGACGGAAAAGGTGCCGATACACGAATGCAACTTTACCGCAAAGATCGCTCAAATTTCAGTAAAATTTCATTAAACGTATCTCTAAAATCAATATTCAACTACTTTATTTCGAGTATTCGAACAAAATCGTCTAAAACATTCAGGTAAATTGAATTTTAATCTTTTGACTTGCGATTTTCAACCAAACAGTACACGAAGAGGCGTACCGCTAATGTCAAAATCGATTGTTTTCAATTTAATATTGATTTTAGAGATAACAGAACAGATGAACGATACATTTATGCATAGGAGGCTATCAGAATAAGAAAATTTCATTCAATGTTGGGAATTGTATTTGAAACTATCCTTCTAACGTGATGATAATTTTTCGAAAATTTGCAAACTAATGTTGCATTTGTATATTTCATAATGAAAAAATGTTGCCCTTTACTGGACTCCTTTAGTGTGTTTTTCGTCTCTAGTCCACTCCCCAAAACCCCAGGTTTTCACAGACAAAGACTAATCTAATAATTCAATCGAGGAAAGGTAATTTCGCAACCACGAAATTAAATCTGCACGATTGATGCCAAACGCTGGGAGGGTATCAAAAGAAAGGCTAGAATATCTGTCATTCCACTCGCATGATTGCAGCTCATGCTAGCGACTTTCACTCCCAAAAAGGGGAACGAGCTTTGCGACTGGAATAACTCCATCCACTGCAATTCGGTCACGAGCGCTCCTTATCGCGTTTCCACGATGGCAGCACGATAATGACGGACGGATGCGCTCTTTCGCCATTCATAGCCAAGCTAAACGAATTGCTTCACTCCATTAAAGGGACTGTCGTCCACTGTCGTCACCGGCAGAAGCAGCAGCATTCACCCGATGGTGGCTCCGACTGTCGGTCCGAATTTTCTGCTGCACATTAGAAGAAAGAAAAGCGTGCTAGCGTGCCCCCCCTCCCGGGACGATAACCACGTGGCCATCGGTGAAAGAATTCGATCAGCAGCGTGCAGTGTGCACCGTGACCGAAATCATCATCGGCGTGGCCCCGGGATCGAAAACCGGAAATCGAATCAAAGGATATCCATTCGCGGTGGGGTTCGATTCGATGGACATGTTGCTGATATCGTCATCGCAACAAGCAGATAGGGCGCCCCTTTCCCCCGCGTAAAGGGACATTGGCTTTCGAACTAGCGTGTGCCTATGGCCACAAGTGACAGATTTGAAATATTGGCTTCATGCTATTGGTTTGGCTGCATATAAATCTAGGTTTAAAGCGAGCCCAGGAGCGGTAAATCGGATTGTGTGTGGTCACTGTAGCGAGAAAGGCGTGAGGAAGGGAATGAAAATATGAAAAAGCTTTTCCTCCTTTGGGCTCCAGTTGCACCGGGCGGTTGATATGACGTCTACGGTGCGCATCGGTCATCGTCTGTCAGAGGTGGCATCGTTCGGTGTGTACGTGGCAACCAACAGAGCGAGGTGCACATTAGCCTCCCAGTCACCGTCACAGTTCCCTCGTCCCCCGTTGCTCCGCTTTTGTCGCCGTTTTGCTGGCTGGACGGACGTGTGATATTGGCTACGTGACACTCGGCTCCGAAATGGAGGATATCATCAGTCAGGGGAAAATTGATAAGATTTCCGTCCGGTCCGTCTGGCTGTCCGCACATTGCTTTACAGCGTTGCAGCACCCGCTGGCTGGCTCCACGATAAGCACAAAGCTTCCAAAGGTATGCCTTTTGTATCGTGTCCAGTTCAGGCGACCGTCGTTCAGTGTCAACGGATGTGCATCCTTTTGAAGGTAGCCAGGACCCAGGGCGGTGCCATTGTCCGTTGCTCATCGGTATGTACGCGGCCGAGTGTGGTCACTGATGACCGGTGCTCCGTCCTGGCTAAGACGCTTGTGTGCATCTTTCGCTACGCAGACGGCTGACGCTGACTCGGACTCGGACTCGGACTAGGTTATTGATAATCCGGACCATCCGTTTGAAGTTACAGCATTTTGCTGTTGGTTCTTTTTTATGCCGAGCTACGGGGAGCTACTGCTGGGATATTTCTGTGAACAGTGCCTCTCTTAGCAGGTGTCTGGAATGTTGGAGTACCACGATGGATTTTTTTTCATTCAGAGAAATATCTTTTGAATTTAAAGAAGCAACTTCCGCCCTGATAAGAGCTACAGGATGTTTTTTTTTAGTTTTTGCTGAGATATTGAAGGTTAAAAAACTCAGGGATCTCAAACTCCTTATGTGGTGAGTGTTGAAATGTTGGGAAAATGTTTCTTAATTAAATTTTTTTTTTTACTTTTTCCCAGTCCAATAGCTTTATCCCTCAATAGGATTACTTTCTCCTCAACGCATTAGTTTGAGTTTGTATAAATTCAGCTCTACAGCTACGGTACGATACCAAGTGCGCCTTTCGGAAAAGAATTTCGAGTTATGAAAAATATAGTTTATTTCGTGCTTTCATATTCAATTACCTCCTATCCTGCTCCCTCTTCTGTCAGATCAAATTTGCAGACTCATTATAAATATGTTAATCAACTAATATTACGAGCGGAAAATGAGTTTTATCACTTCTGGTGCATTCTTGACAAAACTTCATCCACCAGCAGCGCCGGCAAAAAGGGTTTGCAATGTTCACGAACCGCAACCCAAACAGTAACTCATTTATCCCCTTTTCAGCATTATGCTCCCTGCCTGCTCTTTTTCCACCTCATAATCGCACAACGAGCAGCACAAAAAAAAGCGGCGGTCGACTAAATCAATCCGATGATACACCAATTGAGCCCCGAGAGCGACGGGAAACACTTTCGTCGGCAATTTGTTGATGAGGAGGCGAAAGTTTTCTCGTTAAACGCAACCCTCAACACCTACAGGTTTGAGGTGGGTGGCCAGCGAACGATGCAGCCGACACCGAACAACATCAGCCAGCACGAGCTCGCTCCGTAAGCCACAAACTCCTACGTACGGCCTCGGCTAAGGACGAAACGAATCAAAAAGGAAATAGAGCGGCCTGCGGTTCGCCAAACTAGCTCCAGTCACTAGCAGGAGTTATAGCAGGTGATAGGGACGCTCGAACCATGCCATGCCCGGATCCATTCACTACCGCCACACGGTTGATTCGTGCAATGATGGTCCAGGACCGCGTGAAAGTGGTTACCATGCGCCTCCACCACCCCATCGGCCGTTGGACGGTGCAGTGTTAAGCCACTTGAATATGAAAACAGCTCAATTACAGCTAATTAAGGCAAAACAACGAGGCAAACAAAAAAAAGGAGACTTGGCTTCACGTTCACGCTCAGGAGCAGGATGAAAGATAATTCCTCCGGCTGACTAGCTAGCTGGCTGGTGGTTGCTGCCTTTCGTCGATTGGTGGTGTTGGCTTCCTAAGCGAGCCAGAGAACGTCTTTGTCTTTGTCCTGGCTTGCCCATCGTGGCTAAATGAGCGAGAGTGAAAAAGTTTACCCAAGATAATCAGCGTGATTTCCGATGGAATCGGTAAGCGACGATGGCAAGGAAGGGAACGAGGACGGCCTTTGCTAATGATCAATTTGCAGATGGTTACCGTAGTGTAGTCACTTAAAGGGACTTTCATAATGTATCGTCTATCAAAGGTGTTGGTGATTTGGCCGAATAATCTTTGATTACGAGGAACCTTTTTTGGTGTTACTTTCATTTTAATGATTGATTTAGTGAAGGGGTATAATTACGTATTCCCTTTTTGTATGGTAATATTTATGTTTTAGATTTTTCCATTAATGCTTAATCTTTCAAGAGTATTTCGTAAAAAAATTGGAATCAATCGGATTAGAACTGCAGTTTATCAGTTTGTTTTTCTTTTTAATTCAAGCTTGAATGAATGGATTGGATGTGTTTATATTTTTCAATAACGATTATGTAAAGCTGATTTTTTGCAAGCAAAATCCCAAAAGGTATTATTTTCTCAGCTTCAAAATTCTACCTGCAATTGAAAGAAAAAGCTACTTTGAAGCGCGTTTCCCAAATTCAACGTTTTAAAAGGCAGTCCCCATTGCAACAGAAAAGCTACTGGACTAGCTTAATATACTTTGAAGTCTAACAAAAAAAAGAGATTTGTATTTTTCTGATAACCCATCGCGCAGCTACGATGCGCACCGTTTTTGTTCCGAATCAAAAGACTTGCCCCTGAAGACTTAAGCGACGAACCCGGTTTGATCATTGTTCATGGGCTCTGAAAAAGTGCTTTTTTGAAGACACGTATTCCTAAATTTAATGCCATGGATGGTTTTTAATAAATCTTCCCCAATGTAGAACCAAATATTTTTGAAAATTAGTAGTTTAATAAAAAATCCACATTAAAACATTAAGTTGAATGGTTTCTTCACAATAAATCGTCCAAAATGAGCCTTTTCTGGACCCGAATGAGCCTTACTGTAAACCCTCAGATAAAGCATTAGGTACATAAAATTATTTTTGAAAAGAGTGAAAGCGTTTTCCAAATGATTTTTGATTAGTAAAACATAAAAAGAAATACAAATATCTAAGCTAATGACGTAAACACTGCGTTAACAGAACGGTAACAATGAAGTGAAAAGAATGAACGGACACCGAAACGAATGAAAAAATAACGGATGTGAAACACACTGACATAATTATTACAATACGTACGTGCCTTCCTGATAAGTTCCTTCCTCGCAGAGCTCATGTATCACTTCACTCGTGCCGTGGTAGAGTTTGTTAAAGTGTGCCCTTTGATGAATATTCATGCAGCGTCGCGCGAAGCTGCGTATACACTGTAGTCCCGCGTCCAGATCACTGTGGAAAAAGCCGGAGTGTGTTGCCGGCGGAGAGGACAAGAACACAAATAGATTGTCGTTAACAGTGGCGAACGTAAGGCACGCTAACTACGGGTTAATGCGAGCGGTGGTTGGTAGTAATTGGTGTGACGATGCTTGGCGTTTAGCTAGTAGTGTATCCATTCGTCCATCACGACCGTAGTAGAGATTGACAGTTGATGACGCGAGCACAATTGATAACGTGAGGACCGGCCAGAGTGGGGAAGGATTCTAGGAAATCTCTCGTTAATGCGATTACTTATCGTGTCGTGTTTATCGAAAACAAGAGGCAATCATTATCGCCCTGGATTATGCGCACTTTCACTATGCGCGCATATGACAGAGCACGATGGTTGGTGGCTGGCGTCACTGTTTCTCGCATGACGCCATAGCAGTGGCAGCTTCTCTAATGAAGAGTAAGCGATTTTTTGGGCGAAAGAAGAGCATCCTTTCGCAGAGCAGATCCAGTAGGTCAACGGTTTAGCACGAACAACCGTCTACTTTTTGCTTCCCATTTTGCTGGCAAGCGATAAACTTCGAATGGCGTCGGAACGGTTGGCGCCAGACTCAATGTCCTAGCCGTCGTGTGCGTGCCCTCATTTTCGGAAACTAGCGCTCCGGAGCGATGTAGGGCAACTGAGAAGCTAGGTAGGCCTGTAGGGATGCTGCCAGTGCCTGCGCAGAACGGGAAAGAGCAAAAGAGAGAGAGCTTCTACGCCGCAGACAGCGCGACGGCGACGGGCTGATTGAATTGATTTACTGTATAATGAGCATCGGCTAGCCATTCTGGCGCCCCGTTCGGTAAGCCCGTGGCCGGAAAACGGAGCTGACTGGCGCCAAACGTTGCCGAGCCGTAAAATCCGAGGATGCCGGGGACCGCAGGGAAAATGGGTGGACGTCAAATGCGCTATCCGGATTGTTGGTTTTACCGTGGCGGTAGTGGCTTCTGATGTTCTGTTTGTCGGACGCATCATAAGACGCATCACAGAATTAGGGCATGAATTGAAGCATAAAGTCGGCTGTCGGACGGAACCGACGGAGCGTTGGTTTGGTGGTTTTCCGTGGCATCAAGTGCGTGTCATATTCGTTGGAGCGGATTGTCCTTTGCTATGATGATATTCTGTATGAGATTTAGAGCGTTTATGCTCTTTGGATAATGTATAGCGGTTGGTACAATAAAAAAATCACCACTAGCTCACGGTTTTGATTAATTTTTTGACATTTTCGTTACTAAATGGGACATCGCTTAATACTTTCCATAAGAACAAACCAAAGGGTTTTATTTTGATGCCTCATTTTCAATATTTCCATTCACGATTCCGTGACATATCTTTATTTATGGAACAGTATGAGGCTAGGGCAGATAAAAATTAACTGACCCTTTCTTTCCTTTATTTCGTACTTTCCTGGACGTAACTGGACCAGGATTTTAAAATTTTTCATTGCTAATTTTCTTGTTAACACTAGCTTGTTAATTATCCGTCTGGTTTCGCTATCGTGTCGATCATCAACCAAGCACAGTTGTTTGAGTTTTTCCAACAACATTCTGGACAGCATTTCGGCTTATACCTGAATTTTAGGCAACTGCACGCTGTTTATGACTCTTTTCATTGCCACTAGGGTCTAGCTTACGAACTTGTAATGATTTTTTTCACGATTCATTGTTAGATTCGCAAACTTGTATAGTGTGCACAACAAATTTTCTCGTGAACAAAGACATCTATCATTTTGTACTTGTTGATGATGGAATGTATATCACTGTTTACTATTTTACTAAAACAAATAAGTAAGTCCATACAGATGTACATTCAGTATTTCTCATTTGCATACCATACAAATAGCCAAATTACATTCCAACACTGCACATGTTGGGCCATTACATTGGTGCCCGCGGTAAAACCATTAATTCCGGAAAAGCGCGTCCTCATCGCAAGCGCGTCCCACATCATGTGTCGCAAGTCGAGCAAAAATTTAATTATTCATTTCAAAACCATACACAGAGAGTGGGAGGGATGTAAACATTTATTGATTCACACGCAACTAATTATGTCACAAAGCTGCTGCTCACCTCACCGTACCTCATCGCGCTGCCTCATGATCTGATAACGACCCACATAAAAATGGCTACCCCAAAAACCAAACCCCTCCCAGAAGGCAGAGAACCGTCTCTAACCGGATGTGAAACTCATTTCCGGAGGCTGTGCCGCTAGGCGCAAGGGGGTGCCTGGGGGGATGCATGATCACAACTCGAGTCACTCAACACGCGCGACGAGGACGAGTTGACGATGACGGAAAGGCATTGGTTGGCACGGTAAATGATGGTGTAATTTGTCTCAACATATCATCCCTGACATATCCCGGAAGGGTTGTTGTTGGTTTGGTTGGGAGGGGGCGCCGGAGGTATGGTAATCATTCTGTGGCCAACCCTTTTTTGGTAAACTTTTGCATCATCCGGCATCCCCTCCCGCCCTGGCCTGGCCGGTTCTCTATGATGTTGCTCTCCGTGTGAGCTCGATCCTGTTTGGTCAAAGCATCGCCAGCAACGGTGGCAGCGGAAGTGCTGAAACCGAGACCAACCAACGTGTACACAAAACACATTCCCTACTGTTTTAACGGTGTTCTTCTAATTGCCAGGCCATTTCCGGTTCCGATTCCGGTTCCGAACTGACACACAACACAACTCGCCGACTTTCTCCGTTCGTTTGCGAGTTTGCGCCAATGTGGTGACGAAACAGGACGACATCGCACGCTGATAATGACGAACCGTACCGGGACGTGGCAGTGTTTGTGTCTGTGTGGGTGTGTGTCACATAAATAGAGTCCCGGTGCCGGTAAATTACCGCCTTTTAAATTGAGTTAATTTCATTAGCAAAATTTCATAAATTGAATCACACCCCGCGCTACCTTTCATTCGCTCGCTCGCTTGCTTTTAATTTATGTGGCTACATTCACGAACACATAGGTACTTCCAGTGGTCGGTTTGTTTGCTCCGAGGGACAGTGTTCCTGACTTTATGCCAGGAGACGCCTTTGTGGCCTAAAGGATCTGCTCTTTCTCTCTTTCTCTTTCTTCGCAGGATCAACCAACATGTGCTGTTAATGATGCTCAGCTCGTTGTTGGTGTGCTTTTTTAAAACAAAAACTTTACCTTTCCCCCTCCCTTCCTAACCCCATGACATTTGTCTCATTGTCGTCGTCGTCGTCGTCACCGTCGAGGCCCACGGAACGGGCAACGCGGGCCACCAAACGCGGCTGTCATTATTCATTCCGCACGTCCACATGTGCGCTCGGTCCTCGGGGGAGAAAACTGCTTTGGCTGACAGCTGGGCTGACAACGCCACGCGTTCCGGCGTGTAGCAGCCGTGGCTAAACAGGGCAGGTTGAGCATTTCGCAACCTGTTCCGAAAATCCCTGCCATCAACGCTTGTTCTGCTGCTGCTGCTGCTGCTGCTGCTGCTGCTGTTGTTGTTCTTCGGAGCACCAGGGAGTCGTGGTGAAAGAGCACTCGCGGAATCGCTTCTCGACTTATCTCCCTCGGAAGGCCAAACACGACTGACCAAACGGATGACTGACTTTCGTCTGGTCTGGCGAGCACTGCAACGGAGAACCCGTAGAGGAGGTTGCAATCGGAGCAAACCCGGAATCTCGTATCTCTTTCAAGGTGTCGTTATGTTTAATTTCATCCCTCTACCTCGAGGGTCCCTCCGGGGGGGCAAGTCGAACGCCAACAACAAAAAACTCCTTGAACCTCCCAGAATACCATCTATACACTCGGCTGCTGTGGCTGTTCTTTTCCTGAAAGGATATGGCCCAAGTGGTGGCAGAAAGCCCTCAAGCCAATCCCGCGAAACGAGCAGCTTTCGTCATAAATTTTAATTACGTACCCCCACACGGACACAAACACATATTCTGAGTGGCTGGGAGTCTTGGGACTCTCCGCTGCACTATTTCGAAAGCGACGAATGTGTTTCACATTCGTAATTTGCTTTACCGCCGCGTCTGTTTATCTGCACTGAGCACTGAGTCGTCTGCTATGGTTTCTCATCGTGGCGTTCCTTGCTTTACTCTTTCCTCTGTAGCCGTTTTCATTGAAACTTTTCGCTGTGCAACAGAATCCGGTTAATCTGGCTCTCTCCAGAAGAGTCCTTTATGGCGTCCACAGAGTTCACAAAAGCTTTTGAGTGTCTACGGGCGACGGTGTCGTACTGCAATGGTCGTCGTGAACCACTAAAAAGGGGAGCTAAGAAGGCTACTTGCCCACTTGTATGCTGGTTGGCTGGCATTATCATTAAAACAACTAATTTGCTTGTTTAGTGTGAGTAATTAGATGGTTTCTGTAACGGTTTGTCACTGTCTGACAGATGAGCATTCACTCTTTTAGGAGCAGTAGCGACAGGAAGTTCATAATGCAACGCAACGCCTCCTTTGAGAAGGTGGCAACCTTTGATTTGCGTGCTACTCTTCAAGCAAAAATACCTTCAAGATACCGATGCACACTGCGTTGATGATGTCGCTGCGTTAAAAACCATAACCTCTATTTGAAAACCGTGAAGATGTAGTGATAGTATTCTACAACGTCTTTCCGAATGGATTCCAATCCAAACCGGATCAGAGAAAGTGTTGTTCTAACGCTGTAACAATACAAATCAATTCCGTGTTCGATGGCCTAGAGGTGAAGCTCCAACCGCACTCCAACTGGCTGGGATTATGGTCACCCCAGGTGACAAACAACCCCTCTCCGGAAAACTTAGCCCTCGGAAGGTGTTTTAAGAAACGAGGAAAGAAACAACATCTGCCAGCATCCTGCTGCAGCAGATCCGATCTCGTTCAGGAGGTCCAGGATGGCAACTTTTCCTCTTTCCCATCCATGGTGGTATGGTGTCGATTGTGACTGACCGGGTGTGTAATTGAGTGTTTGTTCGGTTCGGTTGTCACCGTAGCACCAGTACCACCCCCTTACACGACTTCTCCAGAGTTTTGAAAGATTAATCTGCAAAGCTTTTTTCACCCTTTTGTCCAACGTTCCTTCACCACCGGCCTGCGCCACCATGTGAGGGTGTCCTCCGTTTGATCCTAGGTTCACAGTGGACCCCGATCATGAATGAATCCGATAGTGAGGGATTTACATTCACAACCACGGTCAGTCGGTGAGGGTTTGAGCACTCATGTGCCACACAACGACGTCCAACGAGGACGACATGCAGTCGTCTTGTGGCAGCACCAGTCTCCGTCAAAAGGATTCTACCGAAGATACCGAAGTGGAAGGTGTGGTGTGACCCGGAGTGGGGGCAGAGAACTTTGAAGAACGTCCAGAAAGTTCCCATGTGAAGGGATGTGTCCAGTTTATCTGTATCCTCTTCTCGCCCCGTTTCCGGTCACTTTACTCCGCTAGCAACTGTAACCGTTCCCAGACCTCTGCCATTCCTCCCCGATCCACCCCCCGCTAAGCCGCTTGTTAGATGATGGTCAACGTGCACCAGCCCCTGTGCCGGGACGCGCGAGGGTATACATTTGCTTAAGAAGTCGAATTTCTCATCGTCTTCCTCTGCATAATCGCACGAGTTTAGTCGAGAAGGGTCGGAACGATGCGGAAGAGAACGTGCTGCTGCTGCTGCTGCTGGTGACAACTGTCGGGTAGCCGGTGGTGACTGGAAGGTATTTGCTAAGTACATCTGTTTGTGTCCGAGTCCGAGGCCCTCGTGGTGGTGGTTTCAGACTTCAATAGGAGCTCCATCCGGTTTCGGTTGGCTTTTGTTGGGTGAGAATCACCAACCCGTCCCGCGGGCCCCCGATTTTAGTCCGTCTGTCGTCCGGCTCCTGGTGAATGTTTACGTTCTTCGGTTCACCATCGACACGTAAAGCCATAAACCGGGCTATACACCCCGTTCTCCGGCGCCTCGACACGACCTACTCTTCCACAACACAAGGACGAGGACCACTTCCACCTGCCACCTTCCAGACAGGTCATCTAGTTCATTTATATTTCATCTGATTTGATATGTGATCTTTTTGGCAGCTCCTGCAGCTTAGCTCTCTGTTCCCTAAACTCCGGAGGGTGCGTAGAATGTGTTCGTCTGTGTGTTGTGGTGTCCCTCGGTTTCTGCTATTGCGTGACGGAAAGCAAATGACAACTGCGTCGAATCCTTCTGGCCCCCCCGCTGGTCCACACGCAAAGGGACCCTCACGTGGTGTCCTAGTGGCGCTTCTAGGACAACTAACAGGCCAAGGCAAACAGACTCCCGGACTGCTCGGCCTGCGCAACAAACGATGTAGACAACGTTTAGGTAGGGAAGTCCACCGGCTGAACCGAGAATTCAACAGTGCGCTACAAAATGTGGGAAAGTAATGTTTATTTATGTTGAAGTACATGTTTTATTTGTCCAGCGCAAATAGCAATAGTTTTGTGTTGCTGTGTGGTTGTGTGTTAGGCATGCCGGCATGTTTGGCAAGATGATCGTCCATCGTACCGATTCGGAGCACCAGCACAGCACAGCACAGCGTTCACCAATAGCAGCAGCACCGGGGACCGGGGACCAGGGAGTAAGTCCGACCGGAGTGAAGTCATTCGGAAGGAAATTGCTATGTTTAGGTGAAAGCAGTGTGCACAGTACCCGTTCCTCCCCCCCCCCCCCCCCAGGTCGAACAGATGAAGTCGAAATCCGGGAATTCCGTACTCCGTAGCCCCAGTTTGGTTTGCAATCGGTTCTGCAGCTAAAGTGAGGTCCAGTTCTCGGGGTCTCTTTCCGGCAACCGTACCGCCGGTGTGTATGAATTATTTGCAATATCCTTCCGCCGGATGAAGCGAATGCAGTTTTCCTTATTGATTTTTTTCGCTACCAGCTTCCAACCAGCTTCTGTGTCGTATCGGGTCCGATATTGGGAGGATTCACTTCACTTTGCTTAAACGCACGTATAGGTGCATGGAATGCAACCGATTGATGTCGAAGCCATGCGCTTAATGAAATGCTTCTAGGGCTGGTTCGGTCGGTGACCAAACACGAACCGAGGTCGAGATTAGAAGTCACTCACCGACTTGCACCATGAAAGGGGGGGGAAGGCGAGAGTGCTATTCGTTTTGACTGGAATGTGTTCATTCGGAAATAGTTGTCAAAGTACGTGCTGAAGCTCCCTGGTGAGCGCAGACAACCTCCTCCCCTCCAACAAGTGTCCCACACAGGTGTGTATGGGGACGTGTTGTAATGTTTGCCTTCTACAATACTCCGTTCAAATAAGTTCCCTGAATCGAACACAAAGCTATGAATGGAAGCTTCCTGTTCCTCCGATCAGACGCTCGTCTTTAACACTACGATCGAGTGTTGATTTGATTAAAAAGACGCAGAAACTTTTCTCATCAAAAGCACCTTGTTTCAGGAGGAGCCCCTTTTCAACAAAATTTTCGTCTACTCGAGATGCTAGAGACCATTTCAACGAAGTGTATCGTCGTCGCAGTGTCACATCAGCTAAGCTAGGGCGGACTATCGCGAAGAAGCTCTTGGCGCTGACATCTCAACGACGACGACGACGACGACGAAGATCTCTACGTTGATTTCACCATCCCCCCGATCCCTGGGCAAAGGGTACAATGGTCCATTCCGTGATCCGGCACACTCCGGTATTAGTAAGACGTTGAAGGTGTGTTTGGGATTCCTTCTAGTGCTTCCAGTCAGCGTCACGAACGACCGAAACCAACCATGTGCCGTGCCGTGTCTGTTCGGGAAATGTGTTAAAAGCGTTAAATTAGAAAAGTTTCTCTTCTCTAATTATACCACCATCGTGCGCTCGTGTGTTGCATATTATCACGACAATACTAGCCATCTCCGCGGTGTTCCGGACGAGGCCGGGGACGAGTGTGTTTCACCGCGCGTCCCGTCGGTCAGCACTCGGTTGCAGTGTTTCCTGTTTTCCGGTTCCCGGACATCTCCGGGACGCCGCTGGCCGACCGGAAAGTGAGGTTTGCCGATGAGTCAGTCCGGGGGTAGTCGGTTGGCAACAACTGGCCCTGCAACTGCTACCCCTGCGAGCGGTGGCTCATCACGCTTCCGGTCCGGTGGCTTGTTTGGCCACGGACAACGGATAGGAACAACATGTGCGGTTCAACGGAACTTCAACTGCATCCGATGAGAGTGTTCTGTTCTGCGGTTTTCCTGCATGATGCTGCACCATCCAGCAGTGGTGGTGGTGGTGGTGGTGGTAATGTTCTAGGTGAACAATTTGCTCCATGATATAGTGATGTTAAACGGGGAAGTTTCGCGCAATATTCATATGCTTAATAGAGGAAGCTAATTAGGTATTTAGGGATAAAGCTCATTGTCATAAACAACATACGCTTCGGAGAAATTATTCGTTGAAGTTAGAGACGAGACTTCTAATGTCTATGCACTGTGTAAAAGGGATTTAACAGACTAAATCCCACCCCGGATATATGAAGTGTAAAAGCAATAACTATTCCAAATCGTCAGGATACAATTAAAGGCCCCAAACAAGCGGGCCACGGTCACGTCCGCGGTGTGCATGTATGTTAAGGGGCTTCGGTAATTTCTGGCCAGAAAAAGGCATATTTTTGACGATTTTTTGTGACGTAACCATTCAATTTTAATTTTTCAAATGAATGGCATATTAAACAACAAATTTTGAAGAATATTAAGTTCTATTTTGCAGAAGATTTATTAAAAACTTCATCCATGGCATCCAATTCATGAAGAGCTTCTGCGAAAAGGTACTTTTTGCGATGCCCATCGTAGCTGCGTGATGCGTGATCATCAGAAAAATACAAATCAATATTCTTTTGATAGATTATAAGTGTATGCAGGTAGCCCCGTAGAGATTTTGTTGAATTTCCTATTATGAGGATTTTTGGCAGATTTTTGAAGTTGAAAAAGTGATGCTATTTCTCGATTTGCCTAAAAACACGATTTTTAAAGATTTGTTTAAAAAAAAAGTATCAACAATTGTCATGAAATTTCGACGGGGCTACCTGGCAAAGAGTGTACAGATTAGGTGTTAAAAATTTCGAATCGATCGGTCCAGTAGTTTTTACGATACGATGGGCACCGACTTTGAAAACTTTGGTTTTGGGAAACGCTCTTCAAAGTAGCGAGCTGCATGGACCCTTGTATGAAACGCAGATTTTAAAAAATCCGTAACTTGGTCAGTTTTGCTTCGATTGATCAAAAAACAACTACACAATATTCTTGGAAGGATCAGCCTTCAGGGAAGACTGTTAAAAATATGTGTAACAAAACAAAATTAAATACCGAAGCCCCCCCTTAAGCTTGTTCATTAGTTGTATCTTCTGTGTAATTTTATTCTATGCATATGTTGGCAATTGAACATTGGCAAAACATCTGCCATTGACAGCAATGTGCGAAAAATTGAATGAAGAAACAACAAACCTTAAATTTTCTATTATAAAGCCCTGAAAGTAAACAATTTTACCGGATACCTGGCGCCTCCATCATCTGGTTTGAGCAACGGAGCTTCATAATTTCGTTTTCCCGGCGCGGCGACCAGTTTTAGATTTGCCTTTACCTCTCTGGCCAAGGGGCTAGAGCATCGGTCAAATGTAAAACAATATTATTAAACTCCAGCTTGTCTGCTGTAATGAAGCGTGAAGCATCAGCATCCAGACTCCATCATTGTCCGATCGAAGCATCTTCCGCCTCCGAGAACACCGAAACGTTCAAGATCGGTAATCTGTCAGAGATTTCTCTGTCTCGAGGATGCTGTTGCTGATCCAAGGAGGAGTGCACGTTCCATACATGATGATGCAGGTCATGGCATGCCCCCTTGCGAATGGCCCAGTGTGAAATCAATACAGGGCTCCTGGATTACCTTCTGCAATCTCAGCAGTGCACCGTGCACCGTTCTTCACCGACAAGCGATACGATACGGAGATGATTACGGTCACCTAAAAATTGACCTAACCTCAAACGACACGCCCCTGGAACGGTGGAGGTTAGTTGGTGGTGGGTAAAAAGTTTTCCCTCCGCTCTTTTCCCTCACTGCTACTACCCCAGCACATGGATGGATAAGATTCAATGAGAGTGTACTGGAACGGGTGATGATGGTGACTTTACTTACGGGCAAAGTTGATCCAGTTCCTCCTTTTTCGTAACGAACGATAGCTCCGAGGTGGCGGACAGAAGCTGCAGCGGTTTTGTGCACTGCACCAGCTCCTCCTGGCCGCAGTCCTCCGCTCCGGACTGTCGCACGAGCGCTGTGAAGTAGAAAGCCACCGGCAAAACGTGGAAACGTTAGTCAACTGTACCAGGAAGGGGAAAGAAAGGGGGGGGGGGACGTTTTTGTGGACGATTAGGACAATTTCAATCATGATACGTAACGGACCAACGGACCTTTCATCCTGGTACACCACCAGCATCCAGGATAGGAGATGAGAGAACACACTATATCGACCTTCGATCTTCTAGAGCTGGTGAACCGGGTCTTCAGAGCTCGTTAGACGACGCTGTCCTCGTTCCCCGGAGAGCGATGATTCCGATCAACCGTTAACGGTGATAGGTTAATCGCCTTCGTTCGGCTTCGTAAGCAGTTTTAGCTCATTTGGGCGATAGTTGTGGCTCTGGCCAAATTCCCAACTCTCATGTCGAAGCACGCTAATCTTCTTCGCGTTCACATCGTGCACAGCGTGGCGTAGATGCGTTCTTGGCCCTTTTACGATCGTGGCTCCCCCCAAAAGGCAAACAACGGAAACCCATTTGCGTGATGCCGCGAATGGTTGGGAGTAATAAATTTATGGATAGGTGCTATGCTTTCGGTTTGAAGCTTCGATAGTTCTCGGTTCTCGGTTGCTCAAGGGCCATGCAGATCCATTATGGCCCTTAACAAATGCCCTCTTCGCCGACAGAAACGAACTCTTCCGAACGTTCTCGTTCGCTAGACCATCGCTGCACTCACTAATCTCTTCCATCATTTAGCTTTGGCATCTGCATCAATCAAGGCCTACTGCGTTCGGACGGACGGAGGACCTTCACATGGCACACTAAGAGGATGCACAAAAGTGCAAAACCGTAACCTTTTAAAGTTGCTTCGGGTGAGGCTTAATTGTCTGAGATCGGTCTTAGCTCCCGGGGTGGTGCCGCCGAGTCGAAAACCCCCCTTAACAAACCATAATCACTATCCTCGGTCGCGTTCTAGGCCGGTAGGAGCTCTTGACCCACTACCAGTCCGTCGGTTGGTTGCGATTTGAGCTCTCCAATTTTGTCCAAAAAGCATGGACGCAACGTAATTGATTTCGGGCTAAAATTTAATACGCAAAAGGATTAGAACTCGGTGGCACAGCGGTCGGCGTTCATAGCAGAGTGCGGGGCCAGCAAATAATATGTAAATGCGATTATCGGATGAGCAGGCAGCTTTGTTCGGTTCCCAGTACCAGCGGTATATTAGATTGCGGAGAGCGAATTAGCTTTCACAATCACAGCACGGAGTTCGAGGTGGACTTTTCGGGGATGCACCTCGATATCCGGTGTTAAGCTCCATCGTGTTGTGTTATAATTAGAGCTAGATACTTGAAACATTGTATTATTGGGCATTTCAATTTCATTTAATCTCTCTCAATCTTTTGTCTTTCTGTAGATAAGTGGCATTCATTTAATTCCATTTAGAAAAGTACAATTTTTATCCAACTTGTAGCGGTCTATTGATCACCAGCAACATTGCGACAAATGGCGCTGGCGGTGGTGTGCGTCAACTGGTGTCCCATTAGTCGCTTAGGCAAGGATGCTGACAACAGCTCGCTGCCTATCTACGGTGCGTGGCTTGCAGACTCCGAAAAACCACAAATGGCGGGGCTCAAATGACTGCGTGACTGGTGCATTCCTTGAACGCTCGCCAGCGTGCCAGCACCACATTCTGGGACTAGTATGCCGGAGTCGCTGTGACCATCCTTCAGCGTGTGCTGCCCGCACACTGCTGATGACGGGAAATAAATTAATTTATTTAATTATGTACACATTTTTCGCTGTCCAATCTCCACGCACAGGGAGAGAAAGCGAAAGAGGGGTTTTTGCATCAGAATTGGCACAATCTCCCTTCACCATAAAACACCGGACTAACGCACACTCACCGTGCTCACCGGTCCGGTTGCGCAAATCTAGCGCAAAATTCAGCGGAACTGGTGGTGCCCCCGGAACTCGGATCCGGATACGTGGTGTGCAGCGATGATGAGCCCGACATTGTGTTGTGGCGTCACGGTGTCGACTAATTACCGGGAAGATTATGAACTCAATGCTGCTCAAACGCAACGCTAGCGGGTTTCGCAGTGGTCGCAGGATCGTCAAAATATCGAAACGGAACGGAATCATAAATCGAGCTTCCCCCCATTAGTGTTCTAGGTGAACGTGAGGCGTTCGCTCCATGAGTCCAACGCATTCGGCCGATCAATAGACGTGGATGTAACGTCCACGAAGGCCCCGGAATGGGCCCCGTCGTTCGATTTTCCTCCCATTTGAATCCACCAGGCCCCATTACCACAAAGCTTATTAAACGCATTAGCGAAAGAGGCCACATGCATGCACGCACGACCCGGGGCCTCGCGGTTGCATTATTTATGCGAGGTCAATCTCTCACGGATCTGCGAGATCGTCCCGTCGGTTTCGCGTTCGTGTGATGGTCGCTTGAAGGGATTTTAATTAAAGCCGCTTGTGCGTACGTTTATCACCGTCCAGCGTTGTTGGGTGCCGCGTGTGCTACACAGAAGTTCGATGGCGGAATCGGAGGAAAACGGCTGATCAGCTAAATATATCGAGTCGTGATTGGCAATTTCTAGGAAATGCATGCAGTGGTCCACTCCCTGGTCCACGATTTCGAGTATTACTCGGTCGCTTATGATTACCTGGCATGTAAAATATGATGCAGCATCACGCAGACACAAATAATTGAAACTATTTCCCTGGAATTGTATTTTACGGGACACCTCATTTGAAAAAGGACTTTTCTGTTCTGGCCACAATGCAGCATTCGATTTGATCCGTTTGCGTATTAGGCAGCGAAATTGAATAAAAGCACCACAAAAGGCTGCTTTCGATAAATTTCAAATCTAGACAACAACAAAACAGCATCGTTTTCCAGGAATTGCTCCTGCTGGTCCCTGTTATCAAACTGTACAATTGTGCTGCACCGATTGTTCTTTCCCACTTGCATCTCACTGAACTAACGGAACCCCTATAATGACAGGGAAAGCTCGAAGGAAAACGCCTCAAACAAAGCCTATAAATTAAACCACAATCAATAAATTAAATCTTCATTCGCCATCCCAATCAAGTTCCTCGAAACTCTCCTTTGACTTCACAGCGAATCGTACTCCACGCCGTGCCCTGGACTTTATTGCCCGGCCGCTATTTATTTATTACTTCCTTCCCTTTCCTTCACTCAACCGGTCACTACACTGGGCGGCACACACAACAACCATACACAACGCCGAGTGTTTGTGCAGAGCATGTTTCAACAGCAACCAAACATCCGGCGATCCTTCCACCGATCCGCCGATCCACTCTGATGCCAATCAAATTGCTCCGACTGCCGACCCTACCCGATCAGCTCAGGGACTGCGCAGGGCCAACGCATTGACTCTCGGTACAGTTTCTGCGTGAATTTTTAATTAAATGCACGGCACCACTACCTGTGACTATGTGTGTTTTTGTGTTCTGTTCCTGATTCCTCCTTCTTCTTTTTTTCCTCTCTCACTCTCCCTTGCTCTCTCTCTCTCTTCGATTTCCATTTTAATGCCCGGATGTTTTTACGCCCCAAACGAGGTGGAAGGTGGGGTTTCGCAATCAACAATGCAATGCTCCCTGCACTGCGGCGAGGGCACGTACTTCCGAATCCGAATTGCCGTGCCGAATGATGAAGGACGCGTCGCGCGTCGATGCCATAATTGTCCGATGGCTTTAGCTGTGCGACGTGCGTTTGCGCTTTGTTTAAAAATTTTATTTGATTATTTAACAACAGATGAAATCGTTAATGAATAACGAGGTACCACCAGAGGTTGGGGAACCTCGGAAACGGAAATTATCGCGTCCAGAAGGAGAATTGCGAGGACATGCTCCCGGGCCAGCACGGTTATTGTTTATGAGTTCGCCACTCCACCGCACACAACGGGCAGGCACACAGACAGGCACACGTACACAATGTTTTCACAATTGATTCGCAAAACATGGTCGATGGCCTCGTTGTGTGCGCTTTATGCCTAGGGCTGCACTTCGATGCTGCGGTTTAGCCGGAGAGATGTCGTGGTTTCCAGCTTCAGCAAGCCAGAGAGAACCATTTTAATGGCCCTATGGTATGGCCACACTACCACCGGGATTGAGGTTATGTTCCATTACGATCCCCCCAGCTGCTGCTGCTCCTGGTGCTGCTGGTGCTGCTTGTAAAGTATGTTTGAGAGAGGGGAGGATCTCGACGTTTGGGGCCTGTTGCACATTGTCTTTCGGTGGCGACGACCCAGAGGGAACAAGAACAAGATCGTGGCGCCACGAGGTGCGAAGGTTTGAAATGATGCCACGAACGAGCAATAAAGAATTAAATTTATCGGCGGCAGTATCCGCTCTGGTCATTCCCAGGGTGTGAACGAGATCACTTTTCATCCCTTTTTTGTCCCACACAGCGAATGCTGGTGCTGCTTTTCATTTCACGGACTCCAGAACGAACTGGTTGTGTGATTTGCGCACGATACGCTTTTCAAAGAAAACTCTTTTCAAAAGATATAAGTTCACTTTTCAATAATCCTGGCTTTGTCCTCGTGGTGTCAGGACGTAGGCCTTTACCGTTACCGGGAATGCAATTTCACATTTTGTGGCAAAACGTGAATCCGTGGCCACTGCAGGGTTGATTGCTTTATGTGCGCTGTGCCTGTGGGATACGCAGCACACGATCGACCTTATTTTAATTGATTTCGTTAACAACATGGTCGCGGTTCGGTCCCTCGTTCGTTGCAACGTTGGTGACAACTTACTGGACCCCCGGCTCGGTTGCTGACCACGGATTCGATCCGATTAGCAGCGATCGCAACATAAAACCGTCGCGCTCGCACGCTCGCTCGCGAAGGTGGTTTTGCGAAGCTCTGAGCGGTTTGGCAACCGACCTCTAGCACCGTGACCACACCAGCGAGGCGGACCACCGGTGAACTCATTTTCGCGATTCCCCGTACACACTCTCTATTAGCTCGAGTGCAGCGAGAGCGCATCGTTGTGAATCGAATGTTTGGTTTTCGTTAGCATTAGATGGTGGAGCGAATGGAACCGGTGGCTCCGGGTGTACCAAGCGTTTTTGGGGGCCTTCTGGGGCTGGACCAGCACACCATACCATGGCCACCACGGTAACAGTAGCACCAGCACAACCCCGGGACATGTAAATAAATGTAATTTGCCGAAATCGGGCCCCCGAGAGGTGCGATAAGCGGCGACCGGCTTGCAGCTCATGGCATCATGGTGTGCACCACCCTTTTTGGTGCACCAATCCAATCCGCCGGTCCGTTGTGCATCCACCGACAACGACGAACAGGAAAGACGACGTTACCGTAAAAGCTGAGCTGAGAGGATGAGAAAATATTGTAACCATCAGCGCGATTACTGCTTGGTCTGCTCGCTCTGGTGGACCACCGGCACCGGGTTTTTAGAATCTTCCACACACCGAGCTTGTAAGTACCATTGTTCGATGGTAGCACTGTGGCAGGAGCACCAGAAAGCGATAAAACGAGCAGCGGAAGGATCCACTCACTAATGATGAAGCGCGCGCGCCATTTTGAGTCAACAATCCACTCTCTAGCAGCGCCAAGGGAGACATTACGGACAGCTAGAGATGTTCGTATGGACCCGGGGTTCTAGTTGGATTTATAATTATGAACCATTTATCCCAGCAGTGTCCCGCTGAAGGACACGACGTCGATGTCCTTTTTCTTGTTCTTGTCGTGAACATCTTGTACTCCTATATCGCTGCACTCGCTGCACTTTTGAACCAGGAACTTTAAACATTCTTTTCACGGACTACTAGAAATGATTGATATTGGTTCCTGCGCTGCGACACCAGTTTCCAGGAGATGAGGCAGCATAAAGAGGTTAATGTAATGATACTACAGCAGCAGAGGACCCTCTGATGGGTGCGCTTCAATTAAACGTTGATTTAATTATTGTGTCAACCCCAACGCTTCCTCTTGTTGACTCCTCTTGCTCTTACCACGGATGTGACCAGTCAGTCAGTCAGTGTTACCTGGCTGCGGATCGGTTACACAAGTAAACAATCTCATATCCCGCGTGTGCGCCCCAGGCTGATTTGTTCCGAGAAAACCGGTAGCGGCAGCATCAGCAGCAGCGCCATGATGATAAAGCTGTTTGATGATGATGATGGTGTGGTAATGATGGCAGCGAAAGGAGTAGTACCTCGAGCGGAATCACCGTGCAATGGTTGGTCGAAAGTGGGAGACACAACAACGCAAAACCGGCTCGCAGAGAAGCATACGAGATGTGTCTGTATATCTCTCGGTGTGTCCTGTGCTTACCTGCCATGGTGACGAGCAGCAGATGAAAGACACTGACACCAGCGCTCCGGTTCGTTCGTCGCCTAATCTTCATCCTCCGGGGCTGATGATGACTCCGTTGATGATGACGATGGTGATGTGGATGTGGAAACACACGCGAGCTACACGCGAGCCACACGCTAGCCCTTTCCACCCTCTAGGCGTGGAAAAATGGTTAAATTTTAATTCCCTCCTTTGTTGTGCTTCCCACAGAACGCACACACATGCAGACACGGTGTAGAACTCGTCGCTCCTTTCTTATCACAACACACACTACGGCACGGGGTTCCGGGCGTTGGTGCCGTCTACTTGCGTTGAGGTTTTTCCGGACGTTTCTCACTCTCTCTCTCTCTCTCCTTCTCTCTCTCTGTCACTGGCCCTTCGGCGCCCTCTCGTGGGGTTGTTCTGATGGTAAATGCCTTTCGTCGCCTCTCGACGGGAACGCTGCGGTCGGATTGTTGCTCCGGGTGGTTCGTGACGAAACTCGACGAGAGGAGCGCGAAGGACAATATTTATCCGTCGTCCGAGTGGTCGTCTAGCACCAGTGGATAAAACTATTCTCCGAAAAGGTGGTGTTTTTTGGGGGCCGCAGGATGTTGACTGTATTTTGTTGTTTGTTGGCTCAGCACCCCGAAAGCCTTCCTCCCTGACCGCTTGAACCTGTTGAGCCAAAGAGAAGAGGAAGGAAAAGTGTTTTGAAATGCGAGTTAGTAAACAATTGTCAAGCTGCTGTCGCTGTTGCTGCTGCCATTGGTGGAGCAAAGCGGAAAGAAAATGCAAATTTAGTGCTGTAATGGTCCATTAGAAGAATTAGCACAGGGGAGACGGAGTTTTCCCGAGATTGGCGGTCCGTTTGTTGATTCCTTACAAACACTCCGAAACTTAGGCCCCAAAGGACTTTGATTTATGTAATGTCCACCGTCCTATTATTGTTTCTCCAAATTTTGGAGCCCTCCTTAATGTGTGACTTCACGATTAAACAATAAACAAACTAACTGTGCCTCGATGTTGGCTAAATTGCCTTCGCTAAATGGTTTGTTGTGCGATCGTGTCATTATCTTGTTTCCAAACGATCTGTTCTGTTCCTCGGTCACAGAAACGGGCGTACCGTGACATCGACCATCTCCCCTCTTTCCACTCTTCACTTCTTCTTGTCACTTGTTGCTGTCGAAGGGGCAGCACACTGTGCAAAGGGAATGACAGAAAAAATCTACCTCAAAGCGATTTCCCATCCCCGCTCTGTTGTAACTTTTGATGAAGAAATGCCGCAAGGGAGGCAGTTTGCTCCTGACCCTTTTTTTATGGGGTGGGTGAAAATGATATTTGAATGCCACGGGCCCACGATGACACTTGGCACGCGGTGGTTGGGCGCGCGGTGTCGGTATCTTCCGTTGCCATTTGTCTTGACGTTTTCATTTGCTTCTTGTTCTCCATTTCACCATTTTGGTGGCTGCTTTTACGCATCTTATTCACTCCCCCTCCAAACCCCTCTTGGCCGTAAACTTGGAAGTTGTTCAATTTGATCAAACCACACAACTCATGCTTCTTGGCGCTCCGCGACCACCGCGCAGCACGCCACAGACCGGAAGAGATGTTCGGAAATGGTTGGAAAACTTTACGAACTCTGTGAGGCCGCCCTGTCCAGTGAGCGTCCGAAAGTTTTCTTATAAATTTCCGCGACCAAAGCTACATAAATCATGGAAACGCGGTTCACCTCAAACTTTCGTTACACCGGAATGGTGGTGGCCTTCGTTAGTTCGTGGCGCCAGGTTTGTTACATTCAGGATTGGCCTTACGCGCCACTTGCGCCAAATAACAATCGGCATCCAATGGGTTTGTGGAGGGATTAGTGATCACTCCACTCGTGTTGTGCTCAAAAGCCGCTCGTCTCTGATAAGAAGGCCTAAGGCACGCTAAACAATTTACATTTCGCCAGCAACAACAAGCTCGTGTTTGCAATTGAATAGCGAAACATTAATCAAAGCGAGAAGTGCGGCGCACCGCATTGGCGCTCTTGTTCGTGCTGATACTTGATAACGTTTGCCCCCGGCCCCTGCTGTTCCTATTAGCACTTATTTAATCTTCCCCAAAAACCACAGAAGGTCACGGGTCGGCTTGTGCTTCGCCCTACCATTCCACAATTAAATCAATCACATTCCATTACACACGAGACAACGGAAAGGGAGTCTGTTATCACCGGACGGCAACAGTGGGATATTCCGCGGGATGGTCAGTTTAAACCAGTAATGGTTTGTTCCAGAAGGTGAACCAGGGAATGTTCTGGCCCCGTTTTTTCGGAGGATCGGCCGATGGTTCTGCTCGCGCGATGATAACGCGCATTAATCACTTCGCATTCGATTGGAGAGGTTTTTCGAATTTGCGTCGCGTTTCGTTCCCCGAAATCAGGCGATACGAAGCATTGTCTGGTTTGTCTGTCACCTTTGGACTCCTCCTCGCTCTCTGTGTAGCTCGTGATGTGGTCTCGCATGTGGCGCCCTTCGAACTCCATGTCCAAAAAGTGCGTGATAAGCCCCGCCGAGTCTCGGTGAGACCTTGACTTGGAGCGGATGTCGTTTGGTTGAGAATAAAAATAAACTATTATGCCTCTAATGACAAACATTTGGGGAAAAACTTTTGCCACCTTGTAGCATTATTATCCTCCCGAACAACAGCCTATTGCCGTTCCGGATGGTGTATCCCTTCCAGTTCGATCGTTCGAACGAAGCGGATCGCTTCAATTTTGAAACGGAGCTTCGTGCAAGCCATGGAGTTTGGAAAACTTTTGCCAGTTAATGAAGGGAATCGAGCAAGTTTCCCTTTCTAGCCCCTCATGGGTTCATGTCACGACAGCATCTCTATGGAGTGGTGGAGAAGATTTACGGAAAATGAGCGCCTGACTGTCTGACTCATTAGAGGCCGGGTAGCTTGATAAAGACCCCCCGCGTTTTGTCAATACACCATCGAGTGGTCCGATCCAGGGAGAGAGAGTGAGAGCTTCGATAGTTCTGGAGAGTGGGGACAGGATCATTAAACTATCCACCGAGTGATGGCTAAGGCAGCTCGCAGAAAAACGCTTTCCAGTCCCATGGGGATGATACAAAAGAGGGGAGAAAAACAATACGAAGGAAACACGACACCGTCCCCGGTTTGGTATTGTCAGCGAGGAGAACGAACCCTCGAGGGAACTGCTGGAAGTTTTTGATAAACAGTGTACTGATTTAATTTTATTCATAATAAATTGAAAACTTTTCTACCGACTTTTCGACGTTACGAGGAGGTAGATTTGCTGATGCGAAGTTGGCAACAGTACCGGGGTTGTGGCGATGCGATGATCGTGTAGAATGAGGATTTGGTGGATAACAACGGTTCACAAGGACTTATCGTAGATTAGATTTTATGATTTCGTTTCGTTTTTTTGTGCAATTCTCGACTGTTGAGTGTTTTAAGGTTACTGTAGGTCAAAAAGATTTGCTTGTTACTGAGAATATTCTAAAGTCTTGAGGACTTATGACACTAGCATTCACTTTAGAAGGACATTCACCAGCGAACGATGGCTTCAAATATCCGGCAAATCGGTTTGATTGAAAATCTAGCTCCCTCTTGCACTTCTAATCGTTCTCCATTTTCATTTCTTACCGAAATAAAATTCCCCCAAAGAGTGATCATCTAGAAAAGCGACCGTTTTCGCACAAAAAGGATTTTCTTCCTTCAGCGTTAAGCTCGACAAAAAAAAAAACGACAAACCACGCCACTAGGGAACAGCTGACTTGTTCATCTGCAAGCACATCGACAAGAAGTGCACGAGTTGCAGAAAGGCCAGCTGCAGTTCAAACGTTTCGCAGGAAAAATCACGCAGCGAGCGAACGAGCGAGCGAGCTGCCTTATGAAGTGCCTGTGCTCCATTTCAGTTGATGTTGGTGCGGAGTATTTTCTTCCTCCGAACAACTCACCTCCACAACACTCCAATCACAAGGAATCGAGGGCACACAGGACTGCAGCTGCAATTGCTTTAAGGCTGCCCTTTCTCACTAAAGCAGCGAGCGTGCTGAGCGCTGAGTACAAAAGGAGAACGATACCTTGCGGAACTCAGCATGGTCCCAGGACTTCTTCTAGTGCTAGAGCAGCAGCAGGAAGCTGCGTTTGAGCATAAGTTCGTTCGTAGCAACGCCATCCTCATATCAGGTTATTAATATCATAAGTTTTGCTCTCCTTGCGATCGTTGTAGGATAAACCAATTAAACTCGCCTCGCCCCAAACGTTCCAATGTTCCAGCTCGCTAAGTCGCTTCCCTGGCGCCACATTAGATGCTGCACCACACAGATATGCTCTGGTGCTGAGGGAAGTGTGAAAGTTTATCCTCGCCTTCAATGGCGAACGATTCCACGAATTCCGGACTGGATCTGTTTCACTGGCAGCAGTTATTCTTCGGAATGGCTTTCTATTGCCATAGTGTGCGCGCAGTGTACAATACTTTCCTCGAATTTCCCCAGTGAGCTTAGCGGGGAAACTTTTATCCGTTAATTTGCTGGCAGCAAAACGGTCATCATACCGGTGCTCTGAAGGAACGGAATTCCGTCAGAACTCCCCCGGATAAAAGTCCCTTTAAATGGCGGAACATCATCCAGACGTACCCCAAATGATAAACAATTTCCATCATTAACCCAACCGATCCACAATACTCATCATTATAATGACGAAATCGCAACCCTTTGCCAGCTCGGTGACACCTTTTTCCTCGATTCCAGGATTAGAATCCGGTGTTCAATTTCACTCCGCAAAGCAAATCTGTCTCGTTGCGTTCGCTCTTGGGTTTAATAATTTCTCGTTTTCCTCATTTTTCTTCCCCATCCTCGAAGGAAATGGCTCCAAACGTACTGCACTCTTTCTCACCCAATTATTGTTTCTTTTGCCGGAGATTGTTACCATGGTTTCGACCTTCGCCAAGGACCATTTTCGTGGTCGCCGTAACTGCGAGCGCTCAACTCATTTGCTAATTTCACTTTTCTACTTTTTACCCAACTGGCAGCTGGACCGGTTGGAATTTGTGGGGGGGAAAAGGACGGTTTTCCCTTCCTACTCCCTTTCGCGGTCATGCCTTTCCCGGGAAATGCTTTCATTTTCAATTTTATTCCCCGCATCGGTCGGACGGTCGGTCGTTCGTTTACGCGGAGTAGTAACAGACAAGCTGCTGTGCTCGGTGCGAGGTTGCCGGTCCGGTGGTCAGCATTACATTGGCCCCACCGCCCGGTGAGCTACTGACGATTAAGCGGATGATAGTCCACGGTGCGGGGAAATGGTGCGTGATGGTAAGAAAAAGTGTCCAAAGTTATAATTTAATTCGCAATCCGAGAGATTTTTCTCTTGGATCTTCTTTGCTCTCGGACTCGCTTTTTTTTTGTCTTAGAAAGGGATCCGTTACACTGCCAAGAGCTCAGCGTGAAGCTTTCCCGTTGGACCACTTTCTTTTCCAGAACATCCCATTATAGGATTTTACCGGATCATTCGACACCGTTACCGTAGGGTGTGGGTAGCTCCCGATAGCGATTTACAATTCGTCAGCTTGCAGCCAGCCAGCCAACCAGTTCTGCTGCACAGCTGCACGGTTTTCGCACTGGCTCCTAGCCACCAGTGAAGCTTCCATTGGATTTCATAATTTTGATCTAGAAATAGTTTTTTCCCCTACTAAAAGAAGGAAATGGTGGAAAACCGCAAAAAGGCGTCTATGTGGATGGGTGGATGGGGAAATTATAATCATTTTACAATTCTTCTTTCAACTCCCGGGGTGGTGCGCCGGGGAACTCGACGTCGACTGCGTCAGCCACAGCGTGGCCTCAATTGGCAGCCAATGCCGGTGCCGGTTGGTGCATGATTATAATTTAATAAAATTATTTTAATGCTAGTTTTAATTTTCAATTTCCACCGGCATCAGCAGCAGCACCGGGGGTATTTCCTTTGGATAGAAACAGCTGGTGCACACTTCCACGACGAAGTCGACGACGACGACGTTCGACTTTCGAGGATGTTCTCACGCCCGCAACTCACGGTTCTCGTCTCGCCGGGGGATTCGCCTTACAGGTGGCAGCGAAGCGTGAAGCGAGTGAGTTGAAGGGAATGGAAACCATCTTTCCTAAGCCACCGAAGAAGTGCACATTGGCAAAAGGATTCGTTTCTTTTTGCTGCTGATCCGTTCATTCGGTGTCGGACGCGAGCACACATTTCGTTTTCTTTCTCGCCGTTCCACGACGGCAAAAGACGCAAAGCTGCAGCTGCCACAAAAGGGGAATGGAAGTCAGTGGTTGCTCAGCGAGAAGTTGAGTCGGTAACCGTTAAGACTAATTATGGGAAAAGTATTCGTGAGGATATAAAACAGGCAGCAGAGCATGGGATACAAGGAAGACCAAAAAGAAAAAGGAACTAGTGTTCATGGTGAAAAAGAAGGAATGGAAATCCCGAGTTTCCCGAGCGAATAAGTGGCTACGATCGCTGAGAGCCACAGTCAATGGGCTGCCACAGGAATTGGAACCAAAAAGGCGTCGGAGAAGTAAATCGTAAGTAAACGGCCTAAAGGCGCGCGGCCGGACCAGCTGTTGGCGGTTTTTAATTAATGTTGTACGAAATATTACAATGGACGCGATAGGGCTGTTGAGTGCCGCAGGCTGCATACGAATATGGTGGTGGTGGTGTTTTGCATTAAAATGGTTCATAAAGTTTCATTATTTTAATAGAAAAATGGAGCGTACGCTTGGAAGGAGGAGGGCATTGCCATCTTTATTAAGGTTTCTGGGGGATAGCCAAGCATTGGCAGTAGCGATCTAGTAATCCTTGGGACGAGTGTTTGTTGCATCATGGCGGTATTTTTCTGTAGCACAACTCCATTGCTTAGTATTGGTAGAAATGGAAAATTTGCGCATCAAATCATATTTTGGATTCAAGATTCCCTTTTAAGAACATTGTGTAGTTTTTTTTGGATCAATTGAAGCAAAACTGACCAAGTTACAGATTTTTAAAAATCCACGGTTCATACAAGGATTCATGCAGCACGC
>NC_064878.1:14672500-14710000 GCF_943734665.1 Anopheles aquasalis
CTCTCTCTCTCTCCATCCACTTGCCAGTCAGGGCACACTGAGCATCATGTGTTTTTTTTTTTCATCCTATCCAGCCTTCCTGATGGCTCAAAACAGGATGCATCCGTGGCCATCACTACTGATGATACTCGTTCGCTCGCTGCATCCGAGCTCCCCAGAACAGCAGCAGGCATTGCTTCCAAAACTGGCTGCCAGCTCTCGCGCCTGACGGTGTAGAAAACTCCCTCCCACGGGGGCCACACCATTGATTGTGATTTTCGCGCGAAAAACGTGGCGTCGCTTCTTGTTTAGCAAACCGAGCGAGCGACCGAGCGGCCAAGGTGCGTCTTGAAAATCAAGATTGCCGGCATGACCGCCATTCGGTGTGCCAACTTTTAGATAATTCACTTAGTTTGCCCTCTGGTCGTCTGGTTCGTCGAGCGTCGAGCGAGTCGCGAGTTTCGGGGAACTGCATTTTCCATCCCGCGCCAACCAACGCCAACTTTGATTCAATTAAATTCGCTCCCATCCACTCCCATCACGATGACGAAGCGGAGACGTCAACGTCAACGTAGTCATCGTCGTCATCGCAACGCCATGACGCCGACTAGGACTCCACTCCACGTGCAGAGCCTGCAGAGAATTGCTTCCTCAATCAGCGAAAAAGTCAACAGCGTGAACGGGAACGATTGTGTGGTGCCGGTTGGTCGGTTGGTCGTCAACCTAATCGGTCGCTGGCTTAATTAAGTATGGCCCAAAAACGGTGTACCGTTCGAGTTGACGAACGTCTATGGCGAGCAAAGCACCACGTGGAGTGTTTCTATTGAATTTCTCAGGAGTCAGGCCAAAGGACAAATTTGAAAAATCGTCCAAGAGTTCCCGGAATGCATTCTCGCTCTCTCGCGCGACCTGATCTTGAGTTAATTGATCAACGAGTAGTCGCAGCAGCAGTAGCAGTAAAAGTCCAGAAGGTTAGCGCGGTGGTTTCCTAGCAAGAGGCTCGACTTCTGTTGGAAAAACTTTTCGCCCGAATCCTCACTCCTCGGTACCGCTGGTGGAAACATTTGCTGGCAACAGTTTACTCCGGGCGTGACCTGCACCCCGCCGCCGCCGCCTGTTGGCTAGTAATTTTCCAATTGAAAAGTCGTGGCCGCAGGCGTCCGGGCGCATCCGCCACCTGGTTATTATTTCAAGTATGGCGGCACCACGCCACGGCCGGCTGCCTGTTGAGGCGAACTCCAATGGAAAGGGAACCGAAAGTCCACCAGAAAATCGCCACCGCTGGACGAGATGATATTTTAGTAATTAGCCAAATTAAGACGAAGCAATCAGCGTGGAGCAGCGAGCAGCAGGAAACGAGTTAAGGAAAGGAAGGGCCTTTCTGTTTGGCATGAACATTTTATGGCGCAACGGGCTGCTGCTACTGGCGATGGTGGTTGTGTTCACTTTCACGATTCGATTTCGGTACCAACGGTGGAATGTCAGACTTTTCTATTGCTGGTACGTGTTTAAATATGATTTCGTGCTTCAGCAAAAGACTCGGGGAAGGCACTGGTTCACCGAAAGGCCATTTCTCTTTGGACTTCAAAGCGCAAAGCGCTAGCAGATGCTGTGAGCTACATTGGGTAGCAACTCTGACAGCACGATCTCTCGATGGCTAGACAAGCTGAAATACCATTTATGCTGCACTGAACAAGAGTCACTAGCATAAAAGGTCAACTAGCAAATGCGTATCTAGCAAGTGATCGCATCATTCGCAGGAAATGCATTGAAGACTCGGTGCATAAAACTTGTTTTTTCCCCTCGCTCCATGAAGAGCGACACCAGTTTATCATCTGCATTATCGATGCAGCGGCACCGGTGTCAATGGCACCAACGGAGCAACGATGACATTGCTAGTACCTACCTTGATTCACCACGTGCTGCAAACCGGTCCAAAGTCGTCGTCTAGTTCGTCCTTCAGAACTTGCTGCTCCAGGTGCGCGACCTGCGATCGATACGCTAAACGATGCGTGGATCACGGAACAATGGCCGACAATGCTGGTTACGGTACGGTACGAAGAGAAGTGAAATCACTTGGCCTTGGCCACTTGAGCACCACTTTCTGCTACCGTCGTCGTCGTTGCCACGCTCAAATGATAATCACTTCCTGGTGCTGATCAAGATCTTAACTCGCGCGTTGGCTCGAGATGACAGTCCGGGTGTCGAGGGGAGGAGGGGGAGGGGGGGGGGTTCACGCTGTACACTTGTTGGCTCGGCAATTGCCCGGCTATAATGTCCATACGGGTGTGCAGATGGGGAATTTACACCACAAAGGATAATGTTCCTTTTTCGTACCGGTGGGGCGATTACCAGCCGGTTGAGTCGAGTCGAGGGCGTCACGCAGACCACCAGCCCAGTGCGATTTCCCTCGATTTATCGACGGTCTAATGGCAGCAAAGCAACTAATGAAGGAGTATTGCTTTCTTCTTCACTGCCTTTTGCTGCTCGTTTGTTAGTGTGGCACACGTACAAACACCCCGAGGGCAATCACTACGAGCGTATTACTGCCGATTGCTGTACGTACGGATTGCCAATTGCCCTGCTCTTCCCGTTGTGCATTAAGATATCAGAAAAATAATCCCTTCACGAGCAGGAGCACCTACTTGGAGCACCTGCGGCCACGTGGTGGCTGCACTTGCTGCACTTTGCGCGCCAAACACACGATGCGTAACGCTTCTGATCACGACGACCGAGAGTTTCTTCCGATTCCGAACACCCTTCGAAAGCACCACCGGGAAGGAAACACTCGCTTCGTTGTGCACGCGCACTGCAGCCACTCGCACGAGAGCTCTGAATGCGACTGAAGCGACCACCACTGACTACTAGGGACACTGGTACTAGGGTCATGTTGCTGGTCTTTCGTCGTTCGCGTAACGCTTTGCGTGCAGTTCGCTTCGTGGTCGCCGTCGTCGTGATCGTTGTTGGTTCGTGGGTTTGTTTTGATTCGTCAGCGCTCGTTCGTGATGCCGGCAAACGCTTCGGGAAACGTGTTTTTCGACCGTTTTCCTTCATATCCTTTTCCGGGTGACTCGGTCGAGTGTGGATCGGAAAAGCGAACGACCGGTCCTCGGTTTCGGTTGGCAGTTCGTGCATCTTGGTATCCGATTTGATGCTGTCCATGTGGCCTTTTCATCTCGGGGATGGATTCAGGTGCAATGCCAGCACAGATTGCAACGTGGCATCGAGCAGACGTGCAACTTGCCCACAGAAAGGATCATGCAGGAGAGTGTTTCAATTTGGGGAAGAAATCGCAAATCAATTTTAACGAAAACTAGATGAAGCGCGTCTCCTTATCACGTTAGGTTTGACTGACTGATTAGCGCCAGCGTGCATACTTACAGTAACCGAGCGTTAGTAAAACCCAACCCCCCGGGTTATTCTTTGAATTTTCGTCTTTAAATTCAACATGTTTTATTAAAAAAAATTTTAGTTTTATTAAAAAAATTGAAAATTGTTTATGTGAGAGATGGTGACTAATTTTGCAATAAATATTATTGTGACTCTGACAGGAGCGCTTTGGGCGCTGTCAACATCTGTTTTTACATTAAAGCTACCCTTAATTATTTTTTGTATGGGAAGAAAAAAACAAAAACATTCAAAACTCGTTCTTAACGCAAGTGAACCTTAAAGAGTGTTGAAGATGCAAGAACGCAGTTAATTTCTGGTAAAACTAAGTTACCATTAACCCCTGATTGCATGGTAACGTGATCCATTTTATAAAGGGATACCATGGTTGTACAAAGAGTGTTAGTTCCTAATAAACGTTAACCTCAACAAAGAGCAAAATTAAACCTTGTAGAAAAAAAAATCAATAAAATAAATAAAAAAATGGTGGATTGTTCCTTATTCCCGGTCACTGTATCACGTGCTCCAGCATCCCAACTAAGCGCACTTCGCTTCTCTGCTTCCATCATCCGTCAAAAGATGCTCCAACCTTTCCACTTCCGTGATGTCTAAATGCGCCGGTATTGGCAAGTGTTTAGTTTGCTAACAGTGTTTTGAGGTTTCCTGCTCTTCCTGATGGCGGCGGCGACGGTGCCACTGATAGCGCAGCGGATGGATTGTATAACGCAGGGATCAGCTGACGCCGATGACACGCTTCCCTTGGCCGCCCATGTGCCGCCTTGATGTTTTTGTCAGATCCGCCACCGACCCGCGCGGTGGATTAGAGGCAGATTATTAATCGTTAACGGTTGATTAAAATTGATTAAGCCACGCCACGGTAACCGGCACGAACGGCGCCGCCCGAGGGTTCGCGAAATCGAACTTGATCCAGGCCCCGTTGCAGGGGGAGCTTTAAACAATGTTTGACTGGTCGCTGGTCACGCACACCCCCTCCAGACTCACACTTTGAGATGACCATGGGGACCACCGTTGGTCATTGATCCATTCAGCGACATCACGCCAGTACGCCAACAGTGGCACGCTCTAATCCGGATTATTCCCACCAACGGTGTTAGTGTCACGGCGCTGGTCGGTTCCGTTTCTTCCGGGATAGCTCCCGGTGTCAGTGTCGAGCCAATAATAGGCACGCAGTAGGCCCACGCTAACATGAAGTCAATTTAGTAGAGCGGAGTTTCGGAAGGAAGCAATCCATGGAAGGAAGGAATATGATTGTTGTTGTAAATTGAATTTACCTATCATCACGCACCACCACCAGGACGTTCGCCTTGCGCTTCGGAATGGACAGGAGGACGTCAACTTCTGTGCCTCGATGTAGCAACATCGTTGGCACCCCCCGATGGTGTCCTAATGGTGTTATGGTTTAGCTTTCTGATGATTTTCCGTCCTTCAACTCCTCGACTGATGGTGGAGCACTTTGCGTCCAACTCTTCCTTTCTTCCTTTGCCCAAGGATCGGAGCGAATCCAACCGTTTGTTTGCGGAAGTTCGTCAGAAGTCGTCAGAAGTCTTAATTAATTTATGGCTTTTGATTTGTTTGTTCATTCGGTTCGCACTGGTTAGAGGGAAATAGAGGGAATCCTTCGTTGTTGGTGGCCTCGTTACGGTGTTACTTGTCGGTTACTAAAGTACAAACCATTTACTGACAGCTTGGTGGCCACCAGCGCTCCTCATGAGCTCATCATCGAGCGATAAATCTAGAAAGGAGCCTTGTAGCTTGTAGAAGTGCATAAAATGTCTCATAACTATATGCATCTCCTTTTTCTCTCCTTTCGGCGTCGAAAGAGCATGAAACACAATAAATCTTCTTAAACTACCACTGGAGTACGGTGTCCTATACCTCACTGAAGAGGCACTTCGCCGACGCGACGACGTCGTCCTAACAGACGCTCTACGCTCTACGCTCTCGTCTGCCTGCGTCTGCCAGGTCTGGTTTTTCCACCGCAATGGCTTTAAATGTGCCTCGACACACTCTAGTGCCACGCTCCGCTTGTTAGACATTGTTGTCGTAGCGCTCCTGCCAATTCGGTATCGCCAGTTCAAGAAGTTGAACTTTGTGGCACTTTCCCCGGTAGTTTCCCCGGGTAGCAACGCTATACTCGCTCCACAAGGAACAGCAGTAGTAGAAGATGAAGTTCTGTGCACAGAACAGGCACAGATGTTGTACCGAGCCACCATTATTAGGTGCGCGAAAGGTGGAAAGGTTCGATCATTATATGAATAACCGACCGACCGCGTGCATGTTGTGCATATCCTTTTCCCCGGTGTGTGTGGTGTGAGAAAAAAATGGAAAAAATGCGGTAAAAGAAGAAAATTCGACGAAAAGCAATGGAAACGCCAGCAATACGAACTTCGAGGTGGAAAAGTCAGGCCCCCCCCGGGGGGGGAGAGAACAGTTTTCACTTCACTTTCCCGCTCTGCGTGCGCACCCAGCCCGGTGTACAATTTTAATAAATTTTATTTCGTTTCTTATTCATATGCATTAAATTTATGTTTTGCCTGTCGCGGTGGCGCACTCCATCAGGCCAGGTCAGGTCAGGTCAGGGGTGTGTTGTGACCCCTGCAGGCGACCAGCTGCAAAGGTGCGATACACACCGAGAAACTGTTTGTCGAACTTTTCGGTGGTCATGATTTTTAATATGCTTTAATTAACTCCACTCCCGGTTGCTGCTACTCCGGAGCGAAGTGCTAGCACCGCATCAGGATGCCTCGACTATCAAGCGCCCATCAGGCCAGGGATGAAAATTATACGCGATATATGCCGTGTGAACTCTCGACCTCGTAGAAGAGTCGATCGCAGTGACCGTTGCCGCGACTGAGGAGCAGTGGAGGAAACTTTTTCGAAAAGCAATTTATTTCAATCTCCTTCTGTCACTTGGCCACCAAACGCTTGGTGTGGAAAATGGCGTGATGGCGCCACTGACACGTGCCGTACCGTGGCGACTGTTCGACAATCAAACTTTATGGTTTGATCCAATCCATCTCGACCAACCATCATCAACTCATCGTCGCTCGATATTAACATTCTAGATCAACGCTCGCTCACGTGCGTCTTGCGTGCATGCGCTCGAGACGATGGCCGATGACGATGGATGACGAATCCATATTCATACCCGGGACCCCCTTGTTTGTAGTTCATTCAGCGCGCTCGTCAGAGTTTATAGCTTAGACCTTCCGACCTTCCGCTCCAACGAAACCCAAGGGGGGGGGCCCATTATTCGCGCCAAGTGTTGCGTTTGTGCAAATGCAATATGGTAATTACGTGCAGAACGCGCTCACAGCACAAATTGTGGTGACACAATTTTACGTGGAAATGGTTTGCGGACGAGGAAGGCATTTCATCATTGTTTGAGCTGGGGAACCGTGACCTGGTATTTTGTGGCGGTATTCGCACCGCGCAGAATGTCTCTTCCTCGCTGAGGTCTTCCCGGTTGTTGGAAGTTGGAGGAAGGAGGCTGGAGAAGTCCACATATGCCACAGCTGGAGCGCTGCTGGACCGGTTACACATCTCTTTCTGCGTCAGAGACCGAGGGCCAGGCCAGGGCGGTCTGCATGAATTAACTCGCTCGCGACTCAACTCACCATCAATCTAAGGGCTACGCTTGGCTTTCGGTTAAATCCCACCTTCGTGGCAACTCTCTCTCTCTCTCTCTCTCTCTCTCTCGTGGCCATCGGTACGAAGCGGAGTCTAAACAGACTTTTTGATGTTAATTGAAATCAATTGAATTTTCAATTACCTCATAACGCTGTGTGCGCCAAGTGTTGCGTGCGATGCGGAGGCGTCAATTATGATTGTGCGAGCTCGCCATGACGAACGGGAAGCCACCAGTGATGACGGGTTTCGGTACGGGCATAGCATCGGTAAGGCATCGTGCCCGATAAGCAAAGAGAGTTACGTCGCGACAGATTATGGTTGGATTAAGGTTAACCAACGGTACTGTGCGGTTTTGGGAGGAGGTTGGGATCGTACCGTACCGTTGCGTGAAGCTTAATGGAAGGATTTATGTGGATTAATTGAATGCCACCACATCGGTGTGTTTGGTGCGTTGCTTGTGCTCGGCATCGGTACGACAGCTAATGGATCGATCTTACTGCGCGGTATTAATGATTGTTAAGGAGAGAATAAGATGAATTTGGGCTAAAAATGGCCCATTATTTATGTTTTAATGTGAAGAAACCATTCATTATTCTTTTTCTTAGCTTAATTTAATATATAACTATACCTTTTCGCGAATATTTGGTTGTATTTTGTGGAAGATTTGTTAAAAACTAAGTCTGTGGCATCAAATTATACAAACCAATATTCTTTTGTATGATTAGTAGTTTGTCTAGGTAGGCTACTTTGAGGTTTAGTTGAATTTCTAGGTTTTTTTTAATTTTTGGATGCATTTTGAAGTTGAAAAAGTAACGCACTTTACGATGTGGCTTAAGAAGAACGAATTTACATAATTATTAAAGCAAAGTATTACCTTTTTTTTAAACATTTTGCGGTACTACCTAGCAAAGTGTATTCTGATAGAGAGTTTAACATTTCAAATCGATCGGTCCAAAAGCTTTTAATGGTATAGTTAGTTTTGAAATCAGACTGCATCAAAGTAGCGAGGATTGTAAAAAAAAAGATATCTTTGTCAATTTTTCTTCGATTGACACAAACATTTTACACAATACTCTTGAAGGGATACACATTCATAAAAAATGTTAAAAAATAAATATCTTCAAAACATTTAATAGCTTATACACCGCTTAATCGTCTTCTAAAAGGTTTAAATGCAATCGAGTGTTTAGATTGCCAGCATATGCACCAGCATATGAATACTATTATCATTCGCTGAGGCCCCTGAAAAAAGGGGTCTCGCTATGATGAAGCATAAAACATGATGGATGAGTAGCAACGAAGAGGCGCTGGCCGCCCGCTGTAACTTATGCTGCATGCGTCCGGATGCTGTATCTCTCGCTGCTTGCAATGCAATATGCAAAACATGCTGGCGGCCGGTCGTATCGTAAATTAATAACATAAACTCAACACAAATGCGCATTATGGACGGCCATTCAGCGCATTCTTTTGTGTTTGTCTGAACGGGCACGGTGGAGCAGCAGCTAGGGCGCTCTGGTAGGCTCCAAAAAAGCGGAACCAGATGGGATCGGCACGGGTACGAATGAACGGTGACGCTCCCTGTGGTGCTGATGCGTCGCAGACAGGCCAAAAGGCTAGTGACTAAAGAAGGCCACCGGAGATGTATGCCGTGCCCGATGAGTCATGACGATCGTGCACGATGGTCCATGGTGGTACGTTCTTGGTTGTGCCATCGGCCGTTTTACGCCAAACTACGCCCGGTCCGGCTCGGTGGGTTAGCTACCCCGTGGCTTCGATGAATGATGGATCAAGAGCTGCCCAGGACGTTCCACGGTGGGGACTGTAATCTTCCGTCCATTCGTTCGGTCGGTTGGCCGTGCGCCAATTCACCATCGTCACTCCCGGGTGTCCTGGGCACCGAGTTGGGAAATGGCCGTTGACCGTTTAAAACAAAAAATGGAGAAGCAGCCAGGAGAGAGAGAGGAGGCCTCCGAGGCCTGTGAATGGGAATGGGTTCCGGTTAAATGTTCATTCCACCGAGCGATCCATTGTGATGGACGCCACCGAGGACCAAGGACCGGCAGTCCTTTCGGTGCAGTTTGACGCGTGCTTGCACGTTATTGCGAGTCAAACCGACCATCCATCCATCCATCGATCCGTCCACCGGTCGGTTCCAGGTCAGTTGGATAGGTTGTACTGCTACGAGGCTTTTGTTAGGTTGGATCACCAGCTGCGCTCGGCCGGAAATATGCGGACAGTGGCCACGTAAATATGGTGGAAGCTGTGTTGAGACAGGTCGCGTGTACCGAACTCTGACCTCTAGCTCTAGCGGACAAGGATGTTTATGGCAAATTCAGGAAGCCATGCGAGGGAAATATGTTTTTACATCAATATTCTAATAGGGCGAATGTGGCTTTTGTGATGTCCTCGATGACCTATCTGCCCAGCGACATGCAAGAAGGTGAGCAAGTAGTAGATAAAGGGGTATTGAAGGTAATGCAGGTAAAAGAGACTAATTTTAGAAGAGAAAGAGACATTTTTAAGACAAAACAATCACAGTGTTTTTGCTCTGACGATGGAGTTTGATGAAAATATATTTAAAAAATGCAGTCATGGCATCAATAGCAGAAATGCATGTTTGTAAAACAACACTTTTTCAAATCAGTTAAAGATTGAGAGATTTTTCTACAATTGATTTAAATTGTTTATACAATATTTTTGAGAGATTATTCGTTCAGAAAGAAAAAGAAAAAAAAATCTATAAAAAAAAATAGATAAAACAGACCCCCTTTAAGTGTACTAACCGGATTAGAGAGATATCTGCGTTGGCTTAACGAACCGCTGATAAGATAAGAACCCCACCGGCGACCGACTGATACCGATCAACCCAAGGCAATAAAAGCTTTCTATCTCACCGTTGCACAAAGCAGACATCGCATCGGCTCGCCTTTGACGCTTCTTCGTTGCCGAAAGAATTCAAAAACGTCTTCAACCCACCGAATGCCCTTGTTTGAGGTTTCTGGGATGACATGTGTTAAAGAGAAGATGCTGCTGGTGGTGCTGCTTAACCCCTTAAAAGCGAAGCACGCTCTGACTTTTCGGCGCATCGCAACCACAAACCTAGATGGCAACGCCTCGCTTTACCAGGATCAACGCAACACAGTCGCGCCACCGTTTCCCACTAGTCATCGTCTTCTACCATCGTGCCTTAGCAACCCATACGCCAACTTTGTTTCATCCTGTAGCAGCAGCGGCAGCAGCAGCAGCTGGCCCAGCGAAAAAGCCAGTCACTAAAATATTTCCTCATGCAAAAATATTGCAAAATGCTTTTTGCTTCTTTCTCTCACTTCTCATTCTTCTTTTTTCTTCTTCTAGGCTGCCGTTGGGGAGGAGTCGCAAGAAATATGTATTGCCACCGACCGGAGAAACATCCAAATGAACGTACAGAGGCAGTTGGTTTCAAGATGCCCCCCCGGAACTGACGGAAAGTTGCGACCGGTTACCGGTTCGCACATAACGCCGCAGTACCGCGCGATGGCGGTGGATCAGCCAGCCCTCGACTACAAAGTTATGAATTCAATCAATTTTATTCGACTGGAAGACATGACTTGAGGTTGTCCCGGTCCTGCCACTGACTCCGTCTACAAGTTCGAGGAAAAGTGGGATGCAAAGAAACGGCAGCTACTCACTAACGATCTTTGGATCGTTTCGCTTCGAGCGGTTCCGATACTTTGCCAACTACTGCTGCTGCTGATAGAAGCAGTAGGAATCTGAATATGCTGCACGCGATGCTCGGGTGCTGAACCTCGGTTATCATCTCTCATTCGCGGTTCGCGCCACGTCGAATAGATGTTTCGCTTGGCTTCCGTGTGTTCGTCTTCACGTCTTGTGGCTCGAGTGTTAGAACTAGGACACCGGAGCCCATAAACAACCAACCGACCAACCGAAATCCGGGGGTGTCGTGCTGTGATGCGGATACTTGCAAATATGGCCAACCAATACAGACGGGCAGCATGCATAGGATTCCCTTCCCCCCTTTACCCGCCGAATCTCGTCGATACATCATCTTTCCAATCGTTCTCTGACCCAACTTTGCCACAAACTAATAAATCATCAACATTTTTATTGAAATTTTTTATTTCTTCTCCAGTTCTTCCAGCAAGCTGCCATGTTTCTCAAGCGTTGTTCCAGCCTGAAAGGAAGAAAACTTTGTAAAGATAGCTGAAGCTGAGTGCTGTACGTACTATCCTTCGCGTCTGCTGTTGTGGCTTCTTGAGACTTCCAGTCGAGAGATAGAAACAAGCAGCAGCGTCTGCACTGGATGAGTAAATACATGAAGCAAACACTACAGCAACGTCACCGGCACACGCCAATGTTTGTTAAATGCTTTTCGCGTCGATTGCAACACACGAATCCCTGGTGGGGTGGCAGGGGAAATTGGTCTTGTAAAGCTAACCGCAGGTGAGTGAAAACCACTTTTAACACGCACTCATCGAGCTCCATCGTGGTATAGTAGTGGAGTCGACCACCTAGTGGCCTGCGTTCTCTCTATCAAACCCCATAAATCACTTAATCACAGCCACTAAGCCATACCAGGGGGGTTAACCGCACTCCCGTACGGCCACAACCAATCACTAGCTGGTATGTGTGTTTGTACGGGAGAGCTTAGGGGATTGTTGAGGTTGAAGTTGAGGTCAGGTGTCGATATCGTTTTCCATTTCCCATAAATCGCTCACCCTGAAACTGCCGCCCCATGTGAAATATGTTGCAAAGAGTGGTTTAATAGTACTTTAAGCACTAGTCGCACGCCAAAAAGCTGATAATGAGATGAAGGGGAGGAGGAGGACCAGGAGGCGGGGGGGGGGGGGGGTTCCAAAGCGGTATCATAAATTAGCACGAGCACTCTTAACGGTCCACTATTGTACCACCCGAAAATTTCATTTAAATGAGAAAAAGTTAATGGATTATTACAAAAAAAAATGGCGGTCTAGTCACCATTTGCCATTTGCTGGGGTTGTCACCTAGTGACCCCTAACAGATCCCCCTGTTGGTGTCGATTTCGATTAGTGGCACCAGGCGTGGAAAGTGTTTCATTCCTCCCGTGTCTCTCTGCGGTCTAGTGGCAGCTTATCAGTGGCCCCAGGGGACGATGATGCGTCCTGGTGCTGCATCAGCTGCATTCTGCTCACTTTCTCTCTGTCTCTCTCTCTCTCTCTGTGGCGCCAATCCATCGCTTCGCTCCGCGCGGTTGTTTGTGTCAGCATAGTTGACGTTTTCGTTTGTGGCTTTTTATGTCGAACCAGCATTGGAGACAGGTCGAGCGACAGTCCGGATCACTGCGATCACGGCATCCTTTTCTGTGTGCCAGACCGATGACAAGAGCGAGCTGCAATGTATAGTAACCTCGGTGTTCAACTCCTTTTTGGTTCGCGAGAAGGTGGCAACGAGAACGTTTACTTCTTTCCTCCACAAGTTTCTCTCTCTCTCTACTTTGAAATCGATGTAAAGCACGAATGGTCACATCGAGAAGAGGTAAATGGCGATCCAGAATGGCATGTGTGTAACCACGAGTGCGAAACATAAATTCTAAATAAATTTGTTGACAGTCGAACATCTGTATCCGAAGCCGATTCGAAGCTGGAACGCCACTGGGACCACAACCAGCGCACCAGAAACGCGTCACCACGACCACCCCCTCGATTGTCGATTCGATCCACACCGGGAGGGGCCTTCCTGAATGCCCGACACCTCGGATGGTATGGGGCTGGAGTGGAAGTGGAAAGATAAATTTATGGCCCTCGGCCATGTTAGCTTCAATCTAAACTTCCGTTCCGTTCCACCATGTCACCGCAGTCACGGCGACCGGAACGACCGGAGTACCGGAGAGCTGAGCTGAGGTTGATCGGTTCAACTTTTGGCTGAACCAGCCCGTTCCCGGCCCGTTCGCGGTCTCCAGACTGACACCGGACTCCCGAAATCGATTCGCAATCGAACGCAATCACCGTGGCCACATTTTCCCGGGGCAGAACAGTAGTAGAAGAGGACGAAGAAGAGCAGGGAAAAAAACAGCTAGAAATCTGTGGCAATGGCAATTTGAAATATCGTGTTTCGTACAGTCGTCACCAGCCAGCCAGCGGTGACCGGTTCTCCGGCAATCCAATCGGACACAGAGATAGAATTCTCGCTCGCCATTGGCGCCAGTGGCGAGTGATAATAAAAATTGTTTTGACGATTTTCTACCACACCCTTCACTCGCCCCGCGCGCCGTGAAAACAACACCATGACGCACTTTAATGGCCACCATACGGTGGCCCTTTTTGTGTACCGGGGAATATGTTGCAAAGGCACGGGAAGACGGCGCGAACGATGATTCAATTTGGCCTTTTATTTTCACATTCACTTGCGGAATCGATTGCCCCGTTTTAGGGGGTGTGGAGGGAATCATTTCACTAAACACCGGCATAGGGCTCCTAGACAGCAGGAACAGAGCGGAGAATGGAGGTACGCAGCTGGTTTTTTGGTCGCCAAACGATTGTGACGAAAATTGTATTATTTCTGGTGCTAGAATTCTGCCAAAGGAACTCCCAGTATCGGAAGGAATTGCCAGATAACGGTGCTGCACGTGATGAGAATCTTGGAGGAAGAGAAATCTCCAACTGAATATCGGACTTACCGTCGTAAAACTATCCCGTGATAGTTCCCGACTTGCGGAGCTTAAAATATGAACTCCTGGGTGCCAATCTCAGGTCACACCACACTTGAACGCATCTGCTCCCGGTCGCCATTCGCATTATTGCAGTTCCCGATCCCCGTTGCTGCGACACTGATTGCAGCAGCGGCAGCGACGGATAAGCCAACGGCTCCCATACGGTGCCGAAAATCAATCAAATCAAATCGAGCGCAACATAACAAAACAATCGACGTACTTCCTTCTCCAATTCCTCCTCTACTTCGTCTCTCCCCCCTCTCAAACTCCATCGCCATGGCCGCGCGGGAATGCTCAAACAAACGCGCCCGCCAAAAATTTACATTTTCCATTTGCACATCGTTACGCTGCTGGCTGGAAAAGGTTTACCTTGGCGGTGGGGAAGGAGCCAGTATGGTTCATAAAAATCCGAACCGTACCGTCGGAAAGGTTAACTCACATATTTTGCACCGGGACCGAGCTACCATCGATGTTCGGTGTAAAAAGTTCCTGGTACCAGGGAGAACACGAGGGCAAATTCCTGCTTCTGGCGCTGGCAGAACCATGGAGGCGCTTCCAAAAACACACACAGCATGTTACCTACTGGGAGGTTTATGATGCTCTCGAATCGCGTACCTCATTTGGTAGCACCGACTGGCACACAGCTTTATCCGAACGAGGCTTTGATTGATTTTGCCTCAATAATTCGGAATTTAATTTTGTTTCTCTAGGAAGCAGGAACAGGGAACGTGCTGCGGGCTGCTGCCCTAAATACCTCATGGCGTCACTAACCGGGCCTCCCTTTTTTTTAAACCCCGGAACAATGATTTGAAACAGGGGCCGGTTGGTTTTGTGGCTCCTCCCGTCCCCGGGGTGTGAGGTTAGTGACACTTTTGCAGCGCCTGCTATGTCCAGCTCAAACAGCTGCATAGTTTAGCAACATCGTGGTGTTGCTCGGTGGTGGTGATGGTGAAAAATGTCAACACTACATGGTCCTACATTGGTACATAGTTCTAGGGGAAAGAAAGTTAAACTGAAGCCCCCCTGATTCTGTGTGCGCAGTGGAAAGTGTCCGAACGTCCGAGTGTTGCAGTTGCGTGGCGCAGTAATGAAAATATTTTCCCATTGCACCAACCGGCACCATCGCTGCAAACGAAACAAGTGAACCACGGACCACGGTCCACGCTGTAGCCGAATGCTGGGAAGCGTGTGTACAAGGTACGAGTGTAATTGTCACTAGAAAAAGGAAGCGACAACCGCTGGACCACTGTCCACTGGCATATGTGTGTGCTTGTGAGTGGAAGTAATATTTATGACCCTGCGGTTACGCCAACCCAAACCAGCGATGAACTGATGCACGGGAATTGGACACGGCAGCGAGGAAATATGGTAACATGTTGCATGTTTGTGGAGAGGTTTAGAAAGTTTTTGTTAGGATAAAGTAAAGGAAAATTAAATGCAATCAATAAAGGAATAGGAAAGAGTGTAAGGAGGTACGCAGATAATAAAGAAAGATAAAAGAAAAGAAGTTATAAGAAGTAAGATAGAAAAAAGCGATAAGAAACGAGGACACAAAAGAAAAGGAAATAAAATAAGGAGTGGAAATGAGAGGAAAATGCTATGGGAAACGGAATAGAAATAGAACAGCTATTGAAAAGTGAAAATTAAAAAGAAGATGAAAGAAGGAAAAGAAATAAAAAACGGTGAGGGAACAAAGAAAAGGAAAAACAAATAACAAATAACAAAAGCGGCTAAATCTCATAAATAAGTCGAAAAGAAGCACATCCACGAAAGAGGGATTCCATTTTCCAATACCAAACACAGCCAGCCGGAAGCGGAAGCGCGAGTTTCCTATCTTTCGCACCTCCGGAGCGACAAGCCAATTTGTGGTTGTGCGTGATACAAAGTTCCCTCGTCCGTACGTTCGTTCTCCGGTCATTTTTTCCCTTCTTTTATTCCTCTCGCTCGCTTTGCCGTTTTGTCTCGTTGCCCCCTCAACCCAATCCGGAATCCGGGCCTGCCTCCTGTCGCTCCTGTTGTTCTGCTTCATTTCCAAAACACCGAACTCCGACCGACAACGGCCACGGTCGTTCCAGCGGTGTCGATCCGTTTCATCGTTTCCGCCCACTCCCGATGCTTGCAACGGCAGCTTGTTTTTCGGCAGCGGAACCGAATCACGAACCGTAGCAGCCGGGAACAAGGAGTTTCTGGTGGAGCAGGGGACGGTCACACCCACCTCGGTCGCTCGCACTGCCACACATAAAGTTTTATCGAACTGATAATACAATCGTGTTGAACACCATCATCATTGGCAACGATTGCCGTGAACGAGTGTCGCGCCTCCTGCCACCCACCACCACACATTCCCACCCCACCCTCCTGTGCTCAGCATCGATTGCGCGCACATTCGATTGCGATCTATTTTATTTTTATTTTATTTCATTTATATGGTAATAAAATTAATAGAATTTTCTTTATTCTCACACGCGCGGAATCTCGTGCCGGGCGAGCCATGTCACTTCCGGAATGGTGCTGTGTTTGTGTTTGGTGTTTGTTGCTGTTGACCGACCAAGCGACACCACGAAGCGGCCCCTGATCTCGCTCCTTGAGACAGCTTTTCGGGCGCTTCTTGAGATTAAAGGAACACACAATGAGGGGGCTGGTTTCGCTGCTGGTTTTCGGTTCGTCAGAGTCAGCCACAGCCAATTCCCCGGGGGGCGTCATCTGGAGTTAATCGAAAAGGAAAACATACCTTTAGCCGACGGAATCGGAAACGAATCGGAATCATCATCGGAAGGCACTTTGGAGGGGAGAACAAATTGCACAAGAGGAATCGTCGATCTCGACCAAGACATCACCATGCATGCATTCCATGCACCGGAATGTGTTTTAAGAGCGGGAATTTACGGAGTTTATTATTAAACTCACACCACAGAAAACAACACCAGGTAGCGCCAATGTTTCTCCACCTCATAACTTGATAAGAAAATCAGTTGAAAGGTATTGTCCAATAATTCAATCTTCACAACCTTCACCGCGAACAGCAGCACAAGCTCGTGCATCGTTTGTGGTTGATGGTTTGGCTTCCTGGTGGAACCCCGGGACACCATCATCCCTTTGCTGCCCTAGCACCCACCATTGACGGCGCCAAGCGATAGAAACGCCATGAATGGCGGGATGAAAATAAATTCATTACACTTCCGGTGCTGCCAAGTTCCTTCTTGCTGGGCTTCCTTCCCTAACGCTTCTGCACTTCCCGGTTGTTTGCAAATATGACAAGACAGCGAACGCATCCTAGCGCACCCAGCACGATGGCTGACAATGTAAAATACAAAGCATAATCAGAAGGAACACGCGGTGGTGTTCACGTGAGGTGTGAAATGAAAAATAATTTTGTTAACACAATGACGACGAGAAACACATGAACGTACAGGCGTAATCATATGAAATCCACGCTCCACAGGAGCATAAAAAATGTGATTATACCAGGATTTGCTTGGTTTTTTTTATTAAAAAAAGAACCTCACTGTTGGACTTCTAGTTGTGCATCAGTATTGTTCTGTTCTTGGTCTTCAGTTTGCACAATCCAATTCAGGTATTATTGATTGATTGTTATCCTTCTTCTACCTTCAGCAAAATACAAAAGAACCATAAAAACACTTCAAAGGCAGCAACACTTGCTCCAAAACACCGTCGGTGACACACAATGACGGTTTTCGGTTCCGGTTGCACGGCCAGCAACCCACGCGGAGTTGAACGCACAGACAATTTATGCTTGCCTAGTTCGTTTTGATGTTTGCGCCGACCTCTCACCCAAGATGCTGATTATGCTACACTGTGCCTGACTGACTGACTGACTGTGGCCCAAATTAAGACAAATCAACTGGATAAAGTAAGTGAACCGACGGGGGCCCTGAAGGAACTCCCTCTCCCTCTCTCTCTCTCTCTCTCTCTCGCTCTCTTCAGCAAACACCCTCGAGGGCTGCCCCGGTAACGGGAAATGGGCCTACTGCGACCATTACTTGGCGACCAGTAGACGTCCAGGACGCCAAGGTGCTGCTGGTGGTGCCAAGGATTCGTAAATGGATACGAATGACTAGCAGTGAAAATGAAGGCAACCAACCGATCCGTGACGCCCTCCGGGCACGTACACTTGAGAAGTTCCGGTTGATAAATGGCCCTAAATCTCACAGGTCGTCAGGCGTCAAGTGAAGTTCACGCTCGGCCACACTCACCGCACAACACTTTGGTCGCCCTCTCCTTTGGCACCCCGGGAGGGGATCGTCTGAAGTCGTCCGTCCGTCCGTCCGTCCATCGTCGGTCCGTTTGGAGTAAATAAGGAGTGAGGCGTCCCACAAGGCGTTGGTTGGTGACCACAAATGGTCCAGACTTTGGGTCGGGAACTTTCGATTTCGTTTGTGACACGCAACACGATTGTTGAATGAAAATTCGTCGTCCACCGGAAGGAATGGCATGGGCATGGCAGGACATGGACCTTTAGGGTTTTCGTTTGAAGGGAGCTTATGTTTTTTGAGGGGGTGAAATTTAGATTCAAAGGCGACACAGCTGTGACGCATTGTTCTAGGTTAGGTTTGTATCGATTTAAGGGCAGCAGGTGTCAACACAGTTTAACCCGGATGGGTTTCTGGAAGGTGCAAGGCCATTGTAATATTCGTTTTGGTTTTTTTATGTTTTTCCGTACAACAAAACTGTGTAACAAAGTGTTATATAGAATGGAGAATAGATTGCATAAGTATAATCTATGGGAGTTGAAGAGATTTTGGTAAGTTTAATGGGCCAATGTTTTGTTTAAACTAATTGTTTAAAAAATTGTTAAATCAAATACTAATGGCTCTGACTATGCTTTAATTCATAAGGATCCTGGAATTGAAATAGGATTGTAATGAAATGAATCATACTTGATCTCGAATCCGATATTTTCAATTTAACTTATCATTTAATAAATGAGAAAAATTCCCTCAACTCAACAATTTTATGCTCTATTTAAGGAATCTAAAATACTTTCAGATATTTAGAAGATAAAACAAGATAAAATTGAAGATGAAACAAAAGATAAAATTTAATTTAGTTTAGTGCTTAAATTGTTTAAGATTTTTCCATAATGTTTTATGCTTGTAAAAGGCCCTGAATTTGCTCATTTCCATTCAATTTCTCTACTGTTTATCTCACTCCAGCGACTTATTTCCGTATCATTTATTGAATCTCAACTACTGAAAAGTATTTATCAAAACAAGTACTTGTTCAGAAGACAAACACTGCTTTACAACGAAAGAGAACGAAACTCCCTATATAGCCAATCCGCCATAAACCAATACCCAAGGGAAGGCGAAGGCACCATCGTATATCATTGTATTGCATGATTTTCCCCGGAATCCGCGTGCCACCGAAAAGCCACCGAAAATGACAACATTATGCATTCCCTATAGAACAACAAAGCACGCCACGCCGTGTAAACTCTTTCGCGGCTCCTGGCGACCACAGCGAAGTAAAGAAGCAAGGAACGAGGACGGCACGCCACGCCATGCAATCGTTCGCGGCCCGACCCTAAATTAACCTACAAAATTGAGTAAACTAGGCTAAGCAGCAGTAGATTTCGGAAATGTGTACTAAACGTTCCTATTTGGTCTCTCTCACTCTCTCTCTGGATGGTAAAGAAGATGATGATGAGGATGATCCTGGCGATGGTGGTGTTAGTGGTACTGTTGCTGCTCCTGCTCCGACGTGGCGGGATAGTAAAAATCCTCTTTGCAGAAATTAGATGCTCGTATTTAGTGCTGGTGAAACGTGACGCGTATACACAATGGCCCAACCAAACATCACCGTTCGCCCACACCAAGGGCCCATTCCAGAGGGAGGCAGAGAAGGAGGACGGGCACATACACAACTCTGCACGTGTGTATGTTTGTGTTTGTCATCAACATTCGACTGAGTAGGCTGGCTGGCTGGCTGGCTGGCAGCTAGTACGAGCATCAAGTCGAAAAGTCACGATCACGGACCCATGGTTGGTCTTGGGAAAACAAAGAAACCGGTTCCGGTTTCCGTGTGTGTCTTTGTGCGCCTTGTGTTTGTGCGCCCGGAAAGAGACCAAGTCGATACTGGGCAAAGAAGGCCTCGTCCATCCTGTCACTCTTGGTTGGCATTCAATCATTAGAGATGGAGATGGAGAGGCTGTGGTGTAAAATGTCTCCCCTGATCTCCCTCTCTTTTCAACTCCTCCTGCAGCACCAGTTGGCGGTAAACCGGGCCTACAGGAGGATAACGGAGCCAAATCCGTACACGTACGTAGCTCCACTGGGGCCAAGTGCTGCCATGGCTATTGTGACAACCGAACGACACTGGCCCTCCTCGGTGCTACCACCAGTATCATTACCACCACCCTGGAGGATCCGTGACGACAATATGGTTCAGATCTTTTACGGACAAATGCGAACGCAAGGCGAACGAATGATGAAAGGACGCTCGACGCGGGGAAGGATATTTGCCGCGTGATTGGAATGTAATGGCCGCCCAACAGTGGGACTGTGTCGACGGCTAATGACAGGCAATCCTTTGCTCAGCAGCAGCACCAGCACCACCACCATCAATCACAACTGGCCTCCTGTGATCGGACTGTGGCTGCTGCGATCGTGCTTCGGTTTTTGGAACGACTTGTGACTTGTGTTTGTCGGGATTCATTTCCGGTTCGGCCAGACTTGCGAAGTGGCCGGTAGTGGGGTCTTCGATTTGAAGGATTTACGGCGCTCAGTCAGATTCGACCGAGGCTTTTCAAAAGCCAAAGTTTGCGCTACACTTTAAGGCTCCTGACTGTCTGTGCCTTTCAGCTGGCTGGAATAGACAATAGTATTCGGAGTAAATGTTTCTTCTTTTTCTGTTCGGTACATTAAGCTCACGGAAGGTTGGCCTTCTTGGGGGCAGCGGTTGTTGCGTAACCTCTGACACCGGTCCGGTGTTATGATTTATGAGCTGCTAGAAACGTTCTCTGGTCAGTTAATATAGGCAGCGCTGGCTATACCATCTCATCGACTCGACGAAATTCCGGAACGCCGGAAGCGACTAGGAAGTGGAAAAACGCAACAAAAAACCCTCACAGAAAAACAAACTTTCCGCTCTGCCAGCGACAAATCCATCATGCGAACCGAGCAGCGGTCCGAGTCCGTCGCAGGCGACGGCTTTGGTTCGTCTTCGGTTAGACAATTTATTGCCGGCATAGATACATCCGGTCGGTCGCGCTTCCGGTGACCAAGGGTGGTCGTCCAAGAGAATTTTTAATTTTTCTATTCACCATCAGCGCTCGGAGCAACAGACCAGACCACAGACCAGAGAGCGGCAGCAACACGGCAAGAATCTTTAATATAATTTTCCCTTCCATCACGCGAAATGACGCAAAGACGTGTACCGAGGGGCCTGTGATGCTGTAAAGTATGCGAGCGAAACCATCACTCGAACGGGAGGGTGGGTGGGGGGGCTACAGGAGCGAAAGATGATTATATTGTTGCATTTTTGTGCCAAAGCAAAAGTGTTGACAGTGGCGCGACAGCAGCATTAATCTTGTTTTACAATATCTCTCCCAGCCCCGCAGTAATATTGTCCGCGCCATTCAATTACTTTGCCTCTCTGGATTTCATGCTTTTCGCGGATCGCGGAATTCCTCGAGTAAGTGGTGCGGGCACTCGTTTCGTTGATTTTTACGCTCCCGATTCCCACGAACTGCCGGCACCAGCGATAGTCAATAAATTCTGTCTCCTTTTTCGACGGGAATCGACTTCTTGTGCTATAAATTATCGTACGAAAATTAACTTCGTCGCTATCGTGGATTGACTCCCGCGCGTGTTTGAAGGATATTTTGATGGCTGCCTAGGCAGCAGCCGATTAGAGACTCTAGCCTTTGAGCGACAATAAACTTCCCCCCACCGTGGGTCAACAGCTGGTCTCATCGGCATGGTGGAATGGCATTAATGGTTGTTAATGAAAACGGTGATTTAATTGGTGTTGGTTTGGGGGTGTTTTGGGAGTGATTTAAAGCAGTAATGATTGCAGTTGTCGTTGGTCGGAACAATCAATTCATCATTCAGCTAGCCAACAACGTCATTAATGCGAAAATAATCGTTCCCCATGAAAGCTTCGGCGTCAAAGGGTTCTTTTTGAAAAGGGTTCTTGAGTTCGCTAATCCCAACATTACCATTTATGCATATCTATACGCGCCTTGGCGTCCATTACTAGACGACGAAGAGAATGATCCAGAGAAAGGTTCAACAATCTTCCATCAGCACACTGAAAGTAGCAAAACCGGAATGTCCGCTGATGATCACGAGAGTAGATTGCACCGTTTTTTTTGGGGGGGAGAAGGACCTTATGCACTCTCCTATAGCGCGCTTTCATCGTTCTTGATGGGGCGGCGGGAGGTCAATTTGGAACCCAATCTCGATTAACATCCCGCCCCTGGTAGGAGCGCTCGTTCGAAACGTTGAAAGCTAATCACTGAAATTGGTAGTCTCCTGGTTGCATATTTCGCGTGCCATTCCCAGTGCCAGTGGGTGGTGTGTTTGCTTGTTCTTGGCTGAAAAAGCATCACCAATTCAACGTCAGTATCGCCTTCCAGTGCATCGTTGAAACCGTTAAAAGGGCATGGCGAAATGCATCGACAGCACCGGCAGCAGCAGTAGTTATCAGAAAAGATTGCAATTGGATCGTTGGCATCCTATTGGTATCGAGATGCTGCTTCAACCTCGCTTCGCGCTTGTAACGAGAAGTTTCGCCATTAGCCGGTGTTGATGGTGGATATTATCAGGCAATTAGGTATTATTTTCATTTCAATTCGAATCACTATTTCCTTGCTTAACTGGTGCACAGCAAACGGCTAGCTTGGTACTGGCACTCGTAGGAAATGTCGACACGTCGTACGGAACCGCGCTATCGAGAAAGATGTTTTGGGGTGTCATTTGGCTGAAAATGAGGTTTCTTTCTTCTATCAACAAATATCTAACTATTACCGTGATACTTTGTTTCACATTTTACTTTAATTAAATACTTAACTCGATTTGAATGTTTTCAACTTCATCTTTCCCTAAATTTCTTCCCAAATTCAAGGCTCCACGATTAGCGACACAGAAACACAAATTTGATCCAGCTTCTCTTTTGCTTGCCAGCGACATTTATACAAATGATTACTCTGATCGGTTTCGGTTTTGTGCCGTTTTTAAATGTCTTATGCTCAGCGCCCACTAGATGCTGCATCTAGTTTCCCAGAACGAAATACAATAGCCTGCTGTAAGCAGTAACACCACACCAACATGCATTAAGTGTCGATATCCATTACAAATCGCTCACTTCAAGTGAGCTTGAATCGACGCTTGAGCCGTACAAAACCACAAAGCTGAAAACACTCAACACAACTCAATCACTTTAACCGTAGGCGAATGCATTGCGTGGCCAGCATACCGTGCCACTACCTACTCGGTGCAACACTGTTGCTTCAACAAAACTATTCAAATCCCATTCTCCCCAACCCTTACACAATGGGAAAATGGGTGAACATGAAAAAACAAAAACACAACAATGTTATTTAGAGTAGAGAGAAACAACAACAAAACAGCCCACTAACAACATGAACATAGAACCTTGTTTCGCGAGCATACAACTCTCGCACTCGCCGATACACTTTAACTAACTCAACGAACGCCAGCGGCTACACCGCTACGGTGTAAGTTCATTTATTATTACTTCAAAGGCAATTCCTCTAACCGATCGACCGTGCCTTTTGTATACCATTTGCACCCTGTACACCCCTTTCACCCTTCAGCCCCTCACTTGAAAAAAGGGGTAAAATGCTGTTAACGGTAGCGCATCGTGCCGGAAGCACGGGCTAGAGGCAATGCCACACCGAATAACCGTTTCCGCTCACGTGTGGCCATAACCTAACCCACTCGAACACACACGTGCTGGCACGCACACAAACAGAAACGTGCAACTCTCCTCACTCCCCACCTCGGCGCCCACCACAAAACACAAAACAATGGGAAACAGGCAATCGACCTGGCAGGCTGGCAACCACAAACGTTACTCCCGCACTGCTCTGTAACCGGAACGCGTCCTTATCCTACCTTTAAACGTCGATCCGATGATGGTGTTCGGTGTGCAATGCACATACACCCCCCCCCCCCCCCCCCCCCCCCGGCCCCCTAGAAGGGATGTTTCGGGAAAGGAATGCTGCTCATAAACGCACTCGATGCCCGGTGGAAAAAAAAAGGATTTCTAGGTCGAAGCAGGACTCGGTCCTGCGCTTTTTTGTGCCACCTTCAAATCGCTCCAAGCACCAATATATCGGTTAACGGGATGGCCTTTCGGAAGGAGAAAGCCCCACCTGGGGGTCAAGGGGTTGCTTTTACCCACAAACACGATTCCACACTCCCATCACTCCGTGCACGTCACTGTTCGTCTTACTTTCGAACCTCTAAAAAGGGATCCCGGGACCCAACGAAACCGTCTGGCTTCGGTCGAGTGCATCTCGAAGGGCGCACACTGGGAAGGTGACTGTTCATTTGGAAAACTGTACGTGTGTCTGCGTGTGTCTGCGTATGTATGTAAATCACGAAGTGAAGGAAGAAAAACGATGCAAACCATTTCACCTGCTTGAAAGCATCATGAAAAGCATGCCGCAAAATGCAACCCTTCGGTAGCAGGAACCGTTCCGCTTAACGTCTCTCAGCAGTTCACGCACCTGCGTTTTTGGGGGACTGGGTGGAAAAGCTGAGGCTCAGGTGAGGTTCCTGGTGAAGTATCTGCTTGCTCGCATCCTTTTCCCCAGTCATGCATGCCAGCGACAGCGAAGAGCAAACATCGTGTTCTGGTGTGTTTTGCATTGAGTTTTGGGTGAAACGATTCTAGGTTGGTTTTTTTGTTGCCGCTACTGCCGATGCCGCTGTTGCACTGCTTGGTGCCACTGGACAGAACCGGAAGGTCAGGATCGGTTTTTTTGGGGTTCGCAAAACACATCCACCAGTGAGGTGCATTTATTAAGTCTCGATGGTATGCTCAATATTGCCACGAGGATTTATGTAAAAACGATCCTCAAAAGGGCAAGCGAGAGAGAGAGACAGCGAAAGCGGGAGGAAGAGATCCTTGTTAACACAAACGCACCGCGTTAGCCACTGGTCTGCCTCTATCGCGGTCAAAAAGTCGAGCTGCACTTTTATGATATTTTTAAAATGAAAAATTCCGAACAAGATCTCGCGCGTCGGGATTAAATTCACCCATAATACTGAGAAAATGCAGAGGCTGATTGGTTTTCGTTTTAAAAAAAATGTTTGGTGAAAAAATCGCTTATTTTTGGAAAATGGTGAAAAATTATTCTCCAAGGTAATGGCAATCGTTAGCAACACATTTTAACTACATCTTGGATGCCTTATTAAACAAAAAACCAACGCCAATCTGTACCATTTTTTCAAAACCCATCCAATCACCAAATTTTCGTAAAAAAGGAAGCGCTGCTCGACCATTATCTGTCCCAACGATGCAAATGAAGCTTCATCTGATCTGAGTCAAGGCTGGTGAGTTAGCCGCAAGTGGTAAATGTTACCAATTGTGGCTTTTACCGTGTCCTTGGCCGATATTCTGCGCGGTGGCGGTGCATTTTCATCGAGCAAAATAAGTCAATTTTGTCGTTTTTGACATTTGGGTTGTTTTGTTTTCTCAAGTCTCGGTCAAAATTGATTATTCGTTGCTTGTAACGATCATTAGTAACCGCTTTGACCAATAAGGCCTGCAATTTGATGTCTTCTAACAATTTCGATAGTGCGTGGTTCTCTCATCAATATCACTATTTTTACATTTTTTAAACCACACTTTGCACTGTGTTTCAGTGAGAGCATGCCCACCGGAACCTTCAGTAAATATTCGATGGGCGCCGATTTTTTTAGATGGAGGCAAAAGACCAATAATGTCCACGAATCGCAGTTTTAAAGAACGGAACTTGCCGTTGTAAGCGCAATGAAAATATTTGTTTTAGTGTTAAATTAGAAAAAATGCACACCGATTATGTTTAACAGATGGCTAATGAACAAAATAAAGACACTTAGACTGACTTTACAGCACCATTTGCCGTAGATATAGCTTTAGAATGAAAAAGACGGTTTCATATGCATACACCAGGTATTAAAATCATTGTTCCAAACCTTCAACCAGCAAAATCAATATCCTTGCAAGTTTAGTCGAAATGGTGCCCCTGTGTGTATTGAAGAGATTTCTCTCCAGCCCAGCCAAGCGATCGGACACGGCCTAAGAACAATTAACACCCCTTAACACGCCGGCCCAAGGGGATAAAACACTTGACGCGCCTTAAATCGCTTTATCCCACGCCAAGTGGCCAAGTCCCAGCTGCCTCTTCGTTTCCGGACGGTGAATGGATGGGATGGAGTACGCTAATAATAGGCTTCAGAAGGGCTTCTAGTGGCAGCAGCATAATACTGACACTTTGCGTAGGTGAGCCTCGATGAGCTACTCTTCACTCTTCAACAACCCAAAAGGAATCCCCACTCTCGACTCGGTGGTGATGTGGATGGCACAGAGTCGTCTCCTCCTCCTCCTCCTCGTGAGTGCTACTGTGCATTGGGCACCGGAACCGGACGAAAGAGGAGGACAACAGAAAAAAAAGAATAGATGAGGAGGGAAGCGGAAAATCTCAATCTGGATCCACGCGAACGCTGCGTTTGCGCCAACTTAAATCCATTCCCGTGGCATTATCCGTGTCACGGTTCGGTAGGCTAGCTACGAACGTACGTGAACGCGCACGGACCGGACCGCACCGTGGAAAAGAAAGCACCAGAAGCAGCACCGGGAGCAGGAGCAGCAGCAGTAGTTGAAGGTCTTTCAGCTGGACGAGCATCCACCATCCTTTCGCACGCCGGGACGAGCTTTTATCGCTCCGTACCGCGCGCGTACAGAAGAGGACAGAAGACTCGTCTCGTCGTTGCCATTGCTGTGGCTAAAACTAGGGTACTGAAGAGAGGGGATGTGTGTCGGTGTCTATGTGGTTTTTCTCATCACGAACAGGCCTGCCGCACCTCCGTGTGTCTCTGGAAATTGTTCGCGGAAGGTGAGCACCAACGGCAGCAGCAGCAGCAGCAGTAGCAGCAGGTTAAGGCAGAACCACCACCACCACCAGCTGCTGCTGCTGCTGCTACTGTCCGGATTTGCCGGACCGGTTTTTGGGGCTGGAAGTTCGCTGAAGACTAAAAATGCGTTAATCCTCTTACAAAGGTAAGATCGCCATTATCCTCTGTAGACCCTGGGCTTCCCTGGGCGCTTTTGAGGGCGAGGGCGTGAGGTTAGCACGAAGAGAACACGACAAACCAAGCAACCATAGGCGAAGCTTTTGACACTTTCATTCCAAATTTGTGCTGTCACAACCGGAAAAACCGAGGCTCGGTTGCGGTTTAGCCAGGTTCGCCGGTCACTTGCCCAGCTGTTGGCAAGTGCAGCTTAAAAGGATTTCATTCCAGCCTAGCCTGTGTGAAAAGGTGCGGAGGAGCGGGAGGTTTATAGGCGAAACTGCGTGCTGCGCCCCCGTGCTATGTTTTCATAGCGCCAGTTTCCGGGTCCGAGTGCACTCTAAAAGGTCCGGGCACACTGCTAGTCCCAGTGCTTAATGCCCAAAATCGTACACGGTTCTTCGATGTCCGGTGAGTGCGCTTGAAGTGCTTGGAAGTGGAATTGAAAACATAGAGGCTGGAAGCTGGATTGAAAAAAAAAATAAACGAAAATGGACTATGGATTTGCTTCTTCGGTAAACGATTGCTTTGATGCTTGCTGGGTGCTTTTTCCATGTGCCTACTAGAGACAATCAGTACAAGAGCGGATCCGCTGTCACAACATGAACGCTAATTGATTTTCTTGCCAAAAATTTCCTTCACCGTGTCTTAGCATCGAGTGTACAGGCCGCGCGCATCCGTGATACTCCGTGGTAGGTGCTTCAAATTATGCTGGCTCATCTGCCTGGCTGTCATCATCGTCATCGGCGGCGGCACCGCGACAGACAGAACACGGTTCCGAGCCACACTACCAGCTTTCGGTGCGCGTGAAAATGATGCACTCGACGGTGAAATGAAAACATGTCCTATACACACATCCAAACACCACCCCTGTCACCCCACCAGCCTCCAGCCCAGCCTGACATGCTCCCTGGAATGTTAATGCCCGTGATCGACCATAAATTTTGGTTACCGCATAAAGCGACACAGTTGGGCCATGTTCGCACCTTCGCTCCTTCTTAGTGTTCTTGTCTTGTGTCGCGGGAGGTCCTTTCTAACCTTTCCTGGAAAACTCCACGTCCTTTCCTCGTGCCATCGGCCCCTTCCACAGCCTATTTGCTGCTAATTAGGAGGCTCACGCTCACATACACGCAGTACCATTGACTACCATTACCCCTGCCTACGACATCCGTGGGGCGGTACATCGATGTGCTCTGGTGCAGACCTAAGGAGATCTTCTCGGTTACCACCGGAGGGATTTAATGCCACCCCTTTCGTAGGGTGCTAAAAAGTGAAACCCACACTTTCTGCCGCATGACGTATCCTTCCTCGTCCGGTTACTAGTGAGTCGCGCGGCCTTTCTTTTAAAGTAACACAGTAACCTTAGACTGTGCCAGAGTGCTTGTACGTTCTCGCCTGCTTTGCTGAGTTGAAACACTAAAGTCCTTTCTTCGCAACGGTGGTCTTCGCTACAGGATTATGAGCTTGCTCGTTGGGACTTTTGGATCAACGAAGGAAGTGAAGAAGGTCGCGTACTGTCACTTTAGCGGCGCATCCTTCTGTCTGCCTTTGGTTCTGTCAGAAATAAATTGTCGGTTGTTGACGCTGTTGTTGTCGTGCCCTGGCGAAAGGCCGTCAACTGGCGAAAGCAACAGCCAACTATCAGCGATGACGGAGCTCAGTTCCGTTGACACTGCTCCCCCCCAAAAGGACATCCTAGACGGTGACACAGCCCTGCCCCGCCCGGAACGTTCATTTGTAAAGCAATTTCGTCTCCAAAGCGAGCAGCGAGCAACCAGTGGAACCGGCCTGCACAGTCAGACAGTCAGTCAGCAAGCAACTACTTCCGGCATCCTGGAGTCTCACAAGAGGACTAGCTGCACAATTCAGATACCGCAGCTCGAGCAGCGCATTTCCCGGGAGGACCGGCTCCGACTGGGCCCTTGGTGTGGAAGTGCCGGTGTTTCGCGTGATGACGGTGTAATGACGATAATGAAGAGATGAAAGCGAGAGAAGCTTCCTCGTGACCCCGGCAACTAGAGCGGAAAAGTGACAACGACGACGACGAGGGCGAAGACGACGACGACGAGGACCTTCTCGGCTGCATGTGCTGCATTTTGGAGTCTACGTCATCGTCTGGTTGGAGGTTTCTGGTGGAACGTGATGATTATAATGTTCCCTCGAGGGATTCCAATGGAGTCGCTGGCGCGTCCAAAAAACCGGGAACCCATGTTCCGGAGCACCGGCAGCAACCTGGGAAGCAATTTTTGAGCGAGCGAACATTATCTCATGAACGGTATCCCGCGGGACACATGCAACGTCCTGTGCGGAAACACGACGTCGGATCTGAGGAACGAATTCAAGTAGGAGGGGGGACCTGGGATTCCAAATTGATTTTCCATCGTTGTTCGACGTCATCAGTCTGGGGGTTTTACTGTTGATTGAGGTTCCCGCTACGCGAACCGTCGCGATGGATAGGTCAGCATAAAATTTACTCCCGAATCTTTTGGGGCGGTGAGTTCTGGGAGTTTAAAGCACGGCGACGCTTGTGGCGCAAAACGAGCATTCGATGAACTGTCTTCTTCTCTTCCCAAAAGGCGCAAAAGTTGATGTCAATCTTTGATGACGGGCGCGGCCACGTTCCATCATTTACGTCACTCAGTAAAGCTCTTCCTCATGCGTGTGCTACAAAACCAATCCCAGTGCCGTTTAGTGCGGCAACACTCACAGGCTCCATTAGCAGCGAGCTGAAGTGGCGAACATTGTTTAGCTGCCACGCAATCTGAATTCTCGCTTCAGACTTGTCCTCCGGGAGAAGGCCACGATTCCCTGTGAGAATTTAGGATTATGATATGAGCAAGGATGCCAACAGGGCCGTGGCCAAACCACACACTCGCACGCTCGACACAAGAGGCAACCAAGGCACAAGAAACAATTTGAAACATTATAAATGTAATCCGTTGGGTAATATAAGTTTTTATGTGAAAACGGTGTTAAGTATCGCGGTGTCGTGCATTAGCATTACGTTCTCAGTGCCTCTCTCTCTCTCTCTCTCTGGTGGTGAGAAAAATGGACGACAAAAAATGGTTTCCTTTTTTTCCATATGCAGCCCAACTGGCAGGAACGACACCGGCAAGGAATCTTTTAGTGAATCCTTCTACCACAGCGTGACAGCTCCGACTGTCGTAGTAGCACCACAGCAAGCGTTGACTCGTGCAGCAAAGTGTCAAACTTTTGCAATAAGCACAGACTCCTCGGATTCATTCTTACACGCGTCTCTTTAAGGGCTTCCAAACTTTCATCATTTTCCCACGTTTCATCCCAAGCTTCATTTCTTCGAATGACTGAGTCAGGTCCCGGGGTCCGTGGAAAGTCCTTTTCTCTCATGAGTTGGTCATGGCGGACCCCCTGCCATGACCAAGAAGAAAAGGGCATCAAATCGTCGCGAGAAATTTTAATTTTCACCAACCGGCCTCAACAAACCAGCGGCTGTGGGTTGCTCGCTGCACAATCAGCAGACCACGCAGTGATGTCGCGGTTTGGCTTCCGTGATGTGTTTGGCGTGTTGTGGGGCTCATGATCGTGCAATGGCGAATCAAGAGATGACCTGAAGCCTGTGTCTTAAAGTCTTATAAGAATGCGGACAGCAGTTTAAAGTATCAATCAGGCCGCGGCACCATTTCATCATATAATTTGGAGGTGCATTGCTTTATTGAATTTGCTTTATTCCTAGTAAAGCCCAAGTTGTGCCATTTTTTATGACCAGAGAGGTAAATGCAATTCCCAAAACGGATCGCCGCGCCGAGAAAACGAAATTATGTAGCTCCGTTGCCGAAACGCCGATGATGGAGGCGCCAGGTAACCGGTAATTTTCTGGGGTTTGTAAAAGAGATTTAAATCGCAAAATAACCCATGGCTTCTCAAACACCATTATGTGATAAATGTTGAAATGTTTATAAAATGGTTCTAAAGGGGAGCTATCGTTAATTCTGGTGCAAAAATAGCTCGTTTCTGGCGATTTTTTTGTAATGAAACCATTCAACGTAATTTTTCTCAAGTAAATGTTATATTAAACTACAACTTTTCCAGAATACATGGTAGTATTTTGGGGAAGATTTGTTAACAACTTCATACATGGAATCAAATATAGGAAAGTGTCACCTATTCGTTCATTTCGAAAAGGTACTTTTTCCGGTGCCCATCGTAGCTACGTGATGCGCCATCAGAAATTTTCAAATCGATATTCATTTGATAGATTATAAGTTTATCCAGCTAGCCCCGTCGAGTTTTTGTCGAATTCCCAATTTGCCGATTTTTGGCAGCATTTTGAAGTTGAAAAAGTGATCACACTATGATCAAACCGGGTTCGTCGCTAAAACGGGCAAGTCTTTTGATGGCGAACAGAAACGGCTCATTTTTGACGATTTGTTTTTTCACTTTTGAAAAAAGTTCTACCTTTAAATGTTTTCACAAATGGCTTAATAAACTGCAACTTTTCACGAATATTTGGTATTATTTTGGAGACAATTAGGTGAAAACTTTCTGCAAAAATGATGCATTTTACGATTCAACCTAAAAAAACAGTTTACCATAGTTGTTTAAAAAAAGTATCTACATTTTTTGTGAAAACACGAAGAGGCTACCCAGCCAATAGTGTACAGATTATGTGTTCAAAATGTCAAATCGATCAATCCAGTAGTTTGTATGCTATGATAGGCACCAACATTGAAAACGTTGGTTTTGGAAAACACTCGTCAAAGTAGTGAGCTGCATTGAGCCATGGGTGAAGCGCTGATATTCAAAAACCTATATCTTTGATAGTTCTTCGATTAGACCAAAAATCATACAATATTCTTGAAAAAATCAGCATTTACGGAAAAAATGTAAAAAATGTCGCAAATAAAATTTAAACACCTTATCTCTCCCCACCCCCTTAATTCAATTTTTTAAACAGCATGTCATTGCCGATATATCATCAATCTCTCTATTGCAACATATGAAAAGAATAATATTAAATAGAACATAGAACTAATGACCAAACTTAAGAAACATATACACCGTAAATAACAAAACGCTGTTTCACTTTGCAAGTATTCTTTTCCCAGTTCAAAATCACTCTGCAGTTATATCAGAAAGAATTTCTCACAAAAATCCTGCCACCTTCTAGTGTACTGAGTAGAAAATGATATCCATTCTCGCCGCACCTGTTGCCTATCGGTATCGGACCCACACAACACTCAAGGGAAACATCGTTAGGCTTTGCAAAAATGACGAATTGTGATCCCCGTAGACCATTCCATTTTTTTAATTCTTTTTTTTTCCGTTGACCGTAAATAACAAACGGATTATAATCATGTGCGCCCTCCACCCCGGGGGGACCAATTACGATTGGTCCCTTCTTGTGGTCACTTCACTGTAGACCCTCCGTATGGTAGTGATTGTTTTACACTCCGCACAAACACTTTTGCGAGCACATCAGCACGGTGCATTTTTTTCTCTATCTCTTCTCAATAAACAAACATGTTGCACCATGTTGTCCCGACAAGCCGGACTCTTTAAACTTGTTGACGCACTGGTCGGCGGATAGTTGTCGATGCGCCTCCCACCCAGCCACCCCACCTCTGTTTGTCCAGTGGAAATATTTGTCAACGTCAACGTGCGCATCAGAATCGACAGCGTTGGTCCCACGCGCCCATTCAAGTCCCTGGTTGCCATTCGCCGCCGGACTGCCGCTCTCCCTCATGACGACGACGTGTGACGTGCCGACACTCATTGAACGCAGTGTATCACGCCAGATTATGATTAAAATTGGAAGTGACACCGTGATGGATGTATGATGATACGATGGCGATAGCGTAGAGCTATGGCAATGGCGATTCTTCTCCTTCTCCACGCCCGTACTCTGGATTTGTGGCGTACGTTGCCGATCCAGCAATGATTAGGTGGCACCATAGTATGCCATTTCGTGAGAAAACTGTTCCGTAGTGTAGTTTCCACCTATGATCCGCCATAAACTCGAAAGCAAACAAACCATTTAGCATACGATAAGCGCCTGAAATACCCCTTATCCCTTTAAATTGCTATGGCATGGTATTTGACCTCCCGCTGCGGATGGTCGGTTGTGATGCAAATCTTGCTGTAGTCGTTGAACGAATTGTTTTCTCCACCAATTTGTGACTCCAACTACCAACTCCAGCATTGTGCTGCTGCTGCTCCAACGAAGAGCCAAAGGAAGTGTTCCAAAACCGGCAGCAAATTGACTAACGAATTGACTTCTCCCGAGCAAACCGACAGCACACTAGGGTCTGGCATTGCCGAGGGGAGGGGGGAGTGCTGGTGGCCAAGCGCTGCGCTAAATTGTGTGTCGAAAGTGTCAAACCGAACTGGGAGCCGAAGGGAAGACACATACACAGAGAGAGAGAGAGAGAGAGAGAGAGAGAGAGCGAAAACAATTTGCCAAAAGTCTCGTTGACCAGCAATCGTTGGACGCTCGCAGGGACACATGGCACACTGTGGCTGTGGATTTGGAGCTTCATTTTAACAATGTCCAACTCGTCCGATTGTCAACTTGCGGGAGAAATTCCGGAGTGGACTGGTGAGGGGTGGTTGAAGCGAGAAACAATCGGTGCCCTGTCCAGACCTGGCCGCTATACTTAATCCCCGGTGTTTCCCCTGTGCCCGGTTTCTATCTAGAACTCGAGACTAGGGCAGGACAAATCCTGGCACACTATCACGCCTCGTAAGGAAGATGGTTCGTTTAGGACTTTTCGTTTCTTTAATATCCCGCCGCCATCGCAGGGACTCCGGAGTCAAGGGTAACCTCTTCATGCACCTCGTTCCGTTCCGTTTGATTGAATCTCCTTATCCGTTCCTGTGTGTATTGCGCTTGAAGCAGCATACGTCTGACTGCGGCTCCCCGGCTCTCTGATTCTCGAATCAAGGTCCGCCCACCCCCTCAAAGAAGCAGAAAAGCAGCAGCCCTTTTACCTTTCTCGAATTTCCATTTCGGTGCATCGGATGGTGGTTCTGGTTTGCATCCGTAGCAGGCCTTGACGCAGTCACCCAAGCGCCCCTCCCATGTGGCTACCTAACCCGGTTTATCGAATTTAAAACGTCAGTTTCACCTACTCGGGCGCTCGGGCGAACTGTCGACTCTAGTGCCAATTCTCAAAGTCGTTGCCGGAGCACACCGAAGAAGAAAAAAAAATCACATCCAGCAGGAGAATCCTCCGGACAAGCTGCTACTGGTCCGAGGCAGCGAAGGGAATTTGGGACTGGGATGTGGCCAAAAATATTTCAAATTGTTTTAAAAACTGTCACGGAGTACAGTCCTCCAGAATCGGATAGACTGACCAACCAGCGGCTGGGGCTGGGGGAGGACATGAATTCAAAATCAGAACTAGCTAGTGGTAGAACGCCGGCGTACAGTCATTTGTCACTGGAGTTAGTTTTTCCAATTCCTTCGAATGTTCGAATCGAATCGATGATTGAACGCGCGCGCGCGATTGTGGCACTTGTTATAATAGTATATGAATGAGTATGACAGCCTCCAGCCAACATCAGGCCAAACGATGGCAAAATCAAATCCATCTCGATCACTAAAGTGTTCAACTCATCAATCGCTCATCCCCATACCGTGTTCTCGACAGTCGATGGCCGCGGTGACCTTCGACGGTGCGGCAGAACGATGTCACGAGGAATCTCTAATCTAACGCTCTGTGGCAGACACGCGGTTCTACCTCCACAATGAAGGCCGCTCGGCGTAGCCGCAGCCCAATGGTGTCCGAACTTATTGTTCGTTGACATCGGGGACAGGAAGGCGTAAATTCAATTAATGTTTTTGGAATTTCGAAAAAAAAGGAGACCGTCATTGTCATGATACTATATGGTTCGACTTTTAGACATGTCAGCTGGCAGAAGTGTCTCGTACCTGTCGGTTTTTCGGATAATTGTAGCTGCTAGATGTGGGCCACACGTTAATCCGGGGCCAAAAATGGTGCAATTTTGATGATTCTTTTTCGAGAAGCACTAATAAGTGACTTACTGTTCAATGATTTCCATTTTTTGGAAACATTTCAATCAATTTTTCTTTTCTCTTGAATTTATCTGCTTTTCCTAGAGTGCATTCATTTTTAATCTAACCCGGTTGCTAAGATCTATCCATTCTCTCCATTTCTACTGCCGCCCCATTTCTTAGCCTACTCGAACCAACCTAAGCCATCTGTCACAATGAGCTAGCGAAGGATTAGTGTGTCCTGGATCTATTCAAATAAAAAAAAGCATGATCCAGCGCCAACTACACCCGCTATAGTGGTGTGGCTTAGCGTGTCGCATTCAATTAGTACTACACGTGAATTATAATAAACGATCCACATGTCATCCAGGCATTTGCAAGCATTGAGCCAGCAGCAACCAGGAGTATACGCATGACAGTGTCATATGGGACTTGATTAGGTATTTATCAAACGCATTAACACGGATGGGTGGTTTTTGCGGGGTGCGATATCACGCTTCTCAATGTGTGAACAGTTGAAACGCATTAAAACGGAAGCTCTCGACGATGCTTTGGCAATTCGGTTCGCGTCCGGTCGTTTCAGCTAACATTCAGCGGTGGGGCATAAATTTTAATGCGCGTCTAATAACGCTTTCGCTCACACCATTGAGCACCATGTAAATATAGTGCCATTTAGACGGGAGTTTTTTTTTTAGTCATTCATATTCACTACGTTGAATTATGTGTGAAGTATCGTCCCATTTTATGGTGACTCGCATAGCATACGTTCAGCGACCGCACCGCACCGCACCTCATATGGAAAGCCTCACACCATTGCTATGCTCATAATTACACGAACACATTTTTTAAGCTGCTCGCCCCTCGCTCTCCTAAAGCCCTCTCGAAATTAATCGATTGGTTTACTTACCATTTCACTGTCCTGGCACCCATATGACCCAGGAGGACCGTCACGGAAGGGCGAAGTGGTGAATTGTGGGCCGAGGATGTTCAATTTTAAAATCGGCATAATTAACTTTGCTCGCCAACGAGCCACTGGCATGGTAGAACGCGTGGTAAGTGGGCACCGAATGTCCGCGGAGCATGGGACGTAAGTGGGTCACAAAAGCAGCGGAAGGGATGAAACCCAAAAAAAAGGAAAAAAGAGGTTCCAGCCAAAAAAGCCATATGAACGCATTCGGGTGCATAAGTATGTGCAGGCATAAATTTGATTGCCGTCCGTCCAACCAGCCAATCCTCGCGGTTCCGGCCGAATGAGCGCGACCCACTGAAAATCCACGCTGAAGCTCATAATTGCTGCAATAACGATGATTACTACTTCCCGCGGGTCGATTCACAGCAATATGGTAGCAACATTCGTATTACGGCCACGGCGACAGGGCTCGCATTTACAGATGAAGGACCGCGTGTAACTTTACCGCAACACTCAACCACGAGTGTGCGGGGAGCGCGAGTTGAGGTTGCTACAAGATTCGCCTGGCGAAAGCCGAGAGGACAATAAGTGAATCAATCAACACCTGTTGTGCAGGGGCTCAAATTAAAAGTCCACCAAATGCAGGTCATGGTTTCGGTGCGTAAATTTCGAATCGATTTACTTATTCAATCAAGTTATTAGCTCGTAGCGTCAAATCGAATTAACCAACGAATGCACGTGGGAATTCCTTTTCTACCCTTTCCCTTGTACGTGTCCTAACGAATGAATTTATTTCATGAATCAGTTTGCTATTTTTCCATTTCGTTGTTCTTCCACGTGGAGTACCAACACGTCGTCGGTTGCTAAAATTTTAAATTCATACGCTATAATTCTATCCTATAAACCAATGATGTTGTCGAACGTCAACGGTTGCTATAATTTAATAAAAACAAACAAAACACGCGGGTTGCGGCTTCGAAGATGGTCCCGCGATCAATCGAACTGAAGAAGGATTTTAGAACCTTTTCTTAACCGAAATTACCACCCACCCACGATGGACGAGGTGTTTTTCACCTGCACGGACGAGGAGTTGTCCACGCACGAGGTACAAATCAACCGGAAACTCGGCGTAATCACCCAAAAGATCGACCGGCTTAAGCAACAGAAACACCAGCTGCTTAAGTGCTTAGAAACGATCCAGAATTTACGCATCCGGCGCCAGTCGGACCAACTGCAGCAAAACGATTGGGATAAGGAAAGTTTCGACTGGTCGGACTCGGTGCGGAAAACCCTCTCGGAGGTGTTCCACTTGAAGGACTTTCGGCCACAGCAGCTGCGCACGGTCAACGCTCTACTCGCCGGCCACGACGTACTGCTGCTTGCTCCGACAGGCGGTGGCAAGAGTCTGTGCTTCCAGCTACCAGCCTTGATCAGCCCGGGCCTAACGGTCGTCATATCACCGCTGGTTTCTCTCATGGAAGACCAAGTGTGGTCTCTGCAAAAGCTGAAAGTAGCCGCCAAGCTGCTGTGTAGCAGCACCGAACGATCGGAAGCGAATGAAATACTGCGATCGATGGGCAACCCTTCACAGAATACTTTGAAGCTACTCTACGTAACACCGGAGCGGATG
>NC_064878.1:14715000-14722500 GCF_943734665.1 Anopheles aquasalis
GATTTTCCGGCCTTTTTTGAATTCGTTTTTATTCAATTTACATTTCGGTGAGATTTCTTATGAATAACCACGTTGTAGCTCTTGCTGAAGGATTTCCCGCAAATATCGCACTTGAATGGGTTACTTTGACAGCGATTCTGAAATGCGTTCTGACAGAAGCCGGAAAATTCTGAACAGATTTTCCGGCCTTTTTTGAATTCGTTTTTATTCAATTTACATTTCGGTGAGATTTCTTATGAATAACCACGTTGTAGCTCTTGCTGAAGGATTTCCCGCAAATATCGCACTTGAATGGTTTTTCGCCAGTATGAACTCGAGTGTGAATCGTCAGATCGCACCTGAAATGGAATAATGGAATACCACCGTTCGTTAACCATTTGAAAGCATGATCCCTTTAGATCCTTCTTACTTGAACTTGAAGGCTTTATCGCAGTACTGGCAGGCGAACGGTTTCTCATCCGTGTGCACCGCTATGTAATGATGGCTCTTTTTGGAGAAATTGGAAAACTTCATGCCACACTCCTTGCACTCGTACCGTGCCTCGGAAGAGTGTTTCGCCAGCTTATGCTCCCGGAGTGAGTTGGGCCGTAAGTACACCGCACCGCACTCATCGCACACGTACTTCCTCTCGAACGTGTGATGGCTGTTGATGTGGACGCTTAGCAGCTGCGAGTCCTTAAACATCTTGCCACAGTGCGGGCAACTCTTCCGTGGTCGATCCGGATCGTGCGTTGCCAGGTGCTTGTTCATATTGCTGCGAACGATCATCTTTCCGCACTGCTTACAAGCCATCAGCCGTTCAGCCTGCTGGTCTACTTTTGTCTTTGACCGCACGTTCTCGTGTGGCTGCGTTTCTTTCACTCTCGGAGCCTGTGGAGGTCTGGACGGTTTCTGTGCCGTTCGTCGCTGACGTGTCACCATTTGTGGCTCTTCATCTTCGAATATCACGGACAACCTTGTTCCATCCACTTCGATTTCGACCGGATTTTGTTTGCTGATTTCGTCAAGCTCATAGTTCGCTCTCAGCTCGGCGTCTTCCGCCAGCCGTTCCCGGAAAATCTTGTCATTGTTGATGCACTCTTCACGATAAAGCTGGAACTGGTTTAAGAGTGTTTCACAGTGCACACACAGGAACAGGGTCATCGATCCGGAATCGTCCCATATCTGAAAAAACACGAGAAGGAAGTTAGAGGAGGAATATTGCTCGCGTGCTTCCGGGTCATCTGGTGCCTTACGTTTAGCGACATCAGCAACTGGATCATCTGCAGAATGTTCTCGTCATCCTGATTGAGTTGATTGAGCTCTTCCTCTCTTAAACAAAGCCGGCAAACGTTTAAATTCGACATTTTCCCGATTTGATCCGCAACATCCACAATTCCGCGTCCGCGTTCGCGTCCCTCACGATTTGTAAACAAACCCCTTTTTGACAACTCAACTGGCGCGCAGCGTTCTCGCTCTGTTTTCCGTTTATTCTACGTGTAATTCTCTGTTTTAAACGTTCAACGTGTAATTACAGTGCTGTTTGTTAAACTACCAAACAGAACTTCCTATTTTGTAGCCCCTTTGTCTAGAGATAAAACGTAGCAAATTCCACTCTCTGCGGTTTGACCGCCAATCCTCGATGACAATTGTTGCTCCGAGCAACGTCCGGAAAACTCCAATTTCTGTTCCGCCCTCAACCGTCTTCCGGTGGCCAACATGATCCAAAACGATAACGTCCGCGTGCAGCAGGTGAAGCTGCGGTTTGTGCGTGAGTTCAATATCAAAGTGATCGACGAATGGTTGACGGGTTGCGTGTCCTTTTGCCTGCAAGAAAACCCCCAAACCACCAACGAGAGTCTGTTCGAGTTTGCCTTCAGCCAGTGGTTGCTGGCGGATCTGCGCGAGATCGGGGTGGCGGTGTTGCCGGCCGGCTTCAACGGCCGAACGGAACAGCACACACTGAACGGCAGCTTCCCGATTCAAATGCACCAACTGATTGATATCTGTAAGTCAGGCCAGCGATGGTGCCAGGGGAGAGGATCATTTTTAACGCGATTTTTTTTCTTTGTCTTTCCAGCGGAATCTGTGTACGATCAGTGGCGAAAAATGTACGACAAGAAGCTCGACGAAGCGGACGATGAGGTGCAGATGCGAAAGAGCCAAACGCAACACACGAAGAAGTAGATATTTCCTCACTATACTCCGAGTTCTCGAGATCTAATGCACACGTTCTGTTCCTCCTTCAGGCGCCGTATGCTGAAGCTAGAGCTTTCGGATGGCAAACAAACGGTCACCGCCATGGAGCACAGCCCTATCCGATGCCTCAACACAAAGCTTGCACCAGGATCGAAGATACTGTTGACCGGACCGTTGCGCTGCATCAACAGCGTCCTCTTGCTGGAGCCCAAAAACGTACGGATTCTCGGTGGAGAGATCGATGTGCTGCTAATCGACAATGCGTACGAAAACGTGCTGCTCCGGGCGATGCACAAACCAGTCAATCCGAACCCAAAAATCGAATACGAAGAGCCGGAAGTGGTGGAATGCCGTACGCGTAACAACTACGGTAACATTCCGTCGATCCCTATGACCAGCCAGAGCCAGAGAGGCCACACAACGAGACCGCACCGTCAAACGTCACCTTCCGCGATCGAGGTAGAGGATGGCGATGATGATTCGCTACTGTTGGCCGTGGATTTAGACTCCATTGAGACGAGCCAACCACGACGGGAGGAGAGCAAACCGGAACAAGTGCCAGCCATCAGTACCCTGATGGATGACGATGAGCTCGATGAGCTGGTGAACTTGATCGAGGATCCGGTTGAACCGGAAATCATGAACGAACAGGTGTCCTCGACGAGGTACTCGCAACCTTCTCCCGTACGGCCACAACCCCGGCCCATAGCCGCCCGCCCGTCGCCACCGCCACAATTAGCCGAACCGGATGAGGATGATTTCGATTTAATGAACTCGCTAGAGAATGAAATTCAGAATGAAATGCGAGAATACCAAGCAGCCAGTGCCTTTGCTCCTTCGGAGTGGCCCATGGAACCGGACGAGGAGACACTGAGGTCACCACAGATGAAGAAAAGTCGGTTGAGTAACGAGCCTGAACCGGTAATGGCGGCAAAACGTGAACAGGAGACCAACGGGGTCGAGGTGGAAGAAAGTGCTTCCAGCAAAAGGTTCGATCAGTTCAATGCCATATCGGTGTTTGAGGACAGTTTGGATGCCGTGATCGATTTGGATTCGGTTTCCATGTCATCGATTCCTGGTATCCTTTCACCGAGCTACGCATTCCGGATCGATAACATCAGCTTGGTGACGATCGAGCAGCTGGATGTACTCGATGCGAAGGATCGTGTCGGTAGAAGCTTCGTTGTGTTCGGTGAGGTGATTGATCTGGTCGAACCACCCCGAATAAAGAAGCAAATGTGGCACATGGGAATCAAGCTATCGGATAACACGGCACCGGGGCTGTCGGTGCGGTTGCGCAATGATGTGGTCGTCGGGATGATTCCCACCAGACCCAATCCAGGGGAACTGATGCGCAGGAATCTAATCGATCGTGAAGCTACCCTAAAGCTGCTCGACACGATGCTGGGGGAGTTGAATCAAGTTCTGCATGAGATTAGATGCTTTTGGCGCGTTGATTATACGGATCAGCAGTCCTCGAGCCAGCCAGCGGCGGCCGATGAGCTACCGACAGTGATAAAGAGATACGAAATGACCGACGAACGGAGGACGCTACTGATGCGCAAGATCAGCAAAGAGAACTGTGGCCAGCTAAGGGATCTGTTGTAAAGAATTACGGAGGACAAGTCGAAGGCACGATCGGTTTTTACAAATATATACCAAGTTGGTTTTTAATGATCTTTTGTCAGGTTTTTTTTTGTTCCGTTACATTCTTCACTTTCTACATACATACATACAGACTGACATACATACATCACGCACTATGCAAGCTTTGCTGGCTATCACATTCACAGTTTAAAGGTTAAAAAGGGTTGTTGGGTTGGTTGAGAGGGATTAAAATGAGGGGCCCCGGGCGGGGGATCGATCTCGAATCCTGTTCGATGGCGCATCGCTCTCTTCCGGTGCGCTACTCGCAGCTCAGTCATGCTATAGTTACTCGGTCATACCGCGTCCGTTAAATAATAAAAAAGCAGATTGTCTTATCCTAATCCACGTGTCAAAATTTGAAGAAAAAAAAAACATGTCGCCATCTAGTAGCCGAGGACCGACAACCGGCCATCGTTTAGCTGTGCTGGAACACAACCATCTTGAGCTGCTCGTACGATATCCACATGACGATGTTCCAGGAGACGAGCCGGGCAAAGGAGGGCGCAAAGCCCTTATAGAACGCACCCATACCCTCCTTCGCACCCATCCGGATGGCACAATCGATCGCACCGCGATACTGACCACGGGGTGAGTTCATGAACCTTGTCTTCACCACATCGACCGGGGAAGCAACGATGGTTGCCGCTAGACCGGCCACAACGGCCGCCGAAAAGTGACACCGGATATCGTTGGGCATGTGTGCGTACAGGAGCAGACAATCCTTTACCACATCGTAACACACGATCTCCGCCACGTTGACGATCGCATTGCGCCCTACATTGGGCATCGCACCACGCCACAGTCCACGGACACCCTCCTCCCGGTGTATCGTCCGGTAGGCTTCGAGGGTCGAAGCATACCGACGACCGGTTGAGGAACGGGTTGCTGCCTGGAAACGAACCTTCACCACATCGGTCGGCTGAGCGACCAGGACGGCCGCACCACCCGTCGTCAGTCCGGCCAGTACACGGGTTCCAATCTGAAGACCGGCTTCGTTTTCTATCGACGAAAGGAGAGAATTTTAATGGTAAAGAAAGCTCTGCGATCGAGTGTGCGATGGACTCCGCGAATGTGTTTTACCTTTAAGCAGGGAACCATAGAACGCCTTGACGGTATCGTAGAGACCGAGACGGATCGAGCAGAAGCACAGCTGACGTTGCAGGCCCGCCGATAGGCCATTGTAGAGCGTGCGGAACCCTTCCTGGCGCGTGATGGTGGTTATCGTCCCCACCAGGCCCCGATACTGGACGTGCTGTGTGGCCGGAATCGGTGTAGGGTTCAGCTTGAGCGACGCAACCGGTGCATTGATGGCAGGAGTCATTGCGACCGTCCGGATCGGTTGTTCACCTTGAATCTGCAACAACGACGACAACGACGACGGAAACAATTATCATCAGGTACCGAGGAAGCAAGCAAGCAAACGGTTCCGGTACTCATTGTGTTGCATTTTAATGCGAGCAATTGCTCCAATATCTCCGTTATCTCTTTCTCTCTCTCTCTCTCTCTCTCTCTCTCTCTCTCTCTCTCTCCCTCTCTCTGTGGGGCACGTGGAAAAAGCTTATCTGCTTCACCGATTCCTCTAGCGTGAGGAATGTGTAGGGGATTCAAGGGGGATAGGGCCTATCGATCAGCTGGTAGAGTCGATATTGATAGAAGATTAGGACCGAGATATCATACGCTTCCGATGGCATCACAGATTCGAGTTGATACCGAAGCCAGCGTAACAACGAGCGCGTGTCGATGGCCTTCATGTCGTTTGGCCATCTTCGGTCCTCGTGTCGGTGACCTTGGTGGCGATGTATTTTTCTTTTTCGTCACACCGTGCCATTTTGGACCGGCGGTCGGAGGGGGCCGGAATTTGAATTTCCTAAAACCAGAACCACCGTTAGCGGCGGATTGGTGGTGCCTTGCGTAACCGCAAGGCGTCCAGCGCGCCTACGGTTCGTCGAAGGACACCACGCGCTAGCCTATATCCGGAGATCAAAGTCCTACCAAAGGGCCACGTGCGCGTCATCGTTGTGTCGCTCGCTCGCTCTCTCTTTCTTTTGCTCGCCTCTAATGAGCCTCTGGCCTACATTGGCCACAGTGGGCACGGTTTGCGTTACGAGTGCGCGCCCCCAATCACGGCGCGACTATGCGAGAAGAAACTTGTCCACACGAACTTTGTACCCGGCGGCGTGTGGCCGCTAGAGCTAGTTTTATGTGGACGAAGGCCTTCGTTCGATCGCGCGTCCGTTCGGCTTACGCGCTCATTATGATACGCTGCGTTGGTGGTGGCGGCCGGTGATCGCCGAACCGTAACCACGGTTTGCAAGGAGGAGGAGGATCACGCATGCACGTTCACTTAACCACCGCAGTGGCGGTTCGTGGTACGCAACGCGCGTTTTGCGCTTACAACCGACTGATCGAGTGAGCTCGATATAGGAAGCAACAGAGAACAAACAGCGGAGAGTCTAGAGTCTAGCCGAGAAGAAGGATGTTGGAATGACCTTCCGCAAGGTGCATTTACTTGTGCTGGTGCTGGTGACTTACCTGTAGTCGCACTTTGGCCGTATCGAGCGGGAAGGTGATGAAGTCGGCAAAGCAGGCAGCAGTACCGGCGGTCAGCAGCTTGACCGGCACGGATGCCGTCAGCTCTGACGTCTTTTCTGAAGTGCGTCGTTGAAAGCTCATCTTGCGTCCCTCTGCGTTGTAGATCGTAGTGTTTTTTTTTGCCTCGAACAGGATGTGATCCTAAGATGGCCGCCGAAAGAAGAAGGAGCACAAAAAAAGCAGAAAAGAGAAAACGAAATACGAATGATAAATGATGAAGCATCTTTTTCGGATGATTAGCAGCGATCGTCAGCAAATCGGCGAACGGGGCGCACGATCAAACAGCGTGAAGCTCGATCGCACGCAAAACAAAAAAAGCCTTGACATCATGACGCCGAGAGTCGTCTGCGAATAACAAGAATGATAAAAATGGTTGGAACCGGCGTCCACCATCGGTGACCATCAATTATTAGCTCATTCGTGCCCCGCGGACCGTCAGCTGACAATTCAACAGAGAAACCGGTGTCGGTTCACACACTTTGTTGATTGGTCCCCACCACTATGGACAAATGGGGGCTCGTCCTCTCGTATCTCGGTCCCGGGCATGGCAACGAAACGGAAACTTTTTTGCAATCGATATCGCAGAATACAGCGCTGCGCGTTCGACGCCATTGTTGCGATGCGGAGATCAGCCAGTCTTTCGGGTGATCATGAGATGCGCTACACGCCCATGATCATGACCTATATGGTGGTCGAGATTTCGGTTCGTCCCCCCCGTACTCACCCCAGGTATCCAGTTTAGCGGTTTACAATGAAGCCAAGCAGTGCCAAGTGAAACTACACAGAACAAACGAGATTCTTGCACGAGATTCGAGCTTGCAAAGGTGCGAAGAAGTCGATCCTTTCAGTACTCGGCTGAGTTTGCTAATGAGATCGTTACTGAAGTGATCGATACTGATAATGATCGATACTGAAGTGTGTGTTTCGCCAGCCGGCGATATTTTTGATGAGCAGTTTATGATCACTAATTGAATCATTCAAAAGTATCTAATTGCAGGTCTACCTTCAGCTGCCATTCTAGAGGAAGAGGCACCCAAATACTACTCAAGCGATCGTATGTCGATATATTCGAACAAATATTTG
>NC_064878.1:14730000-14732500 GCF_943734665.1 Anopheles aquasalis
ACTTTCACCGAGTTCGGTATGTTTTGGGATTCTATTTTGCTTGCTTTTCGTCACTCGAAAGTGAGTCAATACGGTCCAAGAAGAATCCTAAATCGTTTGAAACAAAACGAATGGCGGATGTAAACACGTAGCAGCCAGTCAGATCTTATGTAGTTTGTCTACTTTTTTCCGCCCCATGATGGCGCATCCCTTTTCGAGTCTCTTCTCATGTGGACAGCACCGTCCCAAGAAGATAGCCTCGCATCCGGTTAAAAATGTGCCAATCGGGCACACAGCAACGTTGGTGGAGGACGCCTGGTTGTTTACTTTTTTTTTGCTTGAATGATATTGTGCGCCCCCCAGTAATGAGATAATTTTTGCGGTCAGCTGTAGAAGAATGATCTTTTAAAGACGTAATTCAACCGGCTGATGTAACCAACAGCTGATGAATGCTCATTTGCGTATTGATCCTTTTTTCGTTACAATCACTGTAGGGATATTAATGAATGATGTACATTATTTTGTAAATGAAAGATAAATAAACATCTTCAAAATTCTACACAACTTGGCCAAACGCCAAGTTGAATAAATTGTAGTAGCAGGATTGCAACATAAAAGGTTCGCTAAAAAGGTTAACACCTTCATTCTGTACGGTCTGTCAACTGCCGAGGCCACATCCCTGAGCTAAGGCCAAGGTAGAATCTGAAACAAAGAAGAATTCTACCATAAAATGTCGCGCTCTAGACTCATTTATCAACACCATCACGGGCGTGTGTGTTATGGGAAGAAAGCAACATAAAAAAAAAACGCCAAACCACAACCTAATGTACCAAGCAACCGACAGTAGAAGAAGGAAACCCATGGTGAAGGTGATGGCGTTGGTTTATAGGGTGGTACACGTATGAAAACAACATTTTTTGTTTAAAAATATCCCGGAGGTCAACGGCTCACGGTGCTGTAGCTTCACCTAACCAGCGAACCAGCTGATGGGAGGTTGATTATTGGGTGAAAAATGTCTCGCCTACAAGCCTGCACTGCACTTTGGGAACCCTGACATTGTGTCTGTCACACGACCGAAGCAATAGCGGCGACGGGCGCGGTTAAAGATCAGGAAACACGTTACCATCGAGCGGAGCATTGCGTGACATCGATTTATGGTGGCAGCAAGCCATGCTGCCCGTGGCGCTAAACGTGCCAGACAAGTCGTTTCTCATTCAAACTTCCTTTTTTCTTAAATAATATTTCCCCATTACTCACATTGAATCGTCTAGTTTATCAGTTTGGAAGAAGAAAAAAAACAGACGATCGTTAAGAGGCTTGATCCAAAAGAAATCCGCTTCCAAACGAGAGCAATGGTGGACTCGAGTGGGGTTTGCCGAAATGCGAGACGCCTAATGTTTGTTGGCCCGCGCTTGCTTTTTTTTTTATTCCCATTTTCGCAAAACCACACTAATTTGGAACTAAATTTAGAATCCCTGCCGTTTCGTAAACATACAATCTACGTCTACGGCGTGTCGGATTCATGATCCAACCTCTCAAGGGGTGGGAGGGGGGGGGGGGGGGGTGGGGTTCAGTCGCTACCGTTAGCGCGTGTTTTGAGGAAAGAAACACATTAGCAACGATCAGCACACGCCGTCAATGATCTTAAAAAAACATTCCTGCACCCTGTTTTCTATCCCGTATATTCACTTATGTTTATGATTGGTGTAGATTTTTCATTTTCTTTTCATCTCCCTGTGGCGTTCATGTTGAATTGCGGCTAACGATTATTCATCCTTTTGCCACAGGAAACCCCCGTTCCCTACAGGAAGCGAACGTTAAGGGATGGCGAAGAAAGGGAAGGCTAAAAATGGAGCCACTGAAGGTGGCCAGGAGGCAGCGGCTCCACCGTCGACGGCGGCAAACGTCGCTGCTCCGGTTCCGGTTCCAGTGAAGCCAGTGGTCGAGAAACCGGTGAAGGAGGAACCAGCCGCTAAGCCACAACCGGCTGTCGAAAATGGTACCCATGGTGATGGCGCTGGTATCAACCGGAAGAACAGCCGACGCAACAGCAAAAAGAAGCCGGCTGGCGAGAAACCGGCGGCAGCTGAGGAGCAACAGGCATCGAAGGAAGAGGCATCTTCTACGAAGTCGATCAAGAAGCGGCTGCGCAAGAAGCGTACGAGGCTGGTGCACGCCCTAGAGGTGGCCACAGCCAATCCGGCCAGTGAGTCGGCACAATCGCTGGAGGAACTGCGCCAGAAGATCAAGGCCGTCGAGAATCTGCTGCGCGAAGTGCAGGCTAAAGCCGAGGAGGAACAGAAGAAGGTGGAGAGCTTGAAGGAAGCTCAAGCGGTCCAGGCGAAACCGGCAGCGCCGGAAGCACAGGAATCCCGTAACCGCAAAACGTCGGAATCATCGTCCAAGAATCTGAGCAACGAAAAGTCCCGCAAGGAGGCGGAAGCCAAGAAGCTGGCAACCGAGAAAGTGCAGATACAGAATGAAGCGAAGCGTTTGGCCGACGAGAAAGCCAAGAAGGAGC
>NC_064878.1:14737500-14830000 GCF_943734665.1 Anopheles aquasalis
CAGCGTACCGCGTCAGTAATTGCAAAGTGCGCCCCTTGTTCTAGCACCCGAGGATATGGCTGAACGGTCAAGCCAAGCAACAGTTTATGTCCAGGTAGGATACAACGTCCATACTGTATGGTGTTGGACGACGAATCAAAAGGTAAGCCCTGATCCAATGCAAACACCACTGATGGATCGTACGAATATCTGAGACTCATCATGGCGAGTAAATCGATAAAGTACTAACATTTTTTTCTGTGTTTCCCAATTTGACCTTCTCGCGTCTAGAATGTGTCGCACCTGTCGGTTGAAGTGCCGCGTAGTTGCGTTCGATTTCCAGAGCCGCACGATGTACCACGATTACCGCCGGTCATCCAGCTACCAGCGCCCTAATCTGGTCTGTTTCTTCAACCCGGGACTGCACCGCACGACCGGGTACGCCGGGATCGATTCGTGGCCCGAAACCATCCGTGCCGCTACCGAACCCGGCTGCCCGATCCTGGTGACGGCGTACACGGAGCTGGAATCCCCGCTCGACCTGGACCGGCTGCAGCGTGAATCCGTCCGGCCACTCAACATAGTCCAGGAACCGGCGGTGAACCCGTTCGGTTCGAAGCGTCCCGATCGTAACTTCATCTCCGACGAAACTGCACCGATGATCTTCAAAAACTATTACCACTTTATCGTCCAATGATCCGATGACGAATGATACGAATGCCGCTCGCCCGCTCGCCGATATAATGTTCATGTTTAACGCCGCTAGTTTTTTTTTTTTTTGCTCCGTTTTGATGCTTTTATTTCTCATCCCCCACACACACCAGTGCATAATTTTGCGTTTCGTCCACTCCGTAAGGGAACTGCGGACGACGATTCGCCAAGACTTTCCCCTTCTCTCCCACATACAGGCCGGCCATGGTGGAATGTGTGGCGATCTGATTTCTGGTTTCCGACTTTTTTTTTATGTAATGTGGAATAAATAATGTGTATCAGTGAGTTTCGTTTAGCAAAAAGGGGTTGGTCACTGTGAATGGCAGCCCGCTTGTTGGTTTTTATTGCATATCCGCTAGATCTACTTCGCTAATACTAGAGTCGCGTGTCGATCGTTTTGGGTTCCAGCTCATCTGCCACCGTGAGGGTGGGATTGTCATGGCCTTGTCGCTTCGTAGCCTCCCTCGGATGATCGCCCGTTTGCCGGTGCTGGTGAGGTGTCCGGCGCTCGAACAGCTTCTGAATGCTCTCCAGCTCACGGCCCTTCGTCTCCGGGACGCACGTGATGACAAACGCGACACCGAGTGCACACAGCACACTGTACATGAGGAACGTTCCGGACGCTGTAATGAGCTGCGGGGGATGAGGATGCGAAGCATCAAGATTGAGAAATCGAGAAGAAGATTGCTTTAGAAGCACTCGCGATGTTCGAGCCATTTGGTGCACTCGGCATGCTGCTTACATGTTCCAGTGGATGGTAGGTTTTGATCACGGTGAACATCATGGCCAGATTGAAGGAACCGGCGAGCGAACTGAGTAAACTGCGCTGTGCCGTTGGGAACAGTTCACCCATCAGCAGGAACGGGATGCTACCGAACCCAACCGAGAAGCCTACCATGAACACGATCAAGCTCAGTACCGGCAGATACCCAAAGTCCGTATTGCCCACCGAGTTCAGGTGGAACGCAGCACCCATCGAGGCCATCGCTACGCACATGACGACACCGGAAAGGATGAGGAGCGGTTTACGGCCAGCACGATCCACCACAAACAGTGCGCTGATGTTGCTCAGCACCTGCACCGTCCCAACGATGATCGTGGCCAAGTGACTATCCATTGCGGTGCCGGCCGAACGGAAGATCTCCACCGTGAAGAAGATTACCGCATCGATGCCACTGAGTTGCTGGATCGAAAGAAGCGTCAAACCGATGCCAAGGGGAATGAGAATCTCACGCCGGAGTAGCGCTTCCCGGGAGAATGGTTTCGGTGGCACGCTGACGACCGATGGTTTGTCTTGTCGTTTGAGCTCAGTAGCCGTGGGTGTAACACCGGGATGGGTGGCCTTCGGATCGAAGGTGAATCCTTCGAGGTGTAACCATTTGGCCGAGCTGTGTGCCTTTTCGTACTGTTTTCTCGTCTTCAACCAAACCGGACTCTGGGGAAAGCAGGCAACGGCCAGGAACAGGCAACAGGCCATCCCGCAGCATATCCACGCCAGCTGCTGCCAATCGAAGAACTTCCCCATCGCGTACATGACGAGTATGCCGACGGACATGGCAAGGGCCGGTAGGGAACCGATGACACCACGGATCGCTGGATCGCTACACTCACTCACGTACACCTGGGCCGCCGGTAGCGAAAGGCCGGCCGCAAAACCGGACAGCATGCGAGCGGCAAACAGTACGCGCCAGTCAGTGGCCGTCGCAATCAGGGCCCAGGATGTGGCCCACAGTGGTGACGCAATCTGTACCGTGTACTTGCGACCGATTCGGTGCATCAGCGGGAACGCAACGAGACTTCCGAAGAATGCACCGAACGGTGGAATGGAGCTAACCCAGGAGCCGATGTTTTTCGAGGGCAGCAACCCGGGAGCGGTTTCGTGCATCGAGGGTACGGCCGGTGCAGAGTAGCCTCGCACCAATCCGATACAGTAGTACGACAGTGAGACCGATATGGAGAGCAGTGTCTGCGAGAGGTGTGCGTGAGAGAGAGTTGGAGAAAAGAGGTTTATCATTGTGTTTTTGCCACAACAGCAATATTGCACGGAATGTTAAAGAGCGAAATGACGTACTAATGATCACGTATTAAAGTGCCGAAATGGTCTAGCATCGACCATCTAACTAGTCTGGGCACGTGTCTCGATGCTCACCTGCTTCAGAGCGGCCATCGTGGATGACCTTTCGGGTTCCATTTTATCCAAATGGCAGTTGCTTATCAAAGTAAATTTATATCCAACAGCCAAACACCGTATCAGCAGCACCACTAGCTAACTAGTGACGAAGACGTTCGCCAACTAATGCGCGCGAACCTTCAACAGACGCACCGAACAATAGACGATTTGATACCGGAGACAGCAACCACAAAAAAAGGCAAATTTGGTTGGCAAAATTCACATACACATTGACGGATCGTACGCATCCGCGGACGCGGACACAACACACAAAAAAAAAGGTGGATGGATCAGGTTTTATATCGCTAGACAAACGACTCCCTTTCCATTCGTGCACAACTGAACCAAACTGAACGCACAGTGGACGGTAGCTCGCTGCTGCCGTTTGATTGCTGCTGCTGAACGAGGTGGGCTTTGTGTCGCACGCGGCCACTAGCGATGGCCACTGATCGTGGTGATTCCGGCACAACGACTGGCACTCGCTTTATGAACGGATCGGCTTCTTACCGGCGCGCGCACTGTTGCGATGATGCTGTGCTGTGAGGTCGCGCCATGAGGGTGGGCTGAGCTAATGTACGGGGTTTCCCATTTCGGGCTTCCGAAAGTATGACAACCGATTGCCATAGCTGTTAATCAAAACCATTTTACAATATGGATCGTTTTTTGTATCGCACAACGTGTTAATTTTGTTAAATTATACTACAAAAATGATTACGGACGGGTTTTGGTCGTCAGGGACGGCCTTCAGAGCACACAATTGCTAATGTAGTGCGTAAATTCGAACAAACTGGATCCGTAGCGGTTATTGTGAGACCTGTGCATCATCGTAATGTGCGTCGTACTCACCGGGCCGTATTTCTTTGAAAATGACGACGGCGAGAAGGTAATTGTGAATGGTGAGCGCTATGGGCGCATGTTAACCGATTTTTTTTTCCTGGGATTGAAGATATGGATGACACGTGGTTTCAGCAGGACGGCGCCACGTGCCACACAACACGACTGAACATGGCCATATTAATTAAAATTAAAAATTAAAAAGAACGCATAATTTCGCGTTTTGGTGATGCCAATTGGCCGTCCAGATCATGCGATTTGAACTCGTTAGACTTTTTTTTTTTGTTGCGTTATGCGAAAGGCCGTGTCTATGCCGACTCTCCGCAAACTTTTGAACATTTGAAAGACAACATTTGAAGGTGTGCGAGGAAACCCTAGGTGGACATTTGATTGATGTTGTATTTTTCAAAAATGGCATAAACCAAACTTATTTGATAATTTGATATAAAAGTTTCATCGAAATTCGAATTCTAAGTGTGTTTTATTTCAATTTACTTTCGGAATTTAAAGTTGGAAAACCCTGTAGTGATCTCCCACTATCCGGACCATATCCCGATGCGGAGAGATGCGGTGTGCGTTTACAGCAGCAGTTGAGCTGTTAAAACAAGGGTAGCCAACATTTTGGAACCGAGTTTAATGATAAGCTGGCACCACTATTCGAGCTGACAACGCATTTCACATTCATATCGTTTTAAGCTTACGAAGAGAAGGTTCAGATTAATCCTAGATTCAAGACCTTCCCCTAGATTCAAGTCGAAGTAAAAGAACCGTAACACCGTGGACAATCTCAGCAATCTCTTCTGTGCCCCGCTGCGATGCTACAATGAAGCTATATAGTAGGCCGGACTAGGTCACAAATCAAAAGCATATGTTACTAAGCAGCAGCAGCACCAGCTTCGCCTACTACACGCGGTTGGTTTTAAGAATCCCCCCCCACGGGCACGACTAGAGATTTTCACTATCACAGAGTAGGCAGTGACAAGTGGACCTCACACAAGCACACTCATCTGGTGTGATGGAGAGGCACGGATTGCAATTGACTGCACAGTGCATTTACCGCTAATGAAACGCATAATTCCACTACCGGCCGGGGCCCCAGCGCTATCGGCTGGCGCTGTTGCATATGTTTGGAAGCGTGGTTCGCAATTCGCTTGATTGAAGCGAATTTGCATGCCAATGCCGCTGTCTTAAAGCATTTGTGGCCTGGGAGGTGGTGGGCGGGAATTTGGGATTTTGGTCAGCGCCATGTTGGAGCTTCTTCGTACCGGATTTCGCCCCGCACTTAATGCAACATTTGGGATCCTTTTCAGTGTGTAAATTCGCTGGAATTTACACCTGGCAGAACGGTAGCAAGCATCACACAGAACCGCAATGTCCAATTTGTCTTCCAGTTGAAGCCGCTCCAAAGCACCAAGTTCCTCTCTATCTCTATCAAGCAAATCAAGCTCACTCGTAACGCGGGCGGCGGCGTTTACGTAGATTGCATTATGCATGAAGAGGATGATGGAACTCAATCACCATCAGCCTCGGAAGCTGAAAGTAGTTCTATGAATTTGCTGGTACTTCAAGAGCTTAACCATTCGCTAGGTGGTCGAAATGAGTCCGATTCTGGAACTAGAGCTTCTAGGCGGTTCCGTTCGTAGCGAGTGAGTGCTGCGCAACCGGTAACTCGGGGCCGCAAACAATGTACCGTGTGTCAACAGCTGATTACATCGCTGCACTGCACTGTGCGCTACCATTAAAATCCAAATAACATCAGTGAATCCCGACGACAACGACGCCGGGGGTGGGATTAGGGTTCGCTCTCGTGCGGCTCATCAGTTGATGTCACCCTTCAACAGCTTCCAGGTGCGCGCACTGGGCTGTGGGCAACTTTTTCTGCGACTTTTTTGTGTCTGAAACAACGAACTGCCCAATCTGACTGGGCAGTTCCCAATTCCGAATTCCAGTTTGTAGCGAACCCTTCTGTGAGCCTCACCGTACGCATTAAGGGAAAGGTAGATGCTTCGAACCCGGGGCGGCATAAAACAGCAAAAAAAAAATCAAATGATTCGTTGCCGAAAGCTGCTGGCCAGCGGGAAGAAAGTGTATTTGACTTCCTGCTGCTGCTGCTGCTGCTAGGCCTGGAGGGTATGTTACTGGTGGCGAAAGTGAGCTAGCAGGGGGGCCCGTAATTTTGCGACTTTCCGGATTTCTTTGGCCGAAACCGTGCCAGTTGACAGTTTGTTGGACAAAGCCGGCGCGACGGCACGTTGTGGTGGTGACAATCGAGCGCGTTGTGTGAACCGGTGCGAGCTGAGATAATTCCGACCGATACCGGCCCTTCGTTTGCATATAAACGATTGAAGAGGAGCAGTGTTATCATAGTGCAGGTAAGGTGCAGTCGCAGGCTAGTGCATGTCGAAACAAATCCCCCAAAAAGCCCCCATCCTTGTCAATATTTGTTGCAACATCGGAAGCGAGTCATGCGGATTTAACCCGGCAATAGAATGGTAAACACTCGATCGGTAGGTGATGATGAGTAACGTGAATCATGCTCTGCGATGTGATAAGAAATCAGGGGTTTATAGCTATTGCGTTTGTTGAATTAAATCGTTCGTACATTCATCGGCACTGTTTACACATAGTGAGCGTAAGGCGCGTTTGTTGATTCGCCTTTTATCGTGTCGATGATGCTAACTTAATAGAGAGTTGGTGTTGATTTGTCCCAGAGAAAGGCACTTTTTTGCCAATGTTTGTTGACAAAACTATTGAATATTATGTTTGTTCGTAGATCTCATACTTGAGTAAATGTTTTCAACAATATAAAGTAGCATTTCTGAGAAAAATAATCGAAAAGCATGCAAGGAAAAGGTTATCGATTCCAGGAGACGTTCCCCATAAAAGAAGCATGTAAAAAATGGCACAATACTTAAACATCCCTCTCGATTTAGCGATCGAATAATTGCGATTTACTTCCTTCATTTCCCTAATCCATATCCTTGAAACCGTGTAAACCCAGCCACAACCGCGTACTTCACATTAAAACACCCCACAAACGACAGTAATTATCAGCAAATTTACACCCTTTCAACGGCAACTGCGACTTACGGAGAACGATTTTACGATCAATTCAATGTCTTCCGTTCGTGAGGTCGAGACTTTGTGGCCCACGAATGTTGTGCCACAGGTTAGGGCGAATGAGGGCTAGGTGCGTTACAGTACTTTTCTTTTGCAACAATCAGCCTTCACCAGAGTCGGGCTCATGCACTCGGTACAAAGCGCGCCATTCTTTCACGGGGTGTGACTGTATATGGGACCTCCTGCTGGTCCAAACCCAACATAAAACGCATTGCATCAGTCCGTGAATGCTCCAGTTTCCTCGGCAGGTGTCTCCGGTCGTCGCATCGCTGCAAGAACGCGCGGTTTGAGTGTTTCATTTGGCGTCTGGATCTCTGCCAGAATGTTTCACCGTTCAGGCCGATTGGTCACCCTACTGTCCATCACGTTACTAATTGTAGGATGCGCGATACACATTTGTTACGGTAAGTACGACAGTGGTGGAACCGATGGAACAATCTGGTAATCAAGAATCTCTCAACATTAGCCGGTAATGGTGAACTAAGTGAAGTACGGATTGGCTTTGGATCGTCATTCAGTGCGCGGCGTGATGTACGGTTTCATCTCTACACACCGCTGAACACGGCCGATGCTCACGTCTTTTCGATCGATACCGTTGACACGTTGATGCGTTCCTTCTACAACTCCAGTCATCCCGTGAGGTAAGGAAGTGCTGCACCAGCTTCGATTTCCGCGATTCCAATACCGAACATCCACAGAATCATCATACACGGTTGGTTCAACAACGCGACTTCGCTGGTTATCCAGGGCATCAAGGATGCATACCTTAGTGCCGGAAGTTACAACGTGATTGGTGTCGATTGGGGCACCGGTGCTAGTGAATCGTACTTCCGCGCTTCACAGTACACGATCGCCGTTGGACTGGTCGTAGCGGACCTCATTAATCAGCTCGTTCGCTCCAACATGACCACCATGGAACGGCTACACCTAGTGGGTCACAGCCTTGGAGCACATATTGCCGGTAACACAGGCCATTCGCTCAAAACCGCTCAGCTACAGGTGATCTATGGGCTGGATCCGGCATCGATCAATTTCTTCCAAGATGAACCGGAAACACGGCTCAGCCCGGATGATGCCGCGTACGTCGAAGTCATTCACACCAATACGCAGTTTTCGGGATATCCGGCACCGATCGGACATGTGGACTTTTACATGAACTACGGCCGGAAGCAACCGGGCTGTAAGACGGATGTTTGTAGCCACGGACGATCGACGGAGTTCTTCATGGAGTCACTTTCGAACACGACCAAAGGATTCTGGGGTGTGGCGTGTGCGGATTACAACGAAATCAAGTCACGCTCCTGCTACAACATTAAACAGCAAGCCCTGATGGGCGGTGAGTATCGGCAGAAGAATGTAACGGCGGGCGTTTACACGGTGGAAACATTGGCCGAAGCACCGTACGCGATGGGTTACGTACACTAGACGCAGAATTGGATGAAATATAAACCAGAAAACTGATACAGCGGTTACTAACGAGTACTAGTTCCCCTTTCGAAGGTCAGTTGCACCTCACGTGCATTTTGTTGTTACGGAAAACAATAACAAAACCCGTCCCGGTGTGAAATCTGCCAAATCATTCTCCTGAAAAAGTAATCCACCTCAAGGCAGCTTATCTCTAGCCGTCTACCAACCGATCAGTGACGTTCAAATTCAATTCCCACCCCAATAAAAAGGCACCGCTAATCCTGCGCCGGGAACCTGCGACCACGACAGACTCTGTCTAGACTCACGCGCTGTGATGTCACATTTCGTGTGGTCACTCCGCGCGAAATCTTATCAGTCAGTCACTCGGCCCAATCGGGAAGCGTTTTTCGGTGGCTACCTTTTTTTATCAGCTCATCAGGTAATCTCGACGTTTTCGCAGGGCTCTTATAAAACACCTATTGGGTCGCCAATCGGTAGCCATTCGGTGTTGTTACTTGCTACTGTTTACATCATCTCATTACATAACGTTCCTTCCGCCGCGGTTGTTCCGGATTATTCGCGATGCGTGCTCTAGTGGTGTGGTGGTGCGGTGCACTGTTGCTGATGCTGCTGCTGGGACTTGGTAATTAGCTGCGATCCGGCGCGATGGTGGATTTGGTGCAATAGATATCGTTAATACAGTAGCCGTTCCCCCCTGCCTGCATTCTAGCCTCCTGCAGTCCAGTCCAGCAGTCATGGGAGCACGATAACGGGGCGCACGAGTGGGAAGTGGCAGCAGATGAGAATGGAAACATGCGCCTCGTGTCGTATCGCAACCCATACCCGCTATCGGAAGACGAGGACGGCAAGCGACAGCGGCGTGACTTTCAACCGGAGCGTGACGTTCAGTTTCTGCTCTACACTCAGGCGAACCCGGAAACACCTCAAGTGTTACGCAACGGGGACACCGCGGGTCTTCAGGCATCCAACTTTAACCGCAACAACCCGACCCGCATGATCGTCCATGGGTGGCTTGGAACACCAAACTCCGAGATTAATCGGTTGGTGCGTTCCGCGCTCTTTTTCGTCGGTAACTACAACATCATCTTCGTTGACTGGAGCGTTGGTTCGCTGGATGAGTTCTATCCCAACTCCCGCGAGCTGGTGTATGCCGTCGGTGCGGCCGCTTCGAATATGCTCGACTTTCTGGCCCTGTACGGTGACCTGCAGAAGCACGATGTGGTCGTTGTAGGGCACAGTCTGGGCGCCCATGTGGCGGGCAACGTGGGTAAATGGCAATCCGGTGCGTTGAGGACGATTATTGGGCTGGATCCGGCATTACCGTTCTTTGCTGGTGATGCCCCGGATCGGATTAGGGACACGGATGCGGAGTACGTCGAGATTATTCACACGAATGGTGGTGTGCTGGGATTCTTGGAACCGATCGGTGATGCTGACTTCTATCCGAACCTGGGACGCATTCAACCTGGCTGCGGTAGTGACGTTGGTGGTGGTTGTGCGCATGCCCGGGCGGTTCATTTCTACGTCGAATCGATCCTGTCACGCCACGGATTCGTGGGGCAACAGTGTGAATCGTTCCAGAACATTCGCGATGGCGTGTGCAGCGAGACGGGCGTGAGTGCGCGGATGGGAGGAGAACCACCGAACGCCGGTGATGCACCGCGAGGAATCTTCTTCCTGCAGACGGCCAGCCGGTTTCCGTTCGCGATCGGATGCTGATGACAAGCGTCTTCTTCAGGACACTAGCAAGTAATACACACAAGGAGAGATGAACTGTTTATAAACAAAATTCGAGAAAAGTTTAATGCGTCACATCAGATCATTCTTTAATGCTAAGATAGAACAAGCCATGGCTCGATCTCTTGAACCGATCGTTCAAATCTCCACCCATAACAGCGATGGCACCGTCGCACGTTTCGTCTATGACGTTGCTTTCACAGCCTCGTCCTAGGTACAGCGGTGTCGGACTTTCTAGCGATTGCTTAAGGTAAACGATCGCACGCCTGTGGCTACACTGGGATTCTACACAGCCCGGTTGCTCGTGGCCACCATTCGGATAGAAATCTGCCTGCCCTAGTGCGTCCGCATGACCCAACCGACCGGTGTTGGTGTGTATCACCTCGACGTACTGTGCATCCGTACTGTCCACCCGTTCCTGAGGCTTGCCCAACAGAAACAGTGGCCCAGCGGGATCGAGCGCAATCACACCGGCCAGCGGTGTCGAGCGGGCAAAGTGTTTCGCCGTCATTCCGGCAACGTGCGCCCCAAGACTGTGCCCAATCACGACGATCTGGTTTGGATGCTGACCAGCTTCCAGCAACAGGGCAATCTCTTTAGCGATCGTAACGGCGACATCTGTCACCCGGATCCGGGCCGTAATGTAGTTGGATGAGCATCCTCCGGCCTCACACCAATCGATGCCGATAACATTGTAAGCCCCTTTGGCCGTGTAAGTCTGCGCTAATCCGTGCACCGCGTCAGATGTCCAATCGTTCATCCACCCGTGGATAAGTATGCGCGTTGGATTGGCCGGGTTGAACGAAGCGTTTTGCAAGGTGGCCAGCTCACCGATGGTCAGCCTTTCGTAGGTTCCATTCTCGGTCTGCTGGGTCCAGAGCAGGAACTTTACTTGTTTGTCCACGTTTAGTCGTTTCAATGCTTCACTTTGCTGCACCGCCTGTATCTGCTGTTCCGTCCAACACTCGAAACTTTCCGTATCCTTGGGGATGGCGATCCGATCGCCAGCGCACGCAGCTTCCCCTGCTGCTGCTGCTGCTAATGCCTGTTCACCGGCAACTAGGGCACCGGCGAGAGCGACTAGAACAACCGAGCACGTCTTCATGGTTCGACAAATGACAACAATAGTATGTTGCTCGACGGTACCTCGACAGGCCCTTTTAAAGTGTGTCCCGAGCACAAAACTTCCTACCCCGCCGTACCTCTTGACAACTCGGCTTCGGTGGGGGGGGGGGGGGTGGGGAACTGTTTGTTGAGCTAATTATCTCCAAGTGCCGTGGGGACCACAACTTCACGTGGCCTGCCTCGGTCTCGGTATACTCAGAATCCCGGCTTTGAACAGATTTATGGCGTTTCTAAACGACTCCAAATAGGGTAACGGGGGGAATATTGCAGTGCAGCTACTGGCTACTCTGTAGTGTACTAGAGCTGTAGTCACCATTTGTTATGACATAATATTGAAAACTAAGGCCGAACTTGAGGTATTGCCTTTTGAATAGTCGGTGTGTTGATGATTCAGTACGATAAGAAAATTAATTTCTTTCTGCGCGGCGGGGGATCTTGCGTGGATTAGCCTGGGCGAAGCTGATAGCTAGTTCATCAGCGTTCGCGGGCTACGTTACTACTGCTCTCGTGATTCACACACTCGATAGGTTTCTGGAGAGGTCTAGCTTGTAGAGCCGGCGGTCTAGCGGTTCGATTAGTTGCTCCAGTTACCTAGCGGCAATTTCTTCTTTCCTGGTAATATTGCAGTTGAATCTTGACCCTATTTTTAGGGCGCCACGTACAAGGCAAGGGCGTATGCCATCCAACGGTCAGCAGATTTGGTGCTGACGCAAAGTCTTATCATTGGAGGCGAATTAACGCTGACCACAATCTGACCACAATCTGACCACATCGTTTTATCATGCACGGTTTGCGCACGTTTACAATGCCTACGATTTGCTACCTCGTAAACACTGAGGCCATACGGATTCGACCACACGGGGAGCGTGTGTAAACTCCCGCTAGCCCGCTTTATCCGTGATAAGATAAAGGTCCGTGTGGATCCTTTTTTCTGTTTTTTTTTTGCACTAACCCTCCAAACACTTATTGGGGAAAGTTAGGATGAGGCGATGTGGATTATCATCAATTCGCACAGATTAGGCTTAATGAGTCCTTGTTTCTGTTGAGGTTTTTTTTTCGAGCTGGGAATAGAACTTGCTATCAGCGGCCCTCTCTCGTTAACAACGAACCACCGAAAATGCGCCATCGATACAGTGCGTAATCCGAAATGGCCGAACGGGCATCAATCCCAGCGAGATTAGATTAGGCCCCGCTAGGGACCTTTTGTTGCTGGCTTCTGATTTTATTGGTTTTTTGGTATTGCGTGCTGCCATTTGCGTGATAAAACCTATAAATGATCAGCCCATGCCCAGGGGCAGGTTCAGTCAGTGGAAGCAACCGAATCTAGGATGAAGCAATTGGCAGTTCTGATCTTTTGCGTGGCTGTTGGTAAGTTTCTCTTCCTGAAATGCCACACTACTGTTGGGCTAATTTATGGTTCCTCTGTCTTCGCTTCAATAATCGCAGCCTCTGCACTCCCGGTGGAGGACGCTAACAATGGCGTTGAGTTCGTTCCATACGAAGAGATCGGCCTAGAGCATATCCCGAACGAGGAGGTCGGTCTGGAGCATATCCCGAACGAAGAGCAAGGATTCGAGAGCAACTGGCAGCTGGTGCCCGATGGTGATGGCCATCTGCATCTCGTCAACACCGATCCCTTCAATCTGGGAAGCCAGGATGAGCCAGCGCCACTGTTCAATGCTGACGCAGACACCATCTTCCTGCTGTTCACGCGCAACAACCGTAACGCTGGTCATCGTATCATGCCAGGAAACGCGGGAACCCTCGGACCCCACTGGAACGGTGGCCGTCAGACGCGTTTCATCATCCACGGATGGAACAACAATGGTGGCTCGGAGGTGAATGTGCTCCTGCGCAATGCCTACCTGGACCGTGCCGACATCAACGTGATCACCGTCGACTGGGGAGCGGGTGCGCAGAACCCGAACTACGTCACCTCCCGGAACCACATCACCGCCGTCGGTGCTACCGTGGCTCGTTTCATCGATTTCCTCAACCAGAGCGGTGGTATGGCGTTCAACAACGTGTACGTGTCGGGGCACAGTCTCGGCGGTCATACGGCCGGTATTGTGGGCAAGCGAGTGACCCGCGGGCGCCTGAACTCGGTCATCGCACTGGATCCTGCTCTGCCACTGTTCTCCATCAACGATCCGGCTAACCGTGTTGCTTCGGGCGATGCCAACTACGTCGAAGTCATCCACACCAACGGTGGACTGCTTGGGTTCGATTTGCCACTGGGACAGGCTGACTTCTACCCGAACGGTGGCCGTAGCCAGCCGGGATGTGGTGTCGATATTGCTGGCACGTGCGCTCACAGCCGTGCCTGGCAGTTCTTCGGTGAATCCATCCGTACGGCCCAGAGTGGTTTCAACTCGGTTCGCTGTGGCAACTACGACCAGATTCTGAACAACAACTGTGTGTCGTCGGGTGCCAATGCACGTATGGGAGGTGAGCCGTCCAACATTGGCCGTGGTGTGAACGGTGTGTACCATTTGATCACCAACGCGCAGAGCCCGTTCGCGCGCGGTTAGAGAGTTGATCTGCTGCTTACTACAAGACTTTTTACCTGTTGAAATATAATTTTGCACTCTTTACTATGTACTATGTTGTTTCGTTTGTTGGTAGCTTTGAGCACGTTTTAACTTCCGGGGGTTTCCTCGGAGCACAGACAGCGTAGTATCCCGGGGATACGCACACTAGGTTGCTAGATGTTTCATCATTTTTGACGATTCTGTTATTGGTTGCTTCGATCGAGTACACTCAATAGTTCAATGGAGTTACTCGCTCGCTAGTTTTCTTAATCTTTACTCATTTTTTACATTTTTTACCTAATATTTAAATATTCCAGCCATGCAACAGTAAATATTTGATTGAAAGCTCTAGAGGAATTCCTCGTTTTATTTTCTTCAAATCGGCACCCATTTTCTCCACTCAGTTATCCTCTAGCAAAAGGAGCAGCATCGTTGGTGGTGAGGAAGTAAACTCCCGCAACTCCTCGTCCATAGTTCGACGGTTCACCACCCATGTTGGCATCGGGTCCACTAGGAGTACAGCCTCCCGCTTCCACCTCCTGGATACTAGCGCACCGTGTCGATCGGAACGCGGTAGAGCTACCAATCGACTCAGCAAAGTACGCCGGTGCCCTTCCATGAGCACAACCACCACCGATATCCGTTCCACATCCTGGTTGCGTACGGCCACCGTTCGGCGTGAAGGTTGACTGGCCCATCGGCACACTGTTACCCAGCAGCCCTCCGTTCGTCATGATCATCTCAACGTAGCGTGCATCGGCCGGTGAAACGGCATCTGGTTGTCCGAGCGAAAACAGCGGACCTGCCGGATCTAGCGCGATCACGGTGTTAAGCCGTCCATTCTGTCCCTTCCCAGCATTACCGGCCACATGTGCGCCAAGACTGAATCCGATCACGTACATGTTGTCCGGCGAGGCCCCGGCCGCCACGAGCTGATCGATAAATGCGGCCAACGCTGCACCAGCCGGTCCGACGGCATTACGAGCGGCAATATAGTTTGGATTCACCGCACCAGCACTCCAATCGACACTGATCACGTTAAACTCCCCGATGGCGTGGTACCGGTTGCGGATGTTCGTGTTCATACCATCGTTACCGTTGCTGTTCCATCCGTGGATGGTGAACCGCGTCGGATGGGCCGGATTAAAGTTCGAGGCCGCAATCGATGCTGGGTTTCCAAACTCTAGGATTTGCGGAGTAGTCGGATTGGCACGAGTAAACAGGCGGAAGATTAAATCTTGCTCAGGATTGAAGACTGGTGCCACATCTTGCTGATCCAGATTGTAAGGATTCGTGTTGACCAAATGCAGTCTACCGGCGCTATCGGGGACGAGCTGCCAGTTCGAGTTGCGATCCACCGGTTGCGAGACAACCAGCAGAATCGGCAGGGTCAGCAGAAGCAGCAGGATCATTTTCTACGACGTACGAGGCAACTGCAAGGCCAAACTGTTGGCCTATCAGACGGCGATACTCCAATTTATAACGTACGTCAATGCCCAGCCCAGTTTATCGGGAATTCCAAGACAACCACCGTCTGGGTATTTCCCAGGTTTCGCCCCCCCCCCCCCCCCCCGGTCCGGGGGTCTGATATAAAGCTAGTTGGATGAGGTTGCCATTTTGAATCCTCGATAAGATACACCCCCCTGGGGTGTGACCATTAATCAGGATTAGCTTTAGATTTAGATCAAGTACAGAGCAGTCTTATGGTTTATTGAAACAATCGCTTAACATCGTCTTCTTAAATCTCTAACCTTGAGCAAACGGAGAGTTACCGTTGGTGGTCACGATGAACATACCGTTCACACCACGGCCCTGGTTCGACGGCTGTCCACCCATCACGGCCGACCCGGTGTTGGTGCACTGTCCAGCCACAATCTCTCCGTGGCTAGCACAGCGTGTCGCACGGAATCCAACCGGTGTCGAAACGGACTCCGCGTACAGTTCATGGGCCCGCGAGTGGGCACAGTTACCGGACACATCAATACCACAACCCGGCTGTGAACGTCCACCATTGGGATAGAAGTTGGCATCAGACAGCGGCAAATCGAAACCCAACAGCCCCGCGTTCGTGAAGATGGACTCGGTATACTGCGCATCCCGTGGTGCCATCGTATCCGGATCGGACAACGAAAACAGCGGACCAGCCGGATCCAAACCGATGATCGTGTTCAGCTGTCCATTCTGCTGCTTCCCAGCATTACCGGCCGCATGCGCACCGAGACTGTGACCGATCAGGTAGATGTTGTTCCGCGAAGTACCGGTCGCCGATACGAGCGTGTTAACCATGCGCGAGATAATATCACCAACGGCACCGACACGGTTCCGTGCTGCGATATAGTTGGCCGTCTGCGCACCTGCACCCCAATCGACCGCAATCACGTTGAACTCGCCCACACCGAGATAGTTCTGGCGGATGTTAGCATGCAGCCCGGACGTTTCGCCACCATTCCAACCGTGGATGGTGAATCGCGTTGGATGGCCAGCGACAAAGTTGGAGTTTTGGACCGACGCTGGATTGTTCCACTGGAGGACCTGTCCATGGGCCGGATTGCGACGGGTAAACAGACGGAAGATGACATCCGTTTCGGCATTGAAGAGGGGCTCCACGACGTTCTCCTCCTCCGGGATGTCGTACGGGTTGGTGTTGATCAAACGCAACCGGCCGGACTCATCCGGTACCAGCTTCCAGTTGTCGGACGCCAGAGCTAAAAGATAAAGCAAAAGATAAGTATTTATTGCCAGCGAGACGATAAAGCCGATTTCTTTTACCTCCAAAGAGCTGCACAGCCAACAGACAGCAAACCAGTGTGCTTCCCTTCATTGTTGTTCCGCTTTTGAAGATCCAACGAATCGTCTGCAGCCACCGCCGGTGCTTTTATACGTTCCTTCCTTCCTTCTTTCCCATGCATCAGTAGCAGCAGCTGGTTCGCTGGTTGGTTACAGGGTAGCGCTCAACAGCTTATCATCATCCGATAGCTACGTCACACCGATTAACACCGATTGAGGAGACCGGGACTTTGCGGTTCGTCGAAGTGCGTAGAAGGACCTTATCGGTCGATAAATTCCGGGAGGCTCGCTTGTAGTCGTACGCACTGCACAACAAATGTCGCGTTTTGAACACGTGCAGAAGTGAGACTGTTTGTCCAACTCCAGGTGATCGATTAAAGCTCACGTCCAATTGTGACGCAGATTCAGCTTCCTTGTGGTCCCACCAGGTGGAATGTGAAGGCGTTGGCGCTGCTGCTGCTGCTGCTGCTGCTGCAGTAGCAACAGTGGTCAAAAATACTTGCCGCCGTTGTTATTGTTAGTAGATAGGCGCGAAATTCCCACCATAAAGCAATTAGGCGCACCTGCCTCGCACCAGTTATCAGTAGCAGCACACCAGCACCGGTGCTCTCGGTCTCGGCTGTATCGAAAGGACTCGCTCGCGTCGATTAATCAACGATTGAACACTCCTGCGAAGAGCGATAACCCCCCCCCCCCCGAAACGGGGATGGCTGCTATAAAACCCGTCCCATCGGCGATGGATTGGTGTCAGTCAGATTAGGGAGTCGAGATCCTACGGGAGTACGGGAAAGATGTACAAGTACAGCGCTGTTCTACTGCTCCTTGGCTGTGCAGCCATCGGTAGGTTGGGGATTTTAGGGCCACCCCCTTCCCCTCTGTTCTAATAAAAGGCACCGCTTGCACCGCTCCACAGCACATGCTGCTCCTGCGGCCGACCACTGGACACTAGTGCCGGACGGTGATGGGCGGTTGCATTTGGTCAATCTGAATCCGTACAACATCGACGAGACGGTACCGGAGCCCCACTTTACCGCGGCCACCGATACCATCTTCCGGCTGTACACACGTAGCAACCGCAACACCCCGCAGGTGATCGTGCTCGGTGATGCGGGCAGTTTGTCCGGTTCGTCCTTCAATGCTGGCCATCCGACGCGCTTCGTTATCCACGGATGGAACAACGATGGTTTCTCGGAGGTGAACATGATCCTGAAGGATGCCTGGTTGGATCGGGGCGAGTTCAATGTGATCACCGTGGACTGGGGTGTCGGTGCGCAGACCATCAACTATCCGTTCGCCCGGGCACGTGTCGGTGCGGTCGGTAATGTGGTGTCCACGTTCATCAACTTTCTGCAGGCGAACACGGGCATTACGTTCGCGAGCGTTAGCATCGCTGGGCACAGTCTCGGTGCGCATGCGGCCGGTAATGCGGGTTTCTTCCAGTTCGGTCGCTTGAACACGATCTTCGGTATGGATCCAGCGTTGCCACTGTTTTCGCTCGATAGCAACGATCGCATTACGCTCAACGATGCGCAGTACGTGGAGACGATCCATACGAACGCTGGGTTGCTTGGATTTGATCTGCCCCTGGGACAGGCTTCGTTCTATCCGAACGGTGGCCGTGTGCAGCCCGGTTGTGGTGTCGATGTGGCCGGGGCCTGTGCGCACGGTCGTGCCTATGAGTTCCTGGCGGAATCGATCGTCTCCGGGGGATTCACGTCGGTGCGCTGTGGTTCGTACGATGAAATCCTGACCGGCAACTGCTCGGTTCAGGGTGCGAGCCGTCCGATGGGTGGTGAACCGTCCAACTTTGGCACCGGGACCGAGGGTGTCTTTACGCTGACCACTCGTGCTGCGGCACCGTTCTCGCTTGGATAAGTGGAGCCGGAGCACCCGAGTTCGATTCCATCTCCACATTATCATCCACCCACGTCATCTTGTGATTCACCACCTGGCATTTGGGCTGATTGTGATTTTTAAAAATAAATCTGTTTTACAATCCTTATCTACGCCGTGCGCTTGACGTCAACAAGTTGGTAGCAAGTCATAATAGCGTTGTTTATGCCCCCCCCCCCCCCCCACGGTTTTTGGGGTGTAGGGGAGTGTCGCAAAAAAAAGGTAGAGCTTCCAGAAAGCGCAATTTGTGGCGCCCTCACACAAAGACGGATAAGATTAGCTACCATAGCCCGATAGCTTGATCACTTCTCCAGCTCCCCCGCAAATCGATCACGATAAGATATCGCGTGGCCAGGGGTGGGCGCCAATCTTTGCTGGCCATAAAAGGGTGCCCCCAGGGAGTGCAGTGGTTCAGTAGAAGTTCCGAAAATGAAAGCCGCAGTAGTACTGAGCGTTGTGGCGTTGGCTGCCTTTGGCAGTGCTGCCCCCCTGGAGTCGAGCCAGCAGCAGCAGCAGCAGCAGCAGCAGGCACCATGGACCCTGATTCCGGATGCCCGTGGACGCTTGCATCTGATCAACATCGATCCGTATCGATCCGTGCCAACCGGTGACAACGAAGTCGAACCCCAGTTCAATCCGGAAACGGACGTCGTGTTCCGTCTGTACACCCGGCGCAATCCGGTGCACCCGCAGGTGATCAACTGGAACAGCCAGCAGTCGGTGTCGGGCAGTAACTTCAATCCGGCCCATCCTACGCGCTTCCTCATCCATGGATTCCTCGAGGGTGAGGATGCGAGTCTGCACTGGAGCATCAAGGATCATTACATCCGCGTCGGCGAGTTTAACATCGTGAACGTTGACTGGGGTGCAGGATCGCAGACGATCAACTACATTGCGGCCCGTAACCGTGTCGGTGCCGTTGGTGAGGTTATCTCGCGTATGATCAACACGATCGTCGGCGCTACTGGTGCGTCGCGGGACAATATTAACCTGATCGGTCACAGTCTCGGTGCGCACGTTGCCGCCAATGCTGGGAAGCACCAGAACGGACAGCTGAACACGATCATCGGGTTGGATCCGGCTGGTCCACTGTTCTCGTCGGGGCAGGCCGATATCTTCGGTGCAAACGATGCGCACTACACCGAAGCCATCTACACGAACGCGGGACTGTTGGGCTTTGATCAACCGCTGGCTCACGCTAACTTTTACCCGAACGGTGGACGGTCTCAGCCGGGCTGTATCCTGGATGTGGCCGGTATCTGTGCGCACAACCGCGTGAATGATTTCTTCGCTGAAACGGTGTCCACGTCGGTGGGTTTCCGGTCGGTGCGTTGTGCCAACCATGCCGAGATTACGTCCGGACGGTGCACTCCTAGCGGGCCCGATGCTCTTATGGGTGGTGAACCGTCGAACCGGGGTCGTGGCGTTAACGGTGTGTACCATCTGACCACCAACTCCAACTCGCCGTTCGCGCAGGGTTAAGTCGCAGCAACCCGTGGCCGCAATTGATGATGAAAATAAAGCTTTTCTTTTGTAAATCATTCTGTCATGATTATGTGAAATGTGTTGTGAGGGCAATGGAGAATCTTGCGGGAGTTTTAAATCCCTTTTTCCTGTGTCTGTCCTCCATGAAATAGCGGATATGTTGGTGGGAAACGAAAACATTTAAATTAAAAAACCGTCTCTATCAGTCGGCCATCTGCAGAATATTTCCTGTGTGAAATGGCTACTGTGATATTTTTTTTTTCATCTGTCAAGAAAGAACAAATGCTGTGCCAAAAATTGCACTGCTTGCAGATGCTAATTTTAACGATCCACGTCCAAAAGCAAAACAGCCAACAAGGTAAAGATTGATGAGTCGCAAGAGAAGACGCTAATAAATTCATACCGATGGACTATGAAAACGAGTTTCTGACCTTCACAAGACAAAACAGCCCCGACGAGCTGCTCCGGTGAGGTTAGTGTTTCGCTTGTGCTGTGACAGGACAGTCTTGCAGCATGGAGCATCGTGTTCGTGGTTTAGTGTTTTGGTTAGTTTCCGTTTTGTTTGTAGCGGTTTCTGGCGAAACTGTTTCATTGTTCGGTGAGGCACCTAGTGACTATAATGAGAGAACAAATATGAAGGGTAAGACGCACAACAAAAAGCAAACTACAGTGCGCTGATAAGCCATTGATTTTGTCTTTAGACTGTCCAACACGCTTCTATTCGACCCCTTATCCTAGGGAAAATGTGAGGGTGCCAGAAATTTTCGGTGGTTTGCGGGCATTTGCTGGCGAGTTCAAGCACATGGTAAGCACCGAAACAAGTGACGTTGTTGTGCAACAAAATTCATCATGCCAAACCGTTTCAGGCTGCTATCGGGTGGACTAGACCGGGTGGAAAAATTGACTACCTTTGTGGCGGCAGTTTGATCACCGAGCTGTTCATACTCACTGCCGCACACTGCAACTCGGATTCAGAAAAGTAATTATACAACTGGCTTTCACAGTTTGAGGTGTAATTGTTTACGTTTTGTACATTTCATTTTGTTTAGTAATGCTCCTGATACGGTACGATTGGGAGATACTGATTTCGTTGGGTCAGCGAACGATTCCTTAGCACAGCAGATCGGTATTCGACGATTCACAGAGCACCCACAGCATCGCGGATCGCGTAGCTATTTCGACATCGCGCTGATTGAGTTAATGGAACCTGCAAAATTCAATCAAGCGGTATGTCCAGCATGCTTGTGGCGAGAACCCGACCTTCCCGGCGAGCGAATGGATGCCATCGGATTCGGTGTAACCGGTTTTGGAGAGGAGCTCAGTCCTACCTTACAACGCGCACAGCTGGATAAGATCGATTTAAACAACTGCTATGAGAGAATAGGTCCCCGAAAATCGATTCCCGATGGACTGCGAGACGATCAGTTCTGTGCTGCTGGACAGAACATGGATGCTTGTGGGGGCGATTCAGGGGGACCGATAGGGGTGAAGCGTCTGGACGTAAGAGGTCGCATAATTTCATTAATTGCTGGAATTGTTTCGTTCGGCACACCATGCGGAGAAGGATCAACGGGGGTGTACACACGAGTTGGCGCTTATATCGATTGGCTGGAGCAAGAGACAAATCGATCGCTAAGCTATGCAGGTACGCAGGATGGGCTTTCGTGAAACACGCAGCATTTGATAACCTTGTTTACCTTACGCTTTCAGTATGCACACAAGGCTTCACATGTTACGGACGAGACAAGGAGAAAATTCCTCTTAACTTTGACCGTTACCCTAATTATCGTTTCGGATTAATATGGAACGAAGAAGATCAATCGGTGTTTGAGTGTGGTGCCACATTGATCGACTACCAGTTCCTGCTGACATCGGCCCAGTGTGTAACTTCACGGAAAGGACACCCAAAGTTCATAGGATTCAAAAGTGACAAATTCCCCGAGAAAATCGGTGTTACAGACGTCTATGTGTCCCCACGATACATACCGGGCCGGCCGGAAAACGATATCGCACTGGTGAAGGTTGAAAAAGTGCTCAACACAGACTATTTCCGACCAGCCTGTCTGTGGGATCGCCGTGTCGACGGGGACTGGGGAGTGCCACGTTTCCGAGCCTTTGGACCAGCGATTTCCAACATGAATCCTTTGTCATTTACAAACAAAACAATCGAAATCTTCCATACTTCGATTGGTGCTTTAAATGCCACTAATCATGTCAACACCGATTTGGTGTCCTTTGATCAAAGTATCAACCTGATGCCAGGTGTTTGTTCGGTGAGAGGCGCCAGCTGTTCATCATTTGAATGATAGTAAACTAACTTTATCTTTCTTTCAGATCGATTATGGTGCATCTGCAGTTAGAATTAGAACTAACGAGGATGAGCCAATTTTTACGTACGGTGTTATGTCCATTCTGAGCAGGAATTGTGGAACAACTTTGTTTATAAACGATGTTACACCGCACATCAATTGGATACAAGCGATCGTCGTGGGAGGGCGTGATCAAGTGCATGTATTTTCTGATTAGAATGATTGATTTTAAACATTTGCTGAAAATTTCTTCACGGTATACAGTACGTATGTTCCTCGACGGCAGAGAGCGTAATAAAAATGATTTTAAATTTCATTTAGCATAGTAATTATTTGTAACTCATTCCTCATGAATTCTGGATCGTTTAGATTAAAAATAATCAAATATATAAGGGATAAACCTACAAGCACAGCAGTTGGCTTGTCGAATTCCAACTTGAATCATTTAATTTAAATTTTTCGTAAAACGCAAACGCAAGAAGTTCTTTCACGCAGCATGCGCTTTCAAGCAACCATCGCACTGTTCGTAGCATAGAGATTCAAAGTGTTCATCAGGGAGCATTAAAATCCAATGCACACTGGATGCGCTTCACAAGGATAAGCGGATCCACAGCGATGAAAATTCGATTTTCCATCAGATAAGCATTTTTTTGCTGTAAATAATAATGTTGTGCAGTGCAGATAATGTTTTTTAAAGATAGTACTGACAATATTTCATGATTGAATTAAAAAAAAACAATATTTATGATTGACGAATGTTCTCCACATGTTGTCGCTTTATAGAACGTTTTAGAAAGTTCTTCGCAACGGTACTGTCCCAGTGTGCCACCGGGACGGTTCACGCAATTTTACTGGCTGCTCGTGAAGATGACTTTCCACGAGATTCCGTACGCGTGCTCGGTTGTGCTTCGCGTTTCAACCCCTTTCTCGCTCTGGCCAACGCAGAAAACCCACACGGAATGAACGACGCACACGAGTTTGTGTGCGTTGTGGCGCCTCCATCTAATCTCTGGGGCATCAATGAACAAACAGTGAATGAACGGGGCCAAGTTTTGGGTGATGGAAAAGCATAAAAATTGATATAAAAAGCTAACGAATAATTTGCATCAGCATTTCTTCTTTAAGTTAAAAGAAAAATCTTTAAAATGACCTATTGCGTTCTTTTCTACACCATTTGCTTGCTGTGCGACCAGATGAGACGTATGCTGTGTGACCAGATTCAAAGTGGTACAGGCTTTATGCGGTGTCTTGTCATGGCTTCTCGGCGCTGTGCCGAGCGCTGAACGCGGAGAATTATTTTAGCGTTCGCCGCGAAAGGTCACGTTTGTCCGCGCTCCAACTGTTTTATCGCACACCGCAGTGGTTATTGCCGGTAAGCCGTCCCCCATTTGATGTGTAAAATTCTAAAAGCCCTCACAAAACGTGAAAGAAAAATGGTGAAAGTGAATTTTAAGGAAAATCCGATCCGTCCAAGACAACGCTTCATTCATTCAGTGAAATTGCCGGCGTTCCGCCCGGCATAGTTACCCGGTTTCGACGACCAACGCTCTTGTCCCGTCCCGTACACTGTGGCTCTCACAACACATTCCCAACTCTCGAGCGTCGCGTCCCCGTATCCTTCGCTTCCTTCCGGCGAGCGAGCGAGCGAGTGGTCCACAAAAACGGAAGGAAGAAGCAGAACAGATGATGAACCGAGCACTGTCTCTCGCCCGCGCCAACTTGTGTTTGAATGTGTGTTTGTGTTTTTGTGTGTGCGCACGAAACGGGTGCCGAGTCCTTTCTCTCTTTTGCTCCCGTGAGGACGGTGAAAAGGAAAAAAAATCGATAGGAAGTTTTGCAACCTTTGGTTGTATTGGCAAAGCATAGAAGCATAGCGCTGACGAGGACGACGATCAAAGGAGCAGCTCCTTCGCTTCGGTAGCACGTGTGGTGTGCGTCTTACTTGCGCGCCTACTTTTTGATGCCCCTAATCCGTGTTGCCATTTGTTGTGGGGCAAAAGCGTCGTGTGAGCGTTGCTACACCCCGTTAAAAGGTTTTTCTTTTCTCCTCTGCTGAAGGATACATAAATTAGCATAATTAATAACTTGTTTAAATCTCTGCCACCACGTGATACCCGGGTGTACGTGGCTAAATGTTTGGCCAATAAATATCCTTTTGGCTGCATCGGAGATCTCAATTGTCTCAATTCACAGTGTGCCACTAACCTGCGGAATAGTGGCTGCATTTCTCACCTCATTTGCATTCCATTGCTAATTAACTCGAATCGATTGGTAGTGCCCATGGCGCCTCTCTTCTATCTCTTTGCCATCATCCCCACGATATAATGCGTCGCTCGGTTTTTGGTTATAAATTGTGAAACCACAATATTCTTATCGCGGTAATTACCACTTATGACACGCCGGAAAATCGCTTCCTCGATACTACAATTGAATCGAGGAAGAGGAAACGGGGAAGGAACGTATTCTGCGGTCACAATTGTTAGCTGGCTGTGCTGTCTTCCTTCGTGTTTGAAAAGTGGCATCCCTTCGGGGACAGCAAACCTACCGGAAGGACTGCCGCTTTTCAAGCGGAACTGTACAAAAGTTGGTCCTTTTGAAGATGGAAAATCCTTTGTCGAGCACGGAGCGGGAGGTAGCTGGAAGAATATTTCTCGAGTTTTGGTTGGCAAGAAGGACGCCAAGCCAGCTGGTGCTACTTCCGTGCTAGTTCTTCCTAGAACGGTGTGCTCTCGGTTGTAACAAGAAGTGTGGCGTAAAACACCAACACAGACACGTCCTTGTAGGCAAAAAAGAGACGGCACCAGTCGCCACACGAAAACGGCCTCCCTCGCGTTTCCGTATCCTGGACGCCGCCTGGTGCATTTTCCACCTAGCGCTTGTGCTCCAATCGCAGCACTCGATGTCGTCATCGAGAAAAGGACTGGGTTCGCTGGTATTGGTGTGTCCTTCGATCGTCGGTTACGGATGTGGTGGAGAGCGACGTGATGGTCCAACATAAACAGCAGCAGTTTACCCACGGATATCCTCCGGGCATAGCAAGCCGAGCGAACGGACGAGGGTTTCCCAACTCGCGGGGAGCAGCACATTCATCTGCGGTTGCTGGGTGTTTGCTCGGGCAGCACCAGAAAGGGATTCGCCTTTCCTTTTTGGCATGAGCACCACCAGCAGCAGTGAGTCATAAATTAAACTCGCAATAACTCCCCGTTTCGGGCGCTTGCCCACCGTGCTTTGGTCTTCCCTGTCGACGACTACGTAACCGAATTTTTGGAGCATCCAGTGGAGCCGGGAAACGAAAGGGACGGGATTTCGTTTCTCCATCATCGTTTGCTGGACTGTGTGCGAGATAAGCTGCTCCTGGTGGTGTGTTGTTTTTGGAGGAAATTTTTGGCGCTACCGTAAAGCGCGCTCCGGTTCCTGTTCCCCTCCGATGGGTGCGAGAGTTGTTTGTAGTTCGGAAAATTCATCGTTGTTCTATTATTTTCCCCCCTTAATGGCCAAGGAATTAGTGAAGTGCACTAGTGTGGTAGAGCGTAGAAACAGTGCCAACGGTATATTAGTGTGTGCAGTGAAGAAGAGTGCTAATTAAGTGGAAGTGTCGCAGTGGGAAACGAATACGAATCCAATCGATCGATCGATCGGGCCCGGTAAAGTGAGCTAGCAGGCAGGGAAGCGAAAGAGCTGCTGCCATCCACAGCTCGACACTAATCGAAGCAACCAACGGAAACGGTTGGTGGCCTTCAGCTTCAGTGTTTGCGTGTGTGGTTGTTTGTTTGTCGCCAGGAGTTATAGTGGCTTCCATAGTGTAGTGGCGTCCGCGTGTGTTTGAAAGGAGAAAATACCTGTCAAGGATTACAGAGAGGAGAGAGCAGGAGTGTGAGAGGGAGAGAGAAAGGAGTACGGTGTCCGGTGGACGGATACATATTTCAACAGCAAACAACGCAACAATCGACCCAGGAAGTAGCCGTTTTGTCATCATGTAAGTTTACCGAGTTCTAGAAACATCATAGCAGTCATGTTTTGTTTTTGCCGATCAGACAGAAGTGTACGGAGGGGCGTTATCCATCACTCGCGTATACCTGGATTGGCGTACAAATCCTTTGGTTTCATGCTACGGCATGATACTGGGATTACATTCGCGAACAATTCGTTACTCTACGGTGGATTTGTGTTGAGTCCCAAAAGGCAGACAAAGCACAGACAAAGAAAAGCGAACAAAATCATATCCATGGTGCACTGCGATCGGTGTTAATCGGTCGATGATGATAGCCATGATGCTGTTTCGCATTGAATGGACGCGCTGCGAGGATCACCATTGGCACCATTAACCACATTTCATCTGCGAGCCACCGGTTCGCTCCAGCCTCGTGCAATTCGCATAGATCCATCCAGTTCATTGACCGAATGCGCTGAAGAGGTTGATGTTTGGGTTTCCAAAAATGCTCCGCTGTGTGTTCCCGCTTGGCGTGCCCCGTAATGGCCACAAAAGGATAATTTGCGCAACTCATTAAACACGCATTATTCTCGCGAGCATCGAGTTTTCGGTGTTCGGTGTTCCGTGTTGGTACAATATCCGTTTGTCCGTTTCCTCTGCTTCTCCTTCCTGCATCTCCACGTCTTTTTCTCGTTACCATTAAATGTTCAGGCATGGAAGGAAGCTGGAATTGCTTCTGTCGGTACGGAACACGGGATGGTACCTCACGGAAAACAAAATATCAATTTTGCTCCAGATGGCGGGCGCGTTCCTTTCGCAAACGTACACTGTTGTTTGCGGTTACACATTGAGCCTACCTGAGGGCTTCCATATGCTGCTGCCAGGGACGCTGAATGGCAAACATGGTCGATTATACACATCTTTATTTGGATTGCACAACTCGGACGAACTACCGCCATCCAATGGGGACCGATTGCATGACTGCACACCGTGCATTCGAGCATTCCTTGGATTGGTACCGAAAACTCTTCGTAGAGGTCAATTGTGGAGGGCACAGAAGGAATTGCCTAAAATTCGAAATAGTTCACCCCGCAGGGGGGAGAAAGAATATCGTTTCTATATCAATTCGTCGTTAATCGAGCGTGTCAAACGGTCTAGGGCTTACTGCCGAAAGAGACATTCCGCCAGTTTTGTTTTTTTCTTTTATGTTCGTTCGCTGTGAACCGTTCTCAAGCTGTCAGCGCCTGCTGCGGTTAACGATGTTGCCTGTCGCATGCGGTAATCAACCAGCAGCAGCAGCAGCAGCAACGAAAAAACTCTATTCCCGCCATTTCGCACGGCACAGCACACAATAGTTGGGGCGCAGCACATTTTTTGCGATTCCACGCACAGGTAAACATTTAGCGATGCTGAAGGAAGTCACAATTTCCCCCTTTCCTTGGCCTAGACGCCGGTAAAGTCGCCTTCTCTTATCATCTCGCACAACCACCGCCAGCAGGCGGGTATAAATAATGGATTTTGTAATTATGTCCGCTGGTGTCTTTCTATTAAAAAAAAACCAATGAAAAAACTTTACAAAAGTCAAATAGCGAGAGAGTGTCACGCAGCAGCCCTGTGCAATCGGCGCAAGAAGTGAAAGCGATGGCCCGGGAAGAAAGAAACCAACGTCATTACAATCATTATCGCGTGATGCTAGCAGTAGGCCTGGAGAACCAGAAGCAACAGCATTTTAAAACAACAGCAACAGATCCACGTTACCCATGCGTAAATACTGCCACAGGCCACAAGCTTTATCACTCCAAGTAACAGCAGCAGAACCCAAGCGAAGGAAAAACTGGTTCTGACTCGGAAAGTGCGAGAAATTAACGGTGGCCACGGCCGCCAGAAGGGGTCGCCAACGGTCGAGAAAGCTCTGTCTAGCTTGTCTGTGCTGGTGCTACAATTGCAGACGCACACGTGAGTGAAACGTGAAGCCTTTTTCTCTTCCCCCTCTTCTTTTTTTGGGATTCCAGTGCTGGCACCGAGAAGATGGTTTAATTATTTAGTTTTCTCTTTCCTCTTCCTGCGAGGCTTAGCGCACCTTGAATGAAGGTGGTAGAGGTGCAGAGAAGGAGTGAGGTGAGGATCAAGTACCACTACAAAGGGGGGCCACTGGCACCGGGACTGGTGGTTACGCCGGGATCTTTCGAGTGCGACGAGAGTTGTTTTGTTTTGATGGAGCAACACCAGCAACAGCAACAGCTCAAGCGTGCACCAGCCAGGCCAGATCCCGTACCGTGTCCGTAAAAGGCCCAACGTTTTCTTACTCTGCCTGAAAAGCTCTCTGGCCGGGCCAGGCCGAGGGCCTATGTTTTTAGTTTCGGAGCCGCTGTAAGATTTTAATCAACCTCGAGCGCAACGCACACGTCCATGTGGAAATATGCCCCCGCTGGAAGGATTATCTTTTTGTTCTCGCGCTCTCTCTCGCCCTCGGAGGAAGTGGCTCGAGTGGCTGGGGCTGCTCCCATTCCTATTAACTGTTGTTTACGGTAAAGACCGTCTGGTGGAACTGAACGCGCACGATGAGTCATGGATTGTAAGGAGCCTGGTTCTATTAGCTCGCGTGGAGTATGCCGCGATGGTGAAATCATTCTGTATCTTGTCTCAAGTTGTTCTTTTCTTAATGGAGGAAAAGTCAAATCACCATCCCTTCGTCCATTCATTCGGTCTCACTCGCGTCGCGTGCTTTGGATCTTTTGTTTTTGCAGACAACTCCCCTCTCTCCTCCCGGTTGGTACATGACCGGTCGTCGTTGTCTCGGTAACGGTATCCTCTCTCCTCGGGGTGCCGTCGATGGCCACTGAGGCGTGCCGCCGGTTTCGAATGCCGCGGCATTCTCTTAGAAATAGCATAATTCAACATTGATTATGATTATGATGATGATGTTGATCATCGTCATCATCATCGGCATCATGATATGGGTTGGTGGCGTTAGTATGGTGCAGACTCGGCTACCGGAAATTGAAACTTGTTCCCTGTGGTGCGCGCCAAGTGATTGAGCAATTTTGTGATGAGAGCCATAGACCTTAAAGATGGAAATCGGATCGGATCAGATGAGAGAAAAGGAGCCCCATCGGCACCCCTCTTCTGTTTTTTGCTTTCAAGTTCAAATCAGCTATTCCGGGAGCTACCAAAGCCTTTTCCAATCCAGTTCTATACACACGCGTCACGCGTCGCGCGTCACTTGGCAACTTAGCCCTAGGACGTGTACGATGACTCCCTCTCCTGCTGCTACGCGGGGCATCTGCCACTTCAAATCAACGCACACACTCGTAATAAGCGTTTTCTTCGTTCGCGCCTTTCGACAGCTACCTCTCTCTCTCTTGTCGTCTCCGTGGCTCCCGTCGATTAAATCCACTTCATAACACACCCCGGACTCCAGCTACTCCCTTCCAGTCTGGTAATCCCCCGTCACGGTCACGTCTTCTTCGACTTCTGTTGCTTCTACTTCTTCTTCTTATTGATCGGGAAGCCTTTCATGACCGACAGAGTAGACGAACTGCCCGCACTCCCGAATAAAACAGAGTGACACTCGTATCTCCACTGTGGCTGTCAATCGCGGGTGGTGTCGGTGTCGATGATATCCGCTAGACGGTATCGCCGGTCGGTATCGAGAACCGCTCACACGGAGTCATTGTTTTGGAACCGTATTTTTATGGCTTTTCGATAGGGGATTCTTGCACCAAGTCCCGACGACCCCCAAGAATGAGAACGAAAGGTCGGTTCAGTGACGACCGTATCTTTCCGTCTCGCTTGACTAAACCAAACAGTCGCATAATGTTGATCGTGTCGTGATCTAAACGACGTTACACGGACACGGACACGAAACCACCATTAATTGCTACAATCTGATCATTTGCCACATTACCATAAACTTCATCTACGTTGTTGAGTGCAACGAAGAGCGAGACCTCTAACGAGCGCACGGCGCGTCGGCGGCCGGTGTCGTAGGTAAATCTCGGCCACCTTCCACATCCAATCATAATGATGATGCCGACGGTGCGGTGATGAGCGGAGGCACTCGCTTTCGCTCTGTCTAGCAATTATCATTCCTCGAGCTAGACCGAAGAGTATCCCCAGGTTTGCGTCTGACGTCGACGAAGATTTTGATGCCCTTGATGGCTGCCAGCCGCCCACGGCAACATGGCCAATGGGGGCGGGCGTGTTGTAATCGTTAGAAGACATCAGGAAGACCGAGCGACACGGTACTGCATAGCGCACTTGAGCGGTAAATGGATTGGAAAATCAAGATGACTACCCTAGACGGACGGACGGACGGACGGATCCGTTCGTGCCGCAAAGACGAACGAGGCGACAGAGAAAGTGAGTGAGAAAGAAGCAGAATCCAAGGCGCATCCAAGGAGGGCGCATGCTGTGGAGTCTTTTGCATTCAATGTCCTGAGACGATGTCACAATCCAAGTGGGCCATGTCTAGGCAGTCGTCTTCTGTAACCTCTGCCTTCTGTCTTCACAGCAGCTGGCTACTGACGATTGTCCTCGATGATGAACCAAGGCAGGCGCCAGGCCTCGCTTATCTCATCGTCACCGACCCCGTTTGGGTTGACAAATCATTGCAGGAGATTTCATTTTTGTTCTGTTTCTCCCCCATTTTTCCCCCCATCATTACTTTGACAGACGAGAAGCGAGCGAGCGAGTTATTAGAGCCCCTTCTAAGGAGTATTGTCTCATCACTGTCTGGGTTCCTTCGCACTCCGGCGCTACTGTTTACGATTTTAACACGCACTAATTATGTTCATCGCTTCGAAAAACAAAGAAAAAAGGCGGAACAGAACAGAACAAAAACTGTGAGCTGTGTTCAATCGTCTGGAGAGAATGCCTTCTAAGGCGCCATGACGAATTGTCACCGCTTACTGAGTTCGCTGCGAGGCAGTGACACGCGCCTACCGCGATTGGAACCATTTCTCGTCCCACTGACGCATTCCACCATATCGCAGTAGCTTTTGGGTTTAATTTGTTTCATTGACGAACGGACAATTTCGCCGATGAATCAGTTGTCCAACCACAATTGGCGTCAATTGTGGTGTTGGAAATCCCCCCCCCCCCCCCCCCCCCCCAGCGACAAGCGAGCGTTCGAGTTCAGTGATGGGTCATCACCATCATATCACTCATATCTTCCACCGTCGTGTTGTCTTCTGTGGCTGCTGTCTTGTGGGACAAATGAGGAATCGAACAATTCGTTCCACAGTTCTGAACTTCTTGTCGACATTCTTGATGATTTAATTGCACCGCCAACCTAATATTTTATGGAGGGCAACAGGTTGATACCGTACCAGTACCCAGAATGCTCCATTTCTTTGAAAGACAGAACCGAGCGCACCTTCTGAATCATGGACTTCTGGAAAAAAACAACCTGTGGTTCTGGAAATTGCAGCATGATGTCATGGCACGGGGCACAAGTGGCGAGAACGACAACAGCACCCGCCTCCCGGGGGCGACTGATTGAGGTCACCGCAGCCACTAGGCCACAATTGGTGACTGCGTGCAACACAACTTCCACTGGATTGGGTAAATCCAGCGCAGTTTCGTCTTATCAGCACTGTATTATGTTGCAAACTGCTAGTGGAGTTAATGCTATGATTCATTTAATCCGAGCAATCGGGCACGTTCGCCACTGCTTATGAATCGTCCACACGAAACGGTTGCTTCCGCTCGAGAGTTGCCATTAGTTGGTCATCATGGGCACGTACGTCAGCGAGGTCGGTCTCATCCTGGGATGATACACGTGTCAGGCGAGGTCATGAGTCAACAGAATTATGCTCATGGCGTGGCTCTAGAATCGCTCTGCTGGTGCAACCCATTTCGTGTTGGATTGGCTCCCTCTGGAATGTGGCTCCCTCGTGTGCCACAATGGTCACGGCCACGAGTCATCCATTATATCCCGGGGGGAGTTCGTGGGTTGTCTGGAGAGAGGAGAACGAAGCGACATCGCCGTGAGTCTAGGTTTTTTAGACGAGGCCCAACGCAGGTTGATTGATTCGTCGTACAGACTCGGCCAACCGGTTAACCGGTTCTGCATACTGGCCACTTGACAGCTCATCATCCCATCGAGCTGCGCTGGTGGCTCTCGGTCGGTCGCTTAATGGACACGTTACCACCGCACCTTCTTCCCTTGATTGGTTGATGTCTAGCGCCATGATTTCTTTTTTTTTTTTACTTGTCTCAAAAGACCTAAATGTCCAACACAACATACAGAAAACGAGTTGAACACACAGAGGGCCCCCTTGTGATCGCTCTCTAACTAATTGGCGAGTCCACGATCTCGATCCCCTTCGAGCTTGACAAACGGATTCCATCAACTTACACTTAATTGATCAGCGACACCAGGTCCGATTACCACTCGAGCTGTCGAGCTGCGACAGGAGGCGAAAGGGAAGAAAGTGCTTTGGCCGACGGTCCGGTCTGTCTCCGGAGATGGCCGACGGTCCGTCGATTATGAACCGGAAAGCGATGAAGGCGCGTCGCCATCGTCTACCGTCGCGATCGCGGTCCTCAGCACAGCAAAACCTATCCGTTACACTTCTACGATCTCCTTCAGAGTTACCCCTTTGCGTGCATAAAGTCGACCGTCGCGCCGTCTCATGTCGGGAGCAACTATGAGGTCCAGAAGAGGAGAGGACGTGGATGATTGGCGCATATCAACCTCGGGTTTCAAAGAGAGAGAGAGCGAAAGAGAGAGAGTCAACCATCGCCGTCGTCGTCGTCGTCGTTGGTCATCATCATTGCAAACCTCACTCTAACCGTCACTTAATTGATGTGTAAATATTTATGCTCGAGATAAATTTCTCGAACTTGTGTGGCAGTGGCACCAGCAGCAGCGGCTGGAACTATGATGATAGAGGCCCGGATCGTGGCCCCAGCATCCAACTGAGGAAGGCACAGCAGACGAACGGTGAATGGTGCTGAGCGGCGGGTTTTGTAAATAAACGAAGCGAGTTGAAATGGCGTTAGCACAACACGCTGCGTCAGTGCGGACGTCCTAACAGTGGTCAGCCGGCGCTCTTTCTCTCTGTCCAAACGCCGGTTACGTTGGATGGGAGAACGAGAAAAGTATCTAAATAAATAAAAAAAAGGAGCTATGATACCGCACGCATATTTTGCACTCCATTTTATGGTGTCGCTCGCGATCGTTAAATCAAAAACAAAAAACAAAAAAGAATCACCTAGAACGAGATTCATCGCGAAAGGCAAACCCCTTATAATGGAGATTGGCTCGCCATCGTATTAACACTTTGTACAATTATGACAGATGGTTTCGCACGATCGACTTTGACCATGACATCAGTCGGGCGGCGTTGTGGCAGGACGCCCACAGAGACAGACGCACACACTCTGATCGATATTCTGAAATCAAAATAATCGATCAACAATCGAGATCCACTCAAGATGGATGGATCGGATCGGAGGAGTGGGACGACGATGACTTTGAGCGAATGACAAGCAATTGGCGTGCTCTGTTCACTTCACTTTGGTGTTCGATAGGCGCGAGATATGGTGCCACAAATGGTCGCTCGGCTTTCGCATACTATTTCCAAAAGAGGCCACGGAGTCGAGAAGGGCACCAAGGACGCACACTTTCAGCACAAATCACGAAGCACGATTACGAGATCACGGGGAATGGAAACGAAGGAATGTTTTGGGCTTTGCTGTGCCTTTGCCAGTGCTTTCCCGCCAAACTCCACTCCAGCCACGACGAGAACCGCGAACGAGCGAGTTATGACATCATCGATCCGTTTTTGGAAACCGGTCTCACACACCGGTCTGGAGTCTCCGGTCGGTAGCTCCTCGAGCGCGTCAGATCGTTTGGGCTCAGCATCAGCACGGAGGCATCGTATGCTCGAGCAGCCGTAGCGTGTGGCCACTGGCGGTGGAGCAGTAAATAAAAAGCAAAGAAAAGAAGCAACCTCACATGACGTCGCTTTAAGTGGAGCTCAAGCCGAGCACCAAGAAGAAGTTCACGTCGGTCACAGCGCAGGAGGGGGGGATCATGTACGAAATTTATAAAAATAACATTAAACCAGCTCCACCTCCTCCCTGGCTCACTAGTCGTTTTGTGCCCCCCCCCCCCTCCCGCCCAGAATAAAGCGTGCGATGATAATCGGAAAGAAAGAATATCGCGAAACGAAAAGCGAAAGAGCAGCACGCATAGCAGCATCATCCACTCTTTAACTCACTGCCCCCACCCCCCCCCCCCCCTTTAACTGTGTGAGACGCACTGAAAAGACGCCAAAAAGTAACGGTCAAAAAGGCAAAGGGAAGAGCAATTTAAATTTAAACTGCACCGTGGGTCTCCACTCTCTCTCGCGCCCTCCCTGGCGCGTGGTGAGATGGTCAGTGGAACGGCCAGCGGTAACGTTAACGAACTTCTGCTTCTTCTCAACGCAGGAGAGCTAAATGATGGAGCACAGATAGGCGGAGGTCACCCTTTGCTCTTCCTTTGCTGATGCTTATGTTGCAAACTGTGCAAACTGTCCTTCCACCGTTCTTGCCACTGACCTCAATGATGACCCCGATCCGCTCCGTGGATTCTCACGTAAATTTGTTGTCTTCCCGGTTGTGTACCGGGTTCGTTTCTCAGCCTCAACGTTTTTCTTTTTTTGTTGCGCAGATAGCATTGTCCACACCCCGTTGTCCCGGTCCAGTCGCGATTGCTGCTTTTATTTTTACGACCACCTCGTAGTAGGCTTCGCGCAGGGGTGAATATGGCAAGCGATTAACTCTAATCGGTTGGCTTTATGTTTTCATTAGATGGCTGCTGCGTGCGGCCATAATGGAAAAGAGGCAGAAAGAGAGAGAGAGAGTGCGTGCGCATGGAGCCGGAAGAAGAACGGGAAGATGAAACTGGAGTAACCGTTTAGCTGGATCATCAAGCAGCCGTGGCTGTTGGTTGAATAATGCAACAGAACACAACAAGCCACAGTTACGTTTCAAATTCAAACAGTTGCAAACACGGTTTCGATTCATCCATTTGTGATCTAGTAATCCCCATCACGCGCCCTTCTCGTGATGCCTACTGTGATTCACAAAAGGTAGTACGTGTCATATGGGAATGACAGACGACGCGCCAGTCCCTTGTAGACATCGAAGCAAAGAGTTGTTGCTCCTTAGGACACACTAGACAACCAACTAGACAGAGGCTGCCGTAATTACTGTTGCTGACCAACGGAGTAGACATGACACCTAAATAGGCCGTGGTTTGACAATGAGGTTTACAGCGCTGTCACCGCTACCGGCCAAGTGAAGGCCAAGTAATCCCGTGTCTCCGGCCACCACATGGCGAAGCAACGAAGCTAATTCCGTTCATTTTTGCGGTTTCCACGGGCGCTGTGCGCACTCATTGGGCTGCACTCGTCATCCGCTCATCATCGCATCGCACAGGGAAAAGCGTGTGAAAGGAGTAGTAGCAGCTACAGCAACAGCAGAAGACCACAGCGACACAGAGAGACACGTGAATCGCGGAATTCACCGTTCGGAGGGCAGAAAAAAACGGAAAATGACATTGCTGCCGGGCTTTTCCGTTCAGGTAGCGTGTGCACATGTGTGTGCGTGGCTGTGTTTGGAGCACAAATAATTGAAATTTATTAAACCAGCGTCGTCATGGTGGGACGCTGGGAATGATGTCGGAGTCGGAGTCGGAGCAAAGCAGCAAACAAACACGAGGGACAAATTGGTCCGCAGATGTGTTTGCAGTGTGTGCCATGAGGTTGGCCTGCAAGTCATGTTGGAGCTCGCGGAGTTACGCGTTGTAACGAGGCCAATGCCATGCTACGGGAACTGCATCTTGCGCTGGAAGAAGAGCGAACCACGATGCTAGCTAGATCGTCCAGCTCCAGATAAAAAGGGCTATAAAGTTCCCAACACCCTTACACCGAGCTCGCCTTTTCCTGTGACCACACACTTCCCACTCTCTCTCTCTCTCTCCGGATAAGAGATGATGGTTTCCGATAAATCGAAATTATTTTCCTGCATCCTTTTTTTTTGCAAACCAACATAAACGGACCCCGGTCGACTCCGAGGGTCGGTCGGGGTTTAATGGCGCTCTAGGAAATGGGAGGTACACCGTGACGTGGCGAGCGTATTTCGTTGCAGTCACTCCCTCCGCTCCGGCCCTCTAAACCGGATCATCATCAAAACCCCGGGGACTCTGGGCTATAAGGCCGGACCATCAAACCACCCTCAACAAGGGTGCTGCTGCTATCGGCTATCGGTTAAATGCGGCAATCGATCGGTGAGGCCCCGTCCCTGGTTCACATTAACTGACGCTAGTGCGAAAAGCCTTTCGCGCTTATCTCCGGTAGGGTTCCCGTTGGTCCACCGGTGGGTCCAGAGCTTGCGCGTCAAGAGATCTTTGAATTTCGATTTTCCATCCAATGTGCCAGGCGCCAGCCAGGGCACAACACAGGCACAATGGGCTCGTATATTTTCGACGTGGGTCCGTCCGAGCCACCGACAGTGGAATGTGCTGGTGGCCCGGGAGGGGGGGGGGGGGGTGGCTGAAATCTAGATTCTAGAAAGGAGAATCTTCCGGTTCGCCGGACCCAGAGCATTGCATTGCTCTGCGTTCTTCGCTCTTCTCGCTAGACAGCAATGTTAATGGACAGACAGTCGGAGTGTATCGCTGATGTCGGTTCATTCTGTGCCTACCTGGCCCCGGAGGTAATTAATGAGACAGTTCCGTCGTATTAATTACTGGCGAGCCCCGTGAAGCCACCACCTGGAAGAGTGGCTCAAGAAGTGATCCGTTTAAATTAAATATTTAATCCGCTTTTACTTCACCGTTTTCCCCCTGTATGTGATCTGCTGCGCCGTGTGGTCTCTCTTGGTGGAGCGTAATTGTAGGAGATGGAGTTACATCAACCACCTTTACCCTCGTCCCGGCGGTCCTCGGGATTGGTGGCGCAGCATTAAAGCATCGTTGGTGGTGATGCCATGCCATGCTATACTGCCATCGATTGGCAGTCGCGAAAGTCGTCGTCGTGGTCGTCGTTGAGTGAAAACTCCCACGTGGAAGGGCACAGGCCATTGGTGGTGGCCTTCTAGCGAAGGTGAAGGTAAAGCGCACGGGCATACAGTGCGGTACGATGTCGGTACTGCTGCTGTTGCCCCTCAATCACGATTCATTGGCCTTAATTTAGAATACCAAGCCCCGGAACGTCGAGGAGACCCTACTGGAGCACGCTCCGGAGGATCCAGCTTTGATTACGCTCGCCAAAGGAAAACATGGACAACGTCAGATGGAGACGATGTCTACTGCCGGTACGGCCTTTTGATAGCCTCTCCTCCTGCAAGCCCTGTAGGCGGCATTCGGTCTTTGGTCGCATTCGAAACGCTGCCGATGCCAGTATCATGTTTGCGATGCTAACAAGACACACAGACACATGCTAAGGGTGTGTCTGGTCTTGGAAGGATAACAAACTCCGAGAAAGATGTTCCGTTTGAAACGATTCTGTCATCGTCTTACATGTTCGAGAACAACTTTGCTCAAGGCCTACATCCCCTGAGTAACGTGCTTCTTCTGCTTCGTCTGTTCTAATCGTTGTCCCCAATACATTTTTGGAACATATTTTACACTCATTCCACCAACACCCCTTCTGGTGTTGCTTGGTAGAAATGTTTTTATTGCTTAGCGATTTATTTTTCATGAGACGTGCCGATGGAGACTGGAAAAAAGGACAGTCGGAGCCTCGCAACGACATATGAAACTGCTGTCAGTTACTGACGCACGCAAACCTGGGGGAATATTATCGCCCTCTATGTAGAGTAGCCTACTACATACTGAAATTGCCTGCGCCTACTACTACCACCACTACCACCAATCGGTTCGTCCATGAACCCTAGAAAGGTTGAGTGAATTGGGGAGACTGGCGCCCCATATCCATGTCAGTGTGTAAAAGGTCCTGGGATCATGTTTGTTTATTCAGCGCAATTTTTACTTTACTCCCTTTTCTAACGCACGTTAAACAACGGAAGCAGCAACAAAGTTTAGGGGTTTTTTACCAACATAGAGGGTGAGTAGCCTACTTTTCGGGGAGGCCCGATAATTGACAACATCAACTTTGACAGTCCCAGTTTCGGGTTCGCTTCTCTTTCTCGTCATTTCTCCTATTTCGGAACCCGAGGGCCCAAAGTACGGATAGAACACAATACATTCCTTAAAGCATATTTACATTCCAAACATGCTCCCAACCTACCGCACCCAAAACGATCCCGAAATTAAACAAACCAAACCAGAACAGCGAACGAAAACAAAACGGATGCTGAATCATTCATTTCGCGCTTATCATTACCAGAGGACAATTGTAAAATAAAAACGCACTCCCCGACTGTCCGTGTTCGAGCGAACGAATGAATTAATTATGACGGGTCCGGGGGACCTTAATTTGCTTTTATTTACTTTCCATAACTCTGCTGGGCTGGGAACTGAGGATCCGTATCCGAGAACAAGCATAAAAAAGCGCAAATAGAGACACAGCGAGAGTCTCCGGGGCCAAGTTCAGGCAAGGCAGCTACTGCTGCCAGTCCTTCTCCTTCCGAAGTTAAATAATTAAATGAAATATTCAACCACCAGTTTTCCTGATCCCTCGTGAACCATCTTCCTTCTCCGGTGAAGTGTCATCCTGGCGGTGAGGTCTCATCGTCGCGACAGTGCCACGCGAAAAGCGATAAATCAATTAACCGAACGGCGCGACCGTTGGGTGCGTTTTTGCAGCAAAGTACACCAGAAGAAGAAGAACAAACCCCCTCTGTTGGCCTGGCCCTGTTTCGTTTGTTGTTTTCCGGCTCGGCACCACCGCCACCAAAGAATGCCGAAGCCATGTCGGAAAAGAATGTGCGCCCAACGGGGTGGAAATTGAATTATCGCGAGCTTGAGGCTTGGAAAACCACGGCGAAAGGGTACGGAACCCGCGGAACTAGCGTGGCAAGCCAAGGGAGGTAAACTGCGTAAACGGCTTATGAGCGCTTTATGATCGAGCCCGTGGCGTCCGTGTGCGGCCACAAGAGTAGTCAATGGGGGTTGACCTACTTGATTTACACCAATTAACTTTCTCCTTTTTCTTATGGCCACGCGAAGAAGCCACATTCGAGATGATGATGATGATGACGGGATTCGAGAGCGACGGATGGGGATGCAGTGGCCGCGAAAGTGCGCGATCGCTCATCGCTGCTTCTCTCTCTCTCTCTCTCTCTCTCTCTCTCTCTCTCTCTCTCTCTCTCTCTCTCTCTCTCTCTCTCTCTCTCTCTCTCTCTCTCTCTCTCTCTCTCTCTCTCTCTCTCTCTCTCTATCGTGCCATCGTGATCGCGGTGCAGATCATTCATCATGATCATGACCTGCTGCACACTGAGCGGTGGATCCGCTCGCCCGCACCCTTGGCGACCTTAGAAAATTGCTCGTGAAAGCCCTCTTCTCTTCCGCATTCCGGGTCCAGGCTGAGCGTAGCGAAAGCATAATTCAATTATCACATTTGCGGTTCGGTTTGTGGTTTTGAAGAGGAAGAGGAGGATACTAGATCGGTGGTTCGGTTTCTGGGTTGGCTACCAAGGAAGGGGACGCGCGGTGTGTCCCCTCAAGTCGTCAAATTGGAAGCCAGAAAAAGCCTTCCATCCATCCGTCCATCGCGGGGTCACTTCCTTCCATTCAGCTAAACGTTTCGCCCTTTTTTGGTGGGAGTCGCAGCCGTGGCCATTACCGGGATTTGTTTCCCCTGGTTTTTTATTTTGTTTGGGGTGGCCAAAGAGCATTTGGGTGGCGCAACCCGTTTTTGGAGGAAGGGCCTAGCCGGTAGCGTGCGTGCTTTACCGTACATTCAATCTATTTAGCGTCGGTTAGCACACCTTTCAACTGATGGGTCTGGGCACCCGGAAATCCCCTCTAAGCCCTTCAACACCAGAGCCACAGCCAACACAACAACAATGGCATGGAGAGGACAGAGACTAATGCAGCGTCGTTACGCTTCGTCGGAAGCCCTCGAATCTCCGATTGTAATCACGGTGACGAACAACGGGCGCGTAGCATTCTCGAACATATTATTATGCTCCGCTTGTTATGACTAGCGAGAGCCTCCAACCCCGTTTCCCGTTGTCGATGTCACATGATTTAAGAAAATTCGCAATTTTGATTGTTGATAACCAAAATGTAAAAAAAATGCGGGTCATGGGTTAACCTATTTCACGTTATCACCATCGCTTGCGGTCGGAATCGGGCACATGCTTTTATGCTTCAGCAACAACATTAACAGCAAACGTGCTGGAACGTTCTCTAGCTCTCTAGCTCTCTAGCTGTTATCACTGCTGAGGCTGGTTGGCTGGCTGGCTGGCTGGGCAAGTGCAAGTGACGCGTTTTTGCCAACCCACTTTAACGATGATTCATACACCGAGATGACATTACGTTGCCTGGAAGTCTGCGAGCACGGTTGTTATTTTTAAGCGGCTTATCAGCGACGACGGGACAATTAAAGTCGGTTAAAGATTAATGGCACAATTGAAGAAATTAACCGCGCGGCAGGAGGGCTTTTTCCAATTTGCAGGACCTAATTACACAATCGGTGACATTCTTTCATGTGTTTGTTTTTTTTGTTTCGATGGCACCAATTTTGCGGTAGGTTCTTAATCAACTGAAAACAATAACATTCTGGCATCCGTCATTCGGTGGTCACTTTTTTGCATGAATAAGCAACATACAGGGTGGTGGACCGTGAAAAAAATGCAGAGCTTTTTTACTCATTTCTAGGACTTTTTTCCATAATTGACGGTATTGACGTATTCGCGAGACTCATAGCTACCTAGAAATGTATAAAAAGAAGTGCTGCAAAAGAATTTCGAATTTGTTATTCACGCAAAAAAGTCCAAAAGAAACGGACGCGCAATTGTATAGGAAATTAAACAATACAATCTTCAAAGGTCATGTATAGGGAAAGCCAAGATGATCATGTTCTTTGCCGCAAAAGCCTAACATCATTTAAAGAAAAAGACTCCAATGATAGTATTGTTGGTTGACTGATAGCATCCATCTCTTAGCCAAGTAGGAAACTTATTTGACGAACAATTCTTGGTACGCTATTACCTAGAAGAAGGTAATGGACGGCAAACTTATCAAGTGATTTGATTCGCTTTTGCTATAAATAAACTTTGGAACTAGATAAACATTTGTGCATTGAAGGATCGAGCACAAAAAAATGACATTGAACATCAATAAAATGTTTTTTTTTCACTTTTTTTCCCCCGTATGCAAGCGCATGATTCAGACTCTAATTTTAATTAAAGATAAACACCAAACCCCGGCGCCATTGCCACATACATTAACAAAAACCAAACATGGTCATAGCCCTGAAGCCGCGGCTAGCTGCTGGTACGATGGTTTTAATTTTAATACCACGACCATCGGACTCTCCTCTCCGCATATATTGGCTCGGTCCAGTCATTACACCGCTTATCACACCGGGTGCCATCACATCCAATCGACAGTGGCGGTCTGGACGGACCTGGGGCTACCACCTCTCACAATGAAAACGATGACGATGACGATGGTGATGAGGATGCTGCTCTTCATTCAGGGCATGCTGTGCCGGGAGATGAAAGCAGCAGCAGCAGCAGCGTAACCTTGCCACCAGGCCAGGGGAGGCCAATCACTTCACCATGGCCATCAGGAGAAGGGCCATCGATTGCGGTGGCTGTCACACTGGAGATAGAACAGGAAGCGTGGCCGGCGTACCGACGTACTCGAACTTCTGAGATCTGACCGGTTCGATAGGATGAAACCACCACTGGCGGCGGCCGGGCCATTATGTGGCATAGCAGGCGTTGAAGCATCATCCCGGACAAATGAAGACAGCGAAGATGGATGGATTGCGGCGGAGGGGATCACCGCGATAGCGTAGCGTCCCTTCCTCACTCCCACTGAAGGGCAAAGTGTCCTTCAAACCGCGTGTGCCGCGTGCGCACAAAACACAGGAATAAAGAACGACCCAACGGCACTCCCGTGCCTATATCATGTGCAATCTATCTTTAACAGAAATGCAAACACCATACAACGTATGTGGGTCTAGGGCCTTTGTTGTCATTAAAGGAACGGTTAAAGGGGGTTAGCTCCCTCTGTCCCTCTGTCTATGCGGCCAGATGGCACTTTAGATCAAGCAGGAGAGCAAACAGCGGCTGAATTGAGAAGATGCGATGTTTGCACATATCCCAGTGACCCTTGGGTCACTTATGATGATGATGATAAGAAGCAGAACCAGGTCCGGAATTCAAAGTCTAATTAATATTGTATGTTCTTACTCTCTCTCTCTCTCTCTCTCTCTCTCTCTCTCTCTCTCTCTCTTTGTAGATTCTTCTGCGCCTCCGGAATTTGGAAACATCATTAATCCAAAGGTACACATAGACATAGACCATCTTCTGGATGATATAATGGCAGCTTGTAGCGACCGGGCGCACACGAGTCCGGAGAATTGCTCCAAATTAGGCCACATGGCGGCCCGTTTGGGGTAAATCCATGCATCACAATATTCCCCCCTCGCGGGTTGTGTGGCATTGACACACATTGTGTCGGATGCTGCTGCAGGAACATCCCAAGGGGCGCGAGCTCGCTCCCCGGGTGTCACGATAAAAATCCATTCTCCCTCAATTTAAAAGAATCCACGTCCCAATTCCGTGTCGTCCCAACAAATGCGCTGGATCACGGCCACCACCATAGAGAGTCCGGGGAACTCGCCAAGCGAAATGACGCAATAGTTGCCGCTGTCACTGCTGCTGCTGCTGCTGCTGCTGCTTGGGATGAAATTTCGTCCACGACGGACAGTCTGTTCTGTTTTGATTATTTTTATGTTATTGACCATCTAAGATCATATCGGGAAAGCCCCAACTGAAGCCAGTATAGGGAAGATTCGCACAAAAGGCGGCCAGTGTGGCCTGTTTTGTGTCCAAATATGGTGCACAGATACAAACTTGATCAAGATTCGTCGTAGGATCGACTAAAAAGAATTCAAAGTTCAGTATTAGAATGTCTAGCATTCCCTATTGTGTTTCATTCTCTGACCCATTTGCTTATCTAGATCGGGCCTTTTGACAGCCATCGAGGGGTACTACTTCTTTGACAATGTGCTGCGCGCGTTCGTTTCCAAAACACGACTCTATGGTAACTTGATTGTGTGGAGAACTTTTCAATTGCAACTAAACTGACTGGTGCGCATGAACCTCGCGGGGGGATAGTTTGGATTCGATTTAAAACCCAGATCCCCGTCCCAGCAACCATTGGCCCGGTTGGTTGGTTGGTTGGTTGGTTTGGTTCTGGTCGCGATATTGGAAATCAAATTAAAGTTTTATGAGCCAACAATTAAATCAATAGCCGAAGCGGAACAAACGTAACGAGCAGACACCAACCCTATGCTGTTGGTGCTGCTGGGCATGTAGGGTGTGGGTGCCAACATGTACGATTTATTATGCAAGCAGCCCCCCCCCCCTTCCCGGGTGGCCACCGATTCCCCATGAAGACTGTGCCCATCCGTCCACCCATCGTTATACGTCGTTTACACTTTCCGTGCGATACATTGTCGGTGGCTGCTGCTGGCCACAAACATAAATCATACAATTTAATGCCATGCGCCGTTGCATATGGACTACGGTAGCGGTAGCCACTCTATCGGTCTTTCTCTTCCTCCGTGCAGACGAGTAGCTCTTCTCCTCACAGGCTACTGCGACTGTATCCTGCACGAGCTTGACATGCTCTACACTGCGCCTACTGAGACAACGGAAAGCGGATTAAGTTGCTAACTTGAAGAAGACGTTTGCGAGACACAACTAGAGAGGCGCAGCACTGCTGAGCTGGAGCCGCTGATGGAGCCATTCATTGTGGCCGATATGTGTCCAGATCACAGAGAGAAAGAGTGATAGAGAGAGAGAGAGCGAGAAAGGGAGAGGGAACCTGTCCATTTGCCACTGTACTTCTCCTCGCATGACTCGCATGAAATAGTGGGCTTAACACTTTCGACTTTGATGACAAATAAATTCAAAACCTAGATTGAAGTCAATTGTTTATGCTTGCGTTTCTGTGCTGGTGCTGGTGCTTTCGGTGGGCACGCGCACACAGACCACCGATCCACCGGTCCCGGTGTTGAGGATTTCAATTGCAGTGAATTCAATGCGATGGGACTGCGGATGGTTGGCGTGTTGGCCGTGGTCCAGCCAGCCAGCTGACGCCATTTTATGGACCTTTCAGGCAGTCCCATTCGTTCGTGTTCCGTGTGCTGGAGAGAGCCAAGAGAAAAAAGAGGTCCCCACCGTCTGGCCCCAGGTCCTTATTTACATTCGTGCCATTTCTGTCAACGTCTGATGGAGATTGGTCACAGTTGATGCCCCTTAGGAGGAGGTGAAGTGCAGGATTAAGGGAAGATAACATGGATTTCGTTTTTTGTCAGCGGCATTCGTTGAGTGTGTCTCTATTCCATTGGACTTTTAAATTGCTTCCTGCGATCAATAGATCCATTGCTATTGTTAGCAGCGTCTAGAGTAACCTGGAGCAGGTTACAAAATTGACAAAATGGGGTCCCCCATAATAGCCAATAGAAAAATGATTTGTTTTGCTTCGAAAGTCGTTGAAATCCTGGTTAGTCCAAGTTCAACATGTCCGACCAATCGTCACGTTACGGTTCCCCTTTCAGATGCCCAAAAAAATCAGAATAAAATTGAAACAAATGGCGGTTCAATTAGCACCAATTGTGAGACACGCTAACAAGGGCCAAGGGACCTTTCGTACTCCTACGACTCTGCTCTGAGGGTACCTCGACCGCCCTGTATGATTCATTTATCAAACAAACACCACTCACCACGCTGGTGTGGTCAGTTATTAAAACATGCCGAACGGCCAGAAAACCACTCAACAACAAGTTCTAACCGAAGTAGCACCTTATCTTCATCTATCGCTCAAACATTTTCGCACGACGCACGTTGAAAGGACGACGATAAGGTCCTTGATCGAAATGTTTTGTCCCAGTCCCCGAAACCTGTCCAACATGTCACGTTGAACGCACGAACCATCACCATGGCATGCTCGCGTTTTGGTTCCACTTTGGAGACGATAAACGAAGGTCTCTCGTTATATCTTTGATAACGCACGAACGGTCACGTTTTTTTTTTTGGGAAGGTAGCTTTGGATCAACAGTCCCGTTCCGAAACGTCCGCCCTCCAGCAAAACTTAACAAAAAAAAAAAAAAACTCCCCTCAAATCCGACTCTAATCGCACCCACGGTTGGGCTTTAATGTAAATCCATTCGACCACCCAATCAATCACTGTCAATTGGTGGTTCTGTCGGGCGGCCACGCCAAGGGACCATTGCCGGCTACTCTCTTCTCCCTCCCGCTGGAACCGGTTCCGGGGCAACGCCGCCACAAGCGAAAACACTTCGATCGGAACCCTAATCTCTGATGCGGTACTCGGTATGCCGGTGGAACAATTGGATCACGGCGACGATGGGCTTCTTGGTCCGTTGTCTGCCTTGTCTGGTGGCCTTTGCGCCGTGTCACCACACACTGAGAGAGAGAGAGAGAAAAGACACCAACTCGTCGTGAGTCGTCGACGGTTCGATCTCGTTGATCGTTATGCTTCACCCTTTAGCTCCCTGGACCTCAGCCGTTGACAAATGGGGGTGGTGCGCACTCCGAGGTGGTGCGGAACAAAAAAAAAAGGGGGAAAACCTCCGTTAGTTTGAGTTTGAAAAATCGCCCCAATCGAGAAGCGCAACCAATCGGACGGTGGTGGAACCATTAGGCCATCAGGCAGGAGCCTCGTTTTCTGGTGAGCAAAAATGAAAGAAAGAAAAAAAAACGTTGATGTGATGGACAACGAGCTTCGTAAGTGAATTGTGATGCCCTTTTCCTTTTTGTGGCTGAAGCAGGAGAAGAAACATTGTTTCCAGCAAGAAAGCAACGGACCACGACCCAATTTCTCAACTGGGATCTCCTGTTAGACACCTTCACGTTCGCTTTACAACCTTTTCCCGTAGCATACACTCCGGAAACCCATTCAAACGAGATCTCGAGACACAGGCAGAACTCGCTGGACTCACTGTTTCCTGTCTGACACCAAGGTCTTGTGTCTTGTGTGCTTTCCATCTTTGTACCACCGAGTGACAGAGGGCATCAGGAACTGACTGAACTAATAGCTGCAGTGACACCATCATGGTCTAACGGTGCACGGTTAAAGATAATCTCCGGTCGGTGTGGAAGGGACGCTTATTTCCCATCAATTAACCACCTCACCACGATCGGCTGGAACTCTCTCCATTTCTCGCCGGTGTCATTGATTGAATCATCTCCCCTTCGTGTCTCACGGCGGTGGTAATTCTTCTTCAAAACCCTTTTTACATCTAGATCTACGTCGTCGTCGTCGTCGTCGTCACGATCCCTTACCTCGACTCTCGAGATTGATGATCAGCGTCGTCGATCGGGCGGAAGTTCGTTGGCCCTCGCATGTGACCACGGTGTGCCCGGTACTAGCCCGGCAGACACATCCGTTCCCCCTTTCGTGGTTCGTGTTAATTTATTCATGAACCCTCCACCGGCCACCACACTCTCGGGCATATCAAATGAGCTTTAATGTGATTGGTTTACATGGAATATCACTTTCCGATCCGCTTAATGAGACTGTGGGGCATGCCCCGTGCGAGGAACCGGGAATGCCAATTGCCAACTTATGCTCTTTAAAGCATTTAAATAACCAAACAAACCGGGCCTCTGTACGGCTGTCACTGGGTCGAGGTCGACGTAGATATTCGTGTCCTGTGTTTCTGTGCTTCCGAGTAGAGTTAAAATGTCATGTCAAAGACATCAATCTAGTAGCCCAGCGGGAGCGGGAGTATCTTGTAAAACAATCCAAGTAGACTAAGATCTTGGCGATGGCGGATTGTCAGTGTCAGTCATCTTGTTTATTCGCCCTCCAGCATAGTAGCTCTCTAGCCTCTAGGTTTCCACAGGAGATTATCGTCGTCTGACACTTTCAACACCTTTAAAGTGCCATCAAGGTTCCGACATTCCGATGAAACCGGTGTTGATTACGGCGATTACGGGAAAGATGATTCAGCACCGAAGCGATCTGTTTACATGCTAATCTCCCAGTCAGCTCGGTGTGTGTGTGTGGGATTCCCAATGATAATATCTTCTTTATCAACACATTGCCCTCTATCAAAGGGTTAATTTATTCATACCGAAAGGCTTAAAATACAATTTAAGCCCGCAACATAATTTAGACATCACTTTCTGCGCCTTTCTGCTGTTGCTTCTGGGAATGGCTTCCCCAAAAAGGGGGCCTCCTAAAGCCCTTTCGGGCTCATCAAATTATCCCTAAAAAGGCCAAACGATGGGCAGTTTATGCTTATCTCGATGGCAAACACTGCGCTTGTGCTGTTTGTTGCGACAAACGGCAGACAGGCAGGAGCGTGTCTCTAATCCAAACGGAAATGAATACTACGGAACAGAGCCGGTCAGCTGGCTATCCCAAAAAAACGAAACACGACACTCGGTTTTGGTCAACCGGTCACGGAAGGGTCAGCATGGGAAGGGCGAGGGGTGGCCCTTCCGTCGACTGTGTGACCAATTTCATCGAGACTTTTCGGGCTTGGGGAGAAAGGTCGTGACCCGGTTCGGACGGACAACATTCACCTTTATGCGATGCCATCAGTCTTCACATGAGCTGGTCGGTGTCTTGGCGTGTAGCAGAAGGAAGCGACAGGCAGCGCAACAGAGTGTTCCATCCGGGGACCAATTCCGGTTCCGATCAACGCCCACATGCAGCGTAAAGACCGAAAGAGATCTTCTGTGTGCCTCGATCCCCGCTTGATTGTTTATTGACTCCGTCAATATTACTGTTACTGTCGCTCACTGGGAATGATGGTGTTTTCCAAAACGAATCCACGGGGTATAAGGGGCATCAAATTGTCCAACGGAGTCCAAACAACCGGCCAGCCAGCCAGCCATCGGCTACTAGAATTTAAATTTTAAATCAACCAACGAGCGATGACACGGTTGGATCTTGTCCAACAAAGACCGGTAATCCGCGGTGTCATCACCCACTCGCTCGGCCCACCTCGTCGTCACCGCCCAAACAGTCGTTAAAGTCCGATGCCGAGACGTGCTGAATAGACGACTTGATGTTCCGTTCAAATGAAGGCGAAAGTAAGAGATGAGCTCTGGGTTTATGTGGTACCGTTTCATGTTGACAACAACCACGCGGCGGTCACAATAAAACAGTTTCCCGATTCAGACTCAGCGATAGTGGTGGTCACGGTGACGACAAAAGGATAATCCTGTTCGTTCTCTACAAAGCACCACAGGGAACTGCACGTCCTCCGGTTCTAAGCTGAAATGATGACGGAAAGTTATTCAAAATATGTCATAAAAATCCAGACCACAATCCACGGGCATTCTTCGTTCCCCAGTAGCAGGCAGCGCAATTCAGTTCCCTGACGGGAGAAAAAAAAACTGCCAGATCTGCGGATCCTGAATTAAAACATTTTACGCACCCCTCGCAGCCGTTAGTTACTCTCTCCGCTGTTTGACAGGTTGTGTGGTACCGCGCGTCGCACTGTTTGCACAGATCCCTTATCTAATTTCCTCTTCATTATTTGCATGTTTTGTACCGACCGACACCCTCTGGCGTACCCAACAATGTCAGCTCAGGTCGGCATTCTTACCATTCGCCCCGAAAGGAATGCCGTGGATAATACCGTGCAAAGAGAGAGAGTGAGGAACATTTTTATGACCATTTTCACACCCCACTCGCTGACAGTGGGACTGCTGCGACTCGTGGAATGTGGCAATGGTGTGGGTTGCTGAGGTTTGCCAAAAAGCTAAACCGACGGTGGTTTGTGTGCGAAGGCTGCATCATCTCCCTTGGTAACGAGAGTTAGCCCGGCAGATCCACGCCTACTGCCGTGGCGAGAGGTGTACAATGATGGTTTTGGAGCCGGAACCGGAAAAGGGATCCGACCTAAAAAGGGGCGAGGGGAAAGAGTTCAACAGGAGTTCACTTCAGTTATCCTCAGTCATCGCTTTATGCAGAGCCACAGTCCAGTGTCCGTGTTTCAGACGACAAACTCCAGCGGTATCTGATGGAAACCATGATCAGAACCCGGCTCTCTGCTATTGCGATGACCACTAGCTCTTGCACTGCAACAGATCAGCCCTTCCTCCGTACCACAAGAGGTTGAGTTCTTGCGGTTCAACTTTTGAATATTAATTTCTCACACTTCACCTCCTCCCCTCTCTCACGCTCTCTCGCCCTCTCTATCTCGGTCTGTTTGATCATGTTTGTCGTCCGACCAAAAGTCAATATTATCACACATAGTCAACAAGCTGATAAATCTGGTCACAAACTGTGGTCACAGAGCGCAAGACATGGTGGCGGCGGACCCGTGGCCCTCGCTTCAATGTAACGGTGATGGAGAAGGTACGACAAGACCAGGGATTCTTCTCTCAATTAACACACGAAATGTAAGCAACGCATTATCATATCTCGATCGACATTTCTCACGACTTACGACGATCAATGCCTGCAGGCATCAAACACCCCCCCCCCCCCCCAAGATTATGTCAGAATGTTTGGATAGTTTGTTTTGATTTGTTAAAATTACGATCCGCCATCGGATCGACACGCGCACCAACCTCATGCGACTGGGAAGGGTAGGGTGCGCGCTGTGGAGGTCAATCCGATCGGGGGAATTGATAAGCAGCCGTAGCCGGTTTTCGATGGTTTGTTTAATTTAAATGTTGATCCAGAATCGAACGAGCGCGGAAGGGAGGGGTGGGGGAATGCGGGACCGTCCCTAAGGGAATGCATACATTAGCTCGGTCTGCAGGGACACAAAGTCCACAAAAATTGAGGTCTAGTTCGAGTGATTTCTTTCGAAAGCAAACACGCTTATCAAGTATCTATTGGAACAGAATAGATCGGGTATTGGAGGGTTTTGAAATTTGAGAAGCCTCGTTCGTTCTCTAGAAGCCTTGGCCTTAATTGTTTCCACCCCAAAAAGAAAAGGTTGGGCTCCCAGACTTGTGGCTCTTATCCGAGAGAAACGCAATAAGCGGACCAGCAATTGAGAGGGCACAGAGGAAGTTCCAAGAATAAATCATACGATCCGTTCGCCAGTGACAGTTTTATTTGGGTCCGTTGGGCCGCGGGCCTCCGCGAAAGCTCAACGAATCCCTCCCAAAAAAAGGGAAGACAGTAAACAGATAAATTAATGCATCGCCCCAAAAAAAAAAGCACACCCTCTGCAAACATTGTAGGCAAGCAGCCCGGGGGTCGGTGAAAATGCATGCAACTCCCGCGTTCGCTGCTGGCCACTTAAAAAATGCACACAATTCGGACAGTCATCGCGTGGGTGAAAGGCATAAATTAAGTATCACCACCACCTTCATAATCCTTTCCCTTCTCGCGAGGCAGATTCGGTTCGTTGACTTTGCTTGGCTCTCCGTAAGCCCTTCTCCTACTCCTCTGCGACCGATGCCACACCCCCGGGGGTTTATCTCCTGCCACTCAATCGTGCGGACCCGTTATTCTGGAAAACCATTTATTTCCGTTCATTTGCATCGCCGTCGTTGTGTCGTGTTCCTGGGCTTCGTGTCCTGTTGCTGCTGTATGACGGATGATACCCAGGCCAGCCAGCCAGTCATCCAGGCTATATCCTCCCAAAAATCCCCTCCAGAATTGAATTCAAACTTTCTGGAAGTTTAATCACTTTGCAGCCCCCACAGAGAGTTGCGTTTGCATTTTTTTTCAGTGCGAATACAATGTCCTTATTGTGGCCCTGCGGGAACAGCGGGAACGCTGACGTCAGCCCGTTGAGGTCGAACGACCTTGTGTGCTATTGGTTAGTAGGTCGGTTAGGGCACCGTTACCGAGCGAGCGTGAGAAGCGGAAGCATCGCACCGTGGCATGTGGACAACCAGCGCACCATCGTGGCGCCGCCTGCTGCTAGGCTTCTCCTTCTCCTTTTCCACCCTGCTGCTACTGCTGCTAGTGCTGGGAATACATAAATAAACCAGCCGACTCACCACCAATGGGCACCACCAGGGAGTGAACATGCAAAACCAACTAACCAACCAACCATCGAACGGTTGAACAACGGAAGCCCGTTCTCTCTCTCTCTCTCTTCCAGCTGGTAATGTGATTGTAATGTGAACGTTTGCAATGGCACCCCATCACTACCAACATCATCGTCATCATCATTGCGCGATCGTATCGACTTGAAATTGAGGCTAGTGGCTAATAATGGGATTGCACTGATGGGAGCGGCATCGTCGTATCCTGGAACGTCACACACTCCTTGCAAGCGGTATATGGTGCGATAGAGGAGTGATGATGCACTCTGTATCACAACGTTGCAGCTCCCTGGAATGAAGGAAGGAACTTGAAACTCTCGGGGAAATTAATTGAATACCGATGGAAACCCTAGCGCCGTAGTGGTGTGTAAAAAACGAACGTCGGTCACTCTTATCATTCATCGCCACCATCGTCATCGCGTCCTTTGCAGGCCCTGGCCCTGGTTGGTCATCTAATTAATTCGAAAATTTATTAGTTCAGTAGCCTCAGTGCAAGTCTCGATAATTGCATTGCAGTGCGGCTACACCGGACCTCTCGGCAACTTGATCTAGAACACGATCTCTACGGATGGGGGAGGGTGATGTGAGCGGAGCAAAATGGAAAGAATGTTTTTAACACGCCGTGGCTAGCATCGGTAGCCCTGGCACAAAGCCAATCGAGCCGTAAATTGCAGCAAAAAAAAAGCGAAACGATCATTCCAATCAGTGACGGTCCCCGGCTGGCCCCGGGCCGGACTGGAATGACGTAGTTATAAGCGCAGTTTTATCACATGACCAATCGATAAAGAGCTTCGTGAGAGTTGCCCTAGACTATAGAGACCGCAAGTTCTTAAGTCGCGCAAATTGTGCTTAACGAGCCATCCGCCCGGAATGAGCGATGAAGAGGCGCATCGGCAGCAGCACACGACGACCTCGACCAAATTAAGGTCCGACGCAATGAAGTCAAATGGCAGAACACACCCTGTGTGTGGCTAGGCAAATGTTGAAGACAGGCATCTTCTTGTCTAGAGCACCGCACTGGAGGCCACCGAGCGGATGATGTCATAATCCATCGTGTGCAGCTCTTGGCCGTTGGCGCTATAAGCCCGTGGTCGGTGGTTTTTATCTCGTTCGTTCTCGACAAGCGGTCGCGGTGTGAACTGGACTTGGGGATTTTATACGCAAATTGATCTAGGACAACCTTTGGTGCGGCATTTCAATTAATTCACACCCAGCAAAGCCGATTGCCAATGTTGCTGCAGTTGTTCTGCTGCAACTGTGCCGGGAATGGAATCGACAATCAAGGCCGACAAGGACTGGCACGGACAAGCGGCTCTCTACTACAGTTGCCAGAAAGTTTGTCCCCAACAGTGGACCAATATGTCACCGCCACCGGGGGGAACGGGAAACGAACATCGTCGTGACATGCCACGGTAACTCCCCCTCCCGGACTCATGTGGCCATGTGGAGGTTAAACAGTTTGCTCTGGACTTGTCTGGATGTGCCAGGTTCACAACGTTCCATGCACTGCATGCATATCAAATGACATGAAACACGTACAGCGTTCGAGCGCTCCATTGCAATGCATGAAAAGCATTTCATTTGTACCCGCACCCGAACCGTACCTCGTAGAAGGCCAGCTACGTTGAGCTATGCCAAGGAAGCCACAGGAAGCACATTGAGAAATAGTTTTACTCCCATTACTGCACTCCCTGAACTGGTGTGCATTGAAGTTTAGAACTAATTTCGATCGATGATTCATTAGCATGGGAATGTCTATACCACGGAACCTGAAGGGAGGAAGATGATTGGCATGACGCCTCCACGCGTTCATCATATAGGAGGAGGTGGGCAAGAGGCAAGTCTGAACTTCTAGTTCAAGGTTCCCCACAAGCGAGCATTCCGCGCTATTGAAACATTTTTGCTCTCCATGGAAGATTATCGACGGAATTCACGGCAGTTTCCATAACTGGTCAGACGGAACCAACTGTTTCTAATGGGATGCTGGACTGCTAGCCTGACCGGTCGTACAGATACGCCAGCTGTGAACGGAGAGCCGTGGATAAAGATCAATCAGAAGTTGCACATCATGAGCTGACTTCTAGTACCGGGAGAGAAGATTTGCATACTGCAACTGGTTGCGCATTAGCATAAAGAGCAATGCGGTGCATTAGCGTTTTGTTAGCATTTACCAACCCACCACCTCTTGACGCTGATCTGACGGCAAACCTTACGCAAAGGTAGCCGGTGGGAACTATAATCATCCGCATCAAACTCAGTTCTTCCGACCAATCAATCCAAAACTGAGGCGAATCCCTGAACCTAATGCCATTGAACTCCTCTCTGGCAGCACTTTATCGAGAAGATTCGCTACGGGCTTCTTGGAGCACCCACCTGTGGCTTAGCTCGAGGCTACAGCGCTTCGATCGGAATGTACCTAGACGAGCTGGCTGGCTGGCTAGCTGGCTAGCTGGCGGTTGGGGTAATTACTACTCATACACCCCACAGCTAATCATTAATGTTCTCGTTCTTCTATCCCACTCTCTGGTGCTGTGTCTCTCTCTCGCTTCCACCTCAGGCTGATGATTCTTTCCATGCCATTTGAACGAATGTGCTGTGTGCTGCTATAGTGCGGCGACACAGAGGCAATAGGCAATCAAGCTAGCTAAGTCCAACAACAGCCTAGCTCATGCGTGTACCAGGTGCGTAAAGCAGTATTCGATGTAGCGTGTATGTGTGACGTACTATCTGGGAGCCGCTAGTTGGAATTGTATGGCTTGGTAGCAATGGGTTGGATTAAAAAGCATTGCGAGCTCGAGTCACTAACGAGAACGCAACCTAGAACCTTCTCCCTCCAGATAACTGAGACTCAAGCCAAGTCCCAAGTCCAAGCGTGTGTTGATATTTCGTCATTTTTGGGAGTATCCATATTCTATTCCAGAATACGGTGCCGCGTGCGTAACAATGGTGTGGCGGCATTTGTTTCGATTCCCTTCTCGGCATGGTGGTGCCATTTATGATCGGGCGGACGGAAGGTGACACCATCGCACGACGCAGCGCACGCGTCATGGCATATCACGCGAAAGAAGACACCACATAGCTTACCGGAGTGGCAGGACAGCAACGACAACAACAACAACAACAACAAAAAAGACAAACTACACGCACCGACTCGCCGCCCGCCTTATCGTACGGAGCGATCCCTCAAGAGTGTTACGCACGAGTAGCACAACACAAGGCAAGCTCCGGGGTGTTGTTGGGCCCCGTTCCCTCTCTGGCGACGTGTCTCATCTAATGACGCGTCAATCCGGGACGCAACGAGCGGAACGGACGGGCGGGCGGATCCACAACTGAAGTGCCTAGTCATAAATGTTGGCCATAGTTTAATTTATTCGTCGTCACCACACCAGCCGACGGTTGGTGTTTTTTTGGGAGCGAAAGGGAACTCGATGTGAGCGCGCAAAGCGCGCTTGCGACGAAGAAGAAGAAACAATTAGAGGAGAGGATTGAGTTGTGAGGGTCCTGGGGTGAAAGGAAAAAGACGAGCAGGTGGTTTAAGACGGCGTGTGTCGTCGTACGCTGTTCCTCTTTTTGAAAATGCCAACCAAATACCGATGGCAGGATGCGAGAACCTTAAACAGTCGCCAGAGAAAGGTTCTTCATTCCTCAGCAAGAAAAGTTTAAAGTGTCACCCAAGGCAAGTCAGTGTTTCATGAATTCTTGATGTTCCGACGTAGTACTTCAAAATTTTGCCTAAAGACGACCGTAAACAGATGCCTAGCTTTAAGCAAGTCAAATAACTCACTAGAGATCCAGCTCCACGGTACCGTTCGCTCTCCATAATCAATTTAAAGCACCACAGTTAATCACAGTTTCGCTCCATGGAACCAAAAGCAAGCAAGCAAGACTAACTTTCCCGCCAAAAATTGATTTATAAGTCAGTCTCCACTCTCGCTTCCCTATCTCTCCACAATACACCACGGCGCGAGACCACAAATCCCTAGACATCCGACCCCATTCATTCACCAAGCGGTGGGCACACACCAGGGATTCTTCCGTTTTTCTATCCTCCAATTAACGACATCCAGCGACAGCTAAACCGTCCCGGTCCTGGCTTCGGTCTTGCATCACAACCTAACGCCGAACGCCAACCGGAAACATCTTGAGCAACGAATGAGGAAGAACCAATTTAAATTCGATTTCAACCGAAATAAACCACTTAGAACCGGCTCAGTCAGTCAGGTCGTCAGCCGGGGTCCAGACTCCGTGGCTTCCTATTCCAGGGCCGAAAGCGAACAACGGGAGTGATTATGGACCGAAAATAAACCTTTGCCACGGAGGGAGGCCCCGTAGTGGCGGGAAGCGGAAATCGCGTTCATCCGCCTGGGAGTAGCGCAGCAGCGACTGATGCTGCTGATGCTCCAACTGCCTGCTGCCTTGTACGGACCTTGGGAGTCTGAGGTGTAACTTGATTAGAAACTTTTGCTACGGGTGCTAGCCGCGTCTAGTGAGGAAATCAGGTACAAGGTCAGTGCTGGAAACCGGAACACGCCGTGCACACAGACTGATCTGGGGGGGAAATGATGAAATGAGATTAATGCTGGTGAGAAGAAGCAGCGACCAACAGCGGTGGAACAGAACAGAAGAATTTCTTCCACACTGGAATCGCTTGCTGGTGGATTGGGATGAAAAATGGACACTGGTCGTCAATTGGTGGCTGAGTGTTCCTCCCATCCGAGAGTCCAACAACACATCCGGTTGTCCCAGAGGCCCAGAACCAGCAAATGGTTGATTAACTCGCTCCCAAGCGAGCGAGCTCAACTCTTCCCACACTACCGCTGACCGTTTTGTTTCCAGATTTTCCGGTAAAATGAAGAAGAGAGAAAATAATGGAAACACATTCCAATTGGAACACGCTCATCATTCTCAATGGGTGGTCTACTGGCGAATGAAATACGGAATTTAAAAAAAAAAACCAGTGGAATGAAAAACGGAACGAAACAACGCGACAGGACACAATTAAACGACCAATTCGTCGCCGTCGCCGTCCGTGAGCCCATTTCCTCCGAAGCGAACCGAAACGTCAGCCACAAAACGGCTCACGGAAGGCGAAGGGAAAGCACATGTGACGTCCACATTAGTGCTGCGGCGAGTTATGATTTTCGGGGATGGGAATCTGAATTGAAAACATGATTTACGGTCGCTGGTCACGACAAAGCGGTGCGCGCGCCTAGAGGAAGGGGGACTGACATCAAACTTGATGTTTTGAGACGCCCGTTTGGGACCGTTGGGTTCCTTTTGCGTGGAATGCCACTATAATGGACAACATTATTTGATTAAAGCCCCCATCAAAGCGCTTCATTTACATTGTAATCTCACCACTCAGAACTCTCACACGATAGAAGGACAGAGGGACCCCGAGCACTCCCTCATCATCGTAAACGTGTTAGCAACAATATTACCTATCATCTTTCAAGCGCACAATCCAAAAGGCCGCGTGCTATCATGCACACATCAGTAGCCACTTGACGATTGCCGGTGCGGCCGCGTAACCCTAGAACCACTCCGGGTTCCTCGAAAATACATAAAAAGGGTCGAAAACGAAGCACGAGTTCTTCTCCGTTTCATTCTCCATTTCAGTGTTGACTTTCACTCCGAACGTTGGCGCGGGCGTGTAAAGTGCGTCCTCTCTCCTGGCATCTCCTGTTACCGAGCAGCTGCGTCGCGCTAATGACCAGCATACGTGCACATATGCGTACCCCGTTTAGGGCGCGAGGGAAACAGAGATGGAGAGAAGGGTCTCTGTCACCAGAAGGCGGCTGTACGAACATGTGCCTATGGCCTTTCTTTCAGCCTTTCTGTAAGGTCAGCTTAAGCTGGCGGGGGATTAGAAGCGTGGATAGTAATAAAGTACAATTTTCAAATAGCAATTACTTGCTGCAACAATGTTTCCACCGACACGCAGAATAGGATCCGAGGGACCTTTTAGCTAGCTGCATGTTTACCTTTCACGCCATCGTCAGCCCATTCCTGCGTTCCTACAACATGATGGCCGCTCCTAGAAGCAGTTTAAGAACCAGTCACTGCGCGTCGTAAAGGAAACTCGAACCCCAGTAACCCATTACGATTTTCAACGTATTGCCCTTTCTTCAGGCATTCTCTTCTGGATCTTCTGGAAAAGGGTCAACCAGCAGCAGTATAAGCAGACGCTTGCAAGCAATACTCAATCAAACACTCGCACACGGTCACAGGAAAGAAGCCTTAGGGTAAATACCAAAATTAAACAGTTCCTATTGCGTCCGCACAGGGACCGACTGCTGTTTTTTGGTCGGGCGCCATGGCACGCGTCACCAGGATTAACGAACTACCGGGGACTACCACGGTCCCGGAACCAGCACCGGAACTGTCCAAACATTACTGTAATCGAACAAACGAACCAGACCAGTCGAAGCGACGATCGGGGTGCGCTGGTAATGGTCAAATTTATTTGAATCATTCAACCCCACATTAGGGTACGCCGGAAGAAAATGACCGAAAATTCGCTTCGACGTGAAAGCGGACATTCGATAATCTCGGGAGGTCGTCCGCTAGTCAGTGCTGTGTAGCTAATTCAATTAGACAAGTTGGCAGCAGCAGTAACGGTAGAGCAGCATAGCATAGTGGCCACCAATGGTTTAACGACTGGGCCTCTGAGCATATGTTGTGCCGTTGACGTTAACCGGACTGACCTTTGCCTAGTTTCCTCTGCCCTAGCTCCCTCGGGCAGCATCCCCGCTGGCATGCGGCGACCTTTCATGCCAAACTCGATTCGGTGAGGGTGCGAAAATGATGAGGTTCCGTCCTGTCTCGTCTGGCGGGTGCCATATTTTATTGCACCCGGCCATAATGAAGTGTGTCCTCCCTTTGCGCGCTCGCTACTCGATGCTACGATGACCGCTTGGCCGCATCTCAATCGACCAGATGTTGTCTAAACTGGTGTCGAAACCGTGAAAAACCATAACTTGCGAGTGAATTTATTGCAGCGAGAACACTCGCTCGCTAGCTAGGGGTGTGCCCTAGGCTAGTAGAGGTCGTTGGAGGGCCCCCTTACTCCAACCACACACATATTTTTGTGGTCTAATTAATTTGGCCAGTTAATAGAGAGTAACGGAAGATTGATGAAACGTTTATAGTTGTGCCCAATTTACGCACTATTAGACAATTTGGAAATTAGAAAGAACCGAACAAAGAGCGGACAGACGGTATCACGATCTAAACCGACTGGGGATCACGTGCTCCCCCCCCCCCCCCCCCAAGAAACCGAAACAGTTTCAAAACAAAATGAATCATTTATGCGCTACAGAAAAGTGCTCCATCATAACCTCTGCCTGCGCGTGCGTGCTGCTGCTGCTGCGGATCGCCAGCATTCCATGTTTAGCATATCAATTTGTTGAACATTTCCCCGATTTTATCCCATCCCGTGCTATCCATTTCTCTTTTTGACGTCAGATTTATGACACTGACCGACCGGTGGGCGACGGTGGAAACGAACCCTAAAAGCAACCAAAAAGCACCCCATTCCCCATTTATGCTAAACCTACCATGCGATCGACCGATCGATCGATCGATCGATACCAGTGACCACACCGTGTGTCTCGCGACGCAAAGTCTTGTCGGAAAGTTTCTCCACGAAAAACGCGCCGGGGCGCCATTCAGACACCGCCGTAAAGCAGCATCATCTAACGCACAACAATGACCTCACGAACCTATTTGAACCGGCCCTTCGTCCCTTCTCCGGCGGCAGATTTCGTCCACCAGTTCCTCAATCCACGGCATCCGGCTTTTTCGCATCCGCCGTTTCGCTTTGCGTCGCCCTTCGTGACTCCGGAATCGCTCCTCAATAATGTCCGTATATGGACGGAGGCTAGTCGCCACCGCAGCCACCGCCATGACTTGGTTCGTTGCGGTGTGGTCAGATTCGGGTGGCGTCGGGTCAAACAGCAGGTCACGCATCACCGGTCGTTCGGCAGATCTTCGATTCTCCGATGGTCCCACCAGTGAGTGGACAAGTTTCTTTGGATTGGCTTCCTTTGTCGCCGCGGTCGAGCTGGCGCCTGCCTGAACCACATCGAGCCGTCCCTGGATGTACGCACGGATTGGACTTTCGAGACATCGGTCCACCACCACCCCCGGAGGTACCGAGGATGGTAGCAGCTTGGGTTTCGGCAGCTTAAGCTTTTCCATCTTGACACTCGTTCCTATCCAGCGGCTCCACTCTTCGCGCGTCATGCACGTATGGTACACTGGAGGACCCTTCGGCTTCGTTTCTTCCACGTTACCGTCTGCTGCCGGTGGTGGTTCGTCATGATCCGGACCATAGTCAGCCTCTCGGATGTGCTTCACCTCTAGCCGGGCCTCCGGGATCTCGCGGGGTGTGTTTGCGTTACGGAAGTAATCTTCCACCAGCCGTGCCTCGTCGCGTAACCGTCGAGTGTTGTCCGCAAGTGCAGCTTTGTATTCGGCAAACTGCGCCACTGTTTGAGGATATTGCCGGATCTCACGGGCCTGGCGTTTGTTGAGCTCTTCCAGCCGTAAGTGGAGCGATTGGCGGAAGAGACGCTTTCGTTCGTTCTTGATATCGACCGCCGGATACTCGGCCATGTAGCGTTCCTCATCGAATGGTTCGGGTTGTTTGTGCCGCTCCCGTTCCTCCCGTTCAAGCTGGTCGCGGACATGGTCAAACTTCCGTAGATAGTGCGTTCGCAGTCGAGAGAGAAACGTTTCCCGTGCCTCAACCGCAGCCGGTTTGCTGTCCTTGTGCACTATCCTCGGCGGTTCGTAGTAGCTGCTCTCACAATCAGATTGGCTATCCGCCAACAAGCTATCCTCTTCGGAGAGTTCAAACATTAGCTCTTGCGATGACTCACGCGACGGTTCGGGAGTTTGCTCAAGGTCAGACACTTCTGAGATTTCATCTTCCCCAACGGCACCATCATCGGTGGCGTGTCCTCGTTGAAAGTATTCCTCAAACAGTTCACTGCGGAGCAGCGCTTTCCGTGCCTTGAAGAATGTCCTGTAACATTCCTTCGAGACCTCTTTGCCTTTGGAACTTTCGATTGAATCGTCCCGGTGAAGTGTCCCAGATTCCCGTACGGTTCCACTGGAGCTTATATTGTCCCCGGCGATCACATCATCGACACAGTCCCCCACGGAACGCAGTTCCGGTCGCGCACAAACGGTCGATCGGTTACGCTTGTGAAATACTTCCTCGATGGCAGTTCTTCTTGCGAATGCGGACGGTGTGGCACATTCCTTTGGTTTAACATTCACCCCTCCAAAGCGACCCACATAGGTTGGCAGGGCACGGAAGGGCACTTCGTAGTTTTTCCTCTCGTACGGACGCCGCGTATCGAACTGTTCGCGATCCCATTTCAATCCGGGCGAGTTCTTCTTGGGAATGTCCATCGGGAGTGATGCAACAGGCTTAAAAGATGGTTGTTTATCTGAATTTAAAGTGGCCATTTGTTCGAAGATCGAAGCACGCACTACACCACGCGAGAAACCAACACGATTGACACTGGTGGTGACGCAAATACATTGCAAAGTCTACTATAATCCACACCATAGCTACTGGAGAGAAAATAAAAAAGGAAATCCAAGTGTCCTTCACCTCATGCACGAAATTATTTCTTTCACTTCTGCGGCATTTTTCACCAACACCACGGTGCAGGTGGTTGACGCCATGGCTTCATGGCTTTACAAAAATCCTATTGAATATTTAATGAGGGCTTAAGCATGCGGTCATACTCTTGAAGCGCCGCAGAAAGAAAAGACAGATGAACAAGCATGTCCGTCAGGGTCATCATGCCGGTGTCTATGAATGATGTGCGCAATGGGTTGCTTTGTTGCAGAATTACGTGTGCCACATTACGTCATGCGTGTAACCATATACGTGGCGCACCGGTAGAAGCATCCCGGGCGCTCGAACGAGATGCAGTCCGTGTCCACGCGAACACATAAGGTCAAGCGAGGCAAGCAAGCAAAAAGCGTAAAATTATGCATGACAACGCACCGCTCTCGCTTCGACGACTCTTCTCTTGAGTGTGCCATGCGGGTATAAGGCCAGCAGCACGACGGCACCGAATACCGAAAGAGATGGTTGCAGATGATACATGATCTGGAATTAACCGGTAGCTTTTTAGCGAACGAGTAACCGAAACCCCCGGTAGGGTACTGTGCTATAGGCGCGCATGTTGCGCATCGTATCACATTCTGCCATCGGAGCAGCTATGGCGTTATGAGTGAACAATCTTCCTCACACTGTCGTCATTGGCAATCGGACCCGTTTCGTCAACCAGCTGGCGTGTCTCCCTCTCTTGGCAATCGGCCACTCGGTTAAATACGGTCAGGAGCAAAGTGCGCCAAACGAGTGGTCTAACGTGATTATTAATTAAGCCCCATGACCGCCACCGAACGGTGGACGTTTCGTTTCGAGAATCCCACCCGACAGTACCGTCACGCATCGGCTGCAGATGGAAGGTTTATTAAATCGGAGAAACGGTTAGCAACAGAAGTTCCAAACCGTTCCAAAATGATCACCCAGCAACCACTACCAAAACCCCCGACCCGGTGGTATGCAAAACGAATTGCTACCACATTCGGAGACAGGTTTTGCTGGCCCCGCTGGTCGTCCTCATCTGCTGCGAACATATTTTTGAATTCCCCAAACGCACTCGCAAGGCACTCGCACTCGCAATTTATGGACTCACTACAGCTTCCTAAAGTCTGCGTGCGCCTGTTGGGCATGCAAAATAGACTCCCGTGTCCAGGCAGAAGGCACATGAAGCTGCCGGTGTTTTTTTTTTTGGGTAACATCCCCGCAGGCTGTATAATCTGTTTTCACAAAAACCGGTTCGCCAATTCACGGTTTTTCGGATCGCGGTCGATTCGGTTGGGGATATAATTCCAGTCTTTTTTCTCGCCACACACTGCATTGTGACCGAGGGCGCGTGATGTGACATACTGTCCCCATCCTCTACATGTCGTCGTCGTCTACACTACTTGTCCTTAATCCTATGGATCCGTGCATAAGTCAAGTACTTGTGGCTTTGATGGTTTTTATGACCTCTGCACGGTTGTCTGCATGGTAACATCACTGTCGCCTGTCCGGTGCAATTTCATCGCCTCGGCTGATGTCCTCAGCCCCACCGTGCAACGAATCTTAAGTGGACTGCTGCTTTCTCTGATGCTTCGAGTACAATTTTTTGGCTTCTCTCGAGACCACGCAATGCAAGGGGATCTCGTGGTTAGTACGCGTGGGCGGCCCTTGCTCCCTCCGATCTGTTTGGCTTGGCTCAGCTCCTCCACAGTGCCAGTGTCTATAATGCGCTCGCTTCGTTAACATTTCCGGTAGTATATTTTGATTAGTTTTTATGAGCGGAAGCATTACGGGATGGCATTTCGAGATGGTTTTCGGCTCTTGGTTCCTTCTGATGTTTCACTTACGGCTGGAGTATACAAGCGTTATCACTACTTCGATAGCACCGTTGGTGTCGTGACAATTTTCAGTTTCTGTAAAAGGCAACCACCGATTATCATAACTTCATCTCTTCCGTAACCGGTTCCGAATCCATGTTTGATTGCGAGCAGGTTCCTGATCACAATTCCCCATCCAGTATCGGGATTATTTATGCAAATTGGGAACCAACGTATCGGCAAAAAGTGTCACACTGAACGCCGGTATGTTGCGAATCAAGAATGCGCCCCGAACAGGTTATGCGAGGATATATTTCATGAGAATTATGCATGGGGTTCGACGTGTAAAGTTTAAGGTAAGGACGAGAGAAAGAGAGGTAGAGCAGAGCGAAAGCACGCGTCAAGGCCACTCTAGACACATCACACGAAATTCAATAAAAGAGCGTCGCTGGCAGAAATTAAATTCCTTTCCAACGTGACGCCAAACCTTCGCCTGTAGTGATCGAGTGTAACCTTGCAATGGTTGGAACCATATTGATGCGGGTGCCCAGGATGAGCGGGTTCTCGCTTCTTCCTATAAGTGAGTGACATTGAACTGGCAAGCTGCTCTGGAGTCGTTCACGCTGTCACGGCATGTGTCGAACCGTTCAACTATCGTGTCCCGGCAATGGAACGATCCCGTGGCTACCGTTGTCGTTATCTGACATCATTAGCGTTGATTTCGCTCACTTCATACCAAGGCATATAGGGGCACGTTCCTGTATTCTTTGCCAGTGCACAGTGCTTCAGGCATTCGTTGCCGAACTTTTTTTCCGTTCTTTGTCCTCCACAGAGTGTCTACAACGAGACATAGAACGAGAGTGAAATTGGATTTTAAAATTCTTCCCCTTCCCTTAGTATATTACCTTCCTTTTCATCGTGGGCTTGGGGGGTTTTCCGGAATGTTTGCCTCACCACTTGTGGGGCAAATATTTACATTCAAGACGTTGTGTTCTTCCCTTTCAAAAGGGGCGCGCCCACATTATGGGACACACTCTAGGAGACTTTGGATTGTGTTGCTTGGATGGGGATGTAGAGCGCGCCATCGTTTGAGAAAAATGCTTCAAAGAAGCATCCCTTCCATGATTGCAGCAGGCATGCATGCGACGTGTGCTGAACGCGTGCCCTCCTTCCCCATTCGTCTGCATAATGTGTTAATCGTATCCAGATTTCACTCCTTGCGCCCGCGAGAGAGATAAATTTCGCAAACGACTGTTTAATACACCGTTCTTCCCGTCGAGCGATCGAGGCTCTAATAAATTCAATCACAAACCTCACAAAACCAGCCCTGCCACGACGAGCGAAGACACGTGACGTGACGAAGACGGCGTGGAACTTTCCCTTCCGTGGTTCACTTTGATGGCTTGAAAGCGCAGAGTGAAAAATGGGCCCATTCTTTGCAAAGGGCTTTCTATAGATCCCAGCAAGCACAGCACGGGAGATCGTGCATCAGAGTCAGTGTTCTGTGATGGAAGGCGCACTTATTTCTTGTCACTTCGCCGAGCCGGGTTTGAATCCGTTCAATAGGGCGTCGAGGGAGAAAGATCGTATCCTGGTTGATTTACGAACAGGAAAAGGTGGCGCCACTCGGAACACAATTCGTGCCCTGAAGCCCCGTTGATAGAAGTTGGATTATTGGGGGAGAGGAGAGTGGTGGATAGTTTTGTCGAAACAAGCCCCCCGGGGAGGACGTGGCCATAATTGCCGTTTAATGGTAATCGTCCACACTTTGCCACACTATCTGCTGCTCGCTTATCAAAAAACTGACAAAAAAGTTTATTCTCTCGCTGTCCCCGTTTTCTGCGCCATCCCGTACACCGCATCTGGCCAGGAAACGCAACACTTTTTTATCGGCTTATAGCGCTTTATTGTTTGCCGAGGACAAACTTTGAAGCAACTCGCCGCTGGTGTCTTGTGTCTCTGGCCCCGAGCATCGTGCGACAAGAAGAAAAAAATCGAGGACACAAAAACGCGGCCCCAAGCGGGATGAAGATCGGCAAACAGAGAAACCGAACGAACGAACGGAAAGAACAAACAGAGAGCATTTTCTCGCACCGTGCAACGTGCAACAGAGCAAACAACAACAACATCTTCCCTTCCAATGCAAACGAGTGAACGAGTGTTGAGGAGTTGCATTCCACCCTTTTTGGCATTCCACTACGAAGCCCTACGGATCGTCATCCACGGCAGTGAAAGCTCTTGGACAGAACACACAGAGCAGAATGGGTCGTGGAAGAGCGCGCGCGCACGCGGTTTGATGATTTATGATATTAAAGCCCAATCTAGTCGCCGTCGTCCGGCTGACTGCTTCCTATCGCTCTGCTTCAATCGTGGAGCTACATCAGTGGCAGCGGCACGAGAAGGTCAAAGCAACCAAATGCCAACCGTTGTTGGCGTGGCTCGCGCCGGTTGCTGGAACCAAACAATGGAACAAATGTTGGCAAAAATGTGAAAGTACCGGTGCTGGTCCGGTCGTTCTTGCCGGTTGCGCATTCATTTTGTGCCGAGGATGAGCAACCGAATTTAATTACGAAACAATCCTGTCCGAAAACCCAGAAGCAAAATTTGATTTTCAATTCTATGAAACGGCATCAGGCGGCTACTGATGGTACGGCCATCGACCATTTGCGAAAAACCTCCGCTCGATGCCAGGCCAGAAAATGCGAAAATACACACACCAGAATGCGTCCATTAATCTGTGATCTGTTAGTTCGGTGGTCCCGGCACACCACCGCTAGTGCTGGCTGGCTTTCGGTGTCATAAATCTTCTCTCCATCAACGCGCGCCGGGCTGGTTTTCTGGTTAGAGGAAGTGCCGAAGCCAGCACCACAAAAGCACAGGGCTCACAAGTGCATCCTCTGGCCTCCCCCTCTCTCTCGACGCCACCTGGCGGTGGTGGTGCTGTTCCGGTTGACGATTGCAAACATCCGTTCCAGTGTTGCACAAGAGCCTGCGAGCACATCCAGCACACGTTTCGGTTTCATCAACAAAACCCTTCCTCCTTTGGTGGCACAAACAAAAAGGTGACGCAAAAATCTCGACGACTGGTTTGAAGCGAAGCGTTAAGCCCGGGATCGGTCTCACGCCACTCGCCCCGCTGCATATTCTTATTCAAATTTAAAAAATCTCTAAATCGTGTTGCTCCAGCTTCCAGTACCGCTGCGGCGGTGTGACCAACTGGCCTGAATTAGCGACGACACACTGGAGAAGGATGAAATGATTGGCGACCTGCTTTTGTTAATGGAGCATACTTGAAGCGCCCGCCCCTTCAGAAGTGTTTGCGTAGTTCGCACCGAAAAAAACCCCCCTCCTGGTGTGCAGAATCCTAATTAACAAAGAACCGACCGAGCACAGGTTCCACGCGCCACGGGGAACGGAAGTGTAGAGTGGTCTTTTGTGCTGGCCTCTGGTTATGAAGATGGTCCAGTACAGATTACGAACCGGGGCGTCGCTTTGCTAGAAGATGCTTGAAGGCCAACTTGCCAAAGGAATCAATACGGATCGAGATAAATGCGAACCGTTTTGTTTGGAGTTTCTACAATGTTTCCTTCCTTTCGTTGCCAATTGTCAAGCGATGACAAATCTGTATCCTAGAAGAGCTTGTACACTCTCGCAAACGTCTATTTGCATATCGTTTTGTCGCCACAGCAAGCCACACGGTGATTTATCGCCCGGAGAACACTCATGGGCTCTCTAGCGGGCTTTCGAGATAAAAGCATAACAAATGCCATCCATCAAACACGTCTTTGTCGCCATACACGATCGATGGCGCGTTGTTCCGGAGGTGAGAAAACAGTTCTTCCAATCACCACACAGGCTCCCTCCTCCCCCGATTCAATTAGTGATTTCGCTAAACGGTCTTGTTCTGCGTGTTAGCAAAAAAAGCGTATTAAATAGCTGGGCAAAATATGCACGCCCCATGATTTCGGGTGCCGATTGGAGGATCCTCGCCGTCCTCTCGCTATTCTATATAATCGCTATGCCCGGTAGAATGGAAGGACGGGGAAGGTACAGAGTAAACGGTAAATTTATGCGGTCATACCGAAGCTGCGACCGTTCCATCGGTGTTCCATGTTCATTAGCATAAAAATCTTGCCTCATTAGAAGAGAGCCAGCCTAGAGGAGGTAGGCCCCGGTTGGTCAATAGGTGCGTCATCATCATCATCATCATCTGCCTTGGTTACGCGAACCTTGAGTTATCTCAACTCCCTTCGCAACTAGCCGGTTTTAGCAAGTTCGACATTTCTTTTGTTTCGTAGAAGAATCTCGCCGGATGTACGGTGTATAGCATTCGCGCGAGAATCGAGACCAGAATCACGTACTTCAATCATGCTTTCCGTTCGGTTCTCGCGCCTTTCCCTCGTGGCTGGTGCGCTGGCTGTTAGCGTTCGAAAGAGAAAAGGCCTAGCTGCCACATCATTATTCAAAAAAGGCGGAACTAATTATCGATGCCGAGATATTGAACGAATTTTTTATACACCACCTTCTCCCACCTGGGGACCCAACTGTTCCATTAACGATGCAAAGATTTTCATATTTATCTCGCCCTGGATCTACACCTGGGTTGGCCGGATTACTAGCGCATAAAGCACGGTCGACACCTCGTGCCTTCCTCGTGGAACAAGCTCGTGCGCACACGTGCACGATGCTAATCATTATGCAAGGCCAGTGCAGTCGCTTCACACGAGGCATGAATAATATTTATACAGATTATCATCCCACGAGCCCCCCCCACCGGGTGACAGCACGAGCAGCACGAGAGTTTTGAAAAGGGAAAGCTCATTTATTCACATTAAAATCGTCGTTTAAAAGGTGTCGGCCTGACTTGAACCCAAATGCAGGGCCTCCTCCTCCTCCTCCTTTTAACTGGCCCGGATTGAGCACCGGAGATAAATGTGCGTTTAAACATGATTACAACATCTTTAATTGATGGATGCCATGACAAACATGAATGTGATGCAGGTCGTCGTGTGACTTCTCCTAAAATGGCGTCACACATTCATTTACGAGCATTCATCGTCACTTTTGGGGCGTCATTTAATTATCGAAAGCGTGCGATGAGCGCAGTGGTGCTGCCGCTGCCGCGAATCGATTACCAGCCCGCTACGTTGATGATGGTGATGATGATGGTCTACTACGTCGTGTCAGTGCGAAAGGTCTCGGCCCGTGGCCTACTCTACACCGCCTTTTACTGCAATCGAGATTCACGCGACACCATCACGGGCGGCGGCGGCGGCGGCGGCAGCAGTGATCCTCTCGTTTGCAAAATGGCCCTGACGAAATGATGATGGTGACCACAGTGCGCTCTCTACGGTTATGCAACGGGCCTGGCCACCGTTCCGGACGGTAAAATCTCACTTAACGCATCACACTCGCAATTTGCATATCCGTTCGCCATTCATCAAACGGGCGCGCGCGCTCGCGATCTTCTCCCGCAACAAATGCAACGCTTGCTCGGATGCACTCGAACCGGACAGTTGTGATAATGCCCTTCCAGTGGCATTGAATAGTTGGCTGTTTTTTTTTGTTTGAAGAAAAAACAAGCTACCACGCGAGGTCTCATCTAGGTGCATCGAATGATGCACTAATTTTAATTACTTTCTGCGATCACTTCATGAGGCCCCATTCCACAGAGCATTTTGTTGGTGACCGACCAACTGTCGTCCGTACGTCGCCATACACTTCGGTGCAATTGATCATTTACCCGTCATTTGCAGCCAACCCTCTCGTACTCGACACATCCTGAACGACTTCGTTCGCGTGCACTCGCCACTCCACTACGTGACGTGAACGAGCACTAATATGCGCTGATGAAAGGCTTATTTCCCTGTTGTTTGTCGCCATCTATCCTGCCCTGTGTATCAGTGTGTGCGTTAATTAATATCTGCATCATAACGATCCGGTGGGTCGCAAAATGATCTTGCAAATTCAAGCGTTCCACTTGACTTCATGAGGCCAAGAGTTGGGTGTTTTGCGTAACATCGCCCCCCTGCACGTGCACTGCATCGCGTGTCTGTTGCAAATCATCATCAAAATCAAAACCACTTCGCTTGCCCTCCTTTTTTCCAGAAATAAAATTTTGCAATCCACTCCCTGCGGTCCGCCAGCGTATCGATCGACGGTGTGTGCCTTCTTTCTTTTTGCAAATATTGATTGCGAAACATGCGGCACAGCAGGTCCGTAGCGTGCGGCATGGTATTAGCTAATAAAAACTTTCAAATAAGCTTGACCTTCCGCAAACCTCGAACCCCCGTGAATGCTAAGCGAGATGCCCCAAAGACCGGCGGTACAATTGGCTGATTAATATCTTTCGGACCGGTTTATGGCCGTAGCCGTAACCACCGTTCTGCCTTTTCATAACAAAGTCCCAAAATGGGAATTTATTGTCCTCCGAGGATCTCTGTCGTCACACTACAAGTTGCCTTTAGGTGGCCGCCGAAAACCCCCGTTGCTCGACCTTGGGGCCTCCCAAAAGTGAGTCATTGTTTGTCGAAAAACAACCCGCAATTGGGTGAAACTATACTGTGTGAGCATGTGTGCCTTTCGTCGATCCTTGGTGGTCGTCTTCATCGCAAACTCCCACGACGCGGTGTCTGCCTTCCAAGGATCCGCGCTCTATCTTCCCTTTCTCTGTGTCTCTGTGGGAGTTTCGCGTCGAAGAATCATGTCGCCACTGTCACTCAGAGTCGGGGTCCTTCGCCTGCGCACATTATTTGGAACGAATGTTCAATAATGTCGGTCCCAATCGTGGTGCGTGGTCCACGTCGCGATTCGTTAGTGTTGGCACCCAATGCTCAAGCACCGATTTCGGCAACATCTTGGGCTAGAATCTTCTTCTTTTTCTTGTCCCTTGGTATTCGCAAATCCAATCTCAACAGCAATAAAAACACCTTAGCACAGAGAGCTAGTAAACCACGTCGATGATGCGGTCAACATAAATTACCGGTCAATGCTCGTCCGGAGATGAGCGACGTTGGCTCGGAATCGGCAAGACCCGTTACTTGAGGAGTGTGGGAATTACGCTCGTCCCAATTCGATGATCCACATGATGCACCGATGGCAGTACAACATCGGCCCGAGGGAGGTGGTTTATGATTCGATTTTCCCTTTTGCGACACGTTTTTTGCTGACCGGAATCATTAAATGTCGTTCACTGCCGGTGCTCCCTGGTGTCCATTCAACCGACGGGTCACTTTTACGGCAACAATTTTCCTCAATTCCTTACTCTTCTGCTCGAGAGAAGAAAGAAAGAGTTAGAGGACCTAGCTTCTTCCAGAGGAACTAGCGGAAACCCAATCAACCGGAGTCAACCATTAAAGCGTATCCGAATACCAATGCCATTGGAGGACTGAGCAGCGCTAAAGGGAACTCAAATTAAAGTTGCCCAAAAAAACCCCTTCCAACCGCAGACCTCCGCGAAGCAGTCGGCAATACACATAAGCGAAATGACAAACGGCCCAATTACGAAGCTGTTTTCCGTCCATTTGAAATGAAATGGGTTTCAGTTTGGGAGTGGCAAGGTGCGCGAAGGTTCGAAGGTAAAGATGTAACCAAAAACCCTTTATTTTTGGGGAAGAAAAAGACGCCACAAATCGATGGCAATCATCGATCCGCTGCCGATAAGATGATGAAGATGGTGCACGGAATGCCGTAATAACTTAATCGCTGGCCATTCGTTATTGACGGAACGAAGACCATGCTGGATCGCGCTTCTTTCATGCTTCTTCCATTTCCGTTCTATCCATTTTTATTTGTGAGAACCTCGCGCTGTCCAAAAGACAGGACAGGTCTCCAGGCGCCCGGTGGTCTGTCAACCAAGGCAAGCGACTAGACCAACTCCGTCTCGTGTTATTGACGACGACGACGACGACAACAGATTGTTTGTGTCCTCATCTGGGCGGCGACATAGTATCATAAAAAAGCTCAGCTGTGTTACACCCATGGAGCCAGCTAGCGAGCCCCAAATCGACCGGCAATGAAAAGAAAGGAACAGTTTTTGTGCCAAGCTTGCCCATGGTCCGTGTCGCTGCTGCCCGTGATATCATTTTCCGACCATAGCCCGTCTAGACTGGGCCGAGGCCTGACGACCATATGGCGTCAGCGTGTGGCTGTGCAATTTTTCAAACGACCCTGCGACCCCACTAGCGCCACATGTCCTGGATATACGTAACTTTCCGACGCGTGAAGTGCATCAGCACACGGTGAAGCGAAAAAGAGCGTGCAGCAGCAATGCAGAGCAAAAACAAAGGCAATTTTCAAATGACACTGACCGGGCCCCCCAGGACAACACGGACGGTCGGATCGGATTGCGTGAAGGTGTGATGTGCAGTTGTGCATCCGTTGCTATCGTTGACGCTGCGACAGAACAAAGTAGTCCGTGCAGCGAGTAAAGGTTTAATGGTTTGTGCCGCCTGCTACTGCTCTCTTTCTATCGGATCTGTTACTGAGCGCGATGCAATTATTTCGGGTAGCATTTAATGGAGTTCCTCCGTGGCCGCTAGCAGGATTACCAGACACTTTTATCACGTTCACCTGGACACTCCATTGATGGGTTAGAATGGTGAAAGCATAATTTGTTATGAGCAGCGTTACGTACCCCATCCCACGATCCTACTTCACGATTGCAATATTCGCTAATAGCAGCGTTCCCCTTCTCTTCTTTACAGAACTGTGTGGCTTCTACATTTCCAATCGAACAGAGTAGTCCAGTTGCATACCAACCAAACCATGGCGAACGTACGATGGCAGCACAGCAACAGTAGCCGGCGAAACGCCATCATCGGTGCCAGTGCATACGCATTTTCCATCGTCGTCCTAGCGCTACTCCTGACGCCGCAGTCCATCGATGCATCCCCGAACAGCGTATTCAAGGTGCTAGTGATCGGTACCAGCACACAGTCCGTTACCTCGAGCACGCTGGCCTGGGAGAAGTTTACCGGTGCCGAGGCACACCTACAGTACGCCGTACCATCCTACAAACCGGAACCACGATCTAAGGAAAGTCTCGAGGGGGAAGTAAGTAACCGAAAACCTTTACCGAACAGAATCTCTAAAGGACTAACACTTCTGTACCGCGAACAGCTACACACACCGAGCTACATCTGCCGGGTGGAAATCGAAGGTACGTACACTGTGGGCCAAACGGTGACCGAGCAAGCGGACGATGGTAGCAGGAAAACGATCTGCATCGTAGCACCCCAGGAGTCGGAGATACGGCGTCACCATGCGCACGAAATACTGATCAACATGGGAGGCGGTGGAAAGCTTAAGTGGCAACATTGGACCCGCTACCATGCCGCCGGTATCTTCGGGGGTGCCGTCAGCGTTGGCACGGGCAAGGTAAGCCTTTCAGTATGGATCACGTGGGACGTTGTTTTAAACATTTCTCGTTTTTAGCATTCGGATTACTACATCGCACGCATCAAGTCGAGACATGGCGAAGGACAGCATCAGCACGGACCATCCTATATCGTGGGTAACTTTGATCCAACCATTCGCCTCGTCGGACGTATCCATGCACCGTCGGCAGGTTCCAAGACGAGCACGGTTAGTGGTTGCTTCGTTCGGATGTTCGAGGAGAGCGAGGCGTTATTCAATTCACTCCCTTTCCTTTCGCCAACAGGAACACGACAGTGGTGAGATTCTGGTGGAAATCGAACCGGCCAACTACGAGCTGCGCAACATCAAGCTGAACAAGCTGCGATCGATCATCAAGAAGAACACGACCGTTCTGGGTATGTTACTAGCGCCGTGAATGATGTCTAATCGATTGGTTGGTCACTAGTAATACGAGTATCTCGTTCTTAGGCTCTACGATCCTTTCGAACACGGACGACAAGACGAGCCAGGCGGAAACGGTCATTACGTACGATTACACGAAGGAGAAATACTACGGCAAACATGAGGGTGTGGTGCAGAGTCTGCCCACTCGCGTATACGATACCGCCGGTCAATCCTTCAACATCACCTGGGGTATCAAGAGTTCCGAGCGTCGCTTTGAGGTAAACAAAACATGAAGACTCTCTGTGGAGCTGTCCTGCATTAACCACTGTCCTGTGTATGATCGTATTCTTTCAGACGAAAGCTGTCAATACGATGCTGGATCCGGGTACCGCCATCAACGTGACGCTATACGGTAACTACACCGAGCTGGAAGCCCCGTACACGGCCATCCTGAAGGCGTACTACGACGACAACAGTGATCCCGTCAGCCGATCCTTGAGCGCTATCGTAAGGAACACACGTGGAAGGACACCGAAAGAACTAAACTAACACGCTACTACCCCCGTATCTTCTTCCCCCCCCAAAAAAAAAAACAGTTGGTTAGCCGCGATATGGAAGATGTAAAGATTGAATTCAGCCCCGTGTACTGGATACAGAATGGAACACTGGTCCCAACGACGACCACCACCACGACGACCACCACTACCACCACCACTACGACGACGTCCACAACCGAGCGGACAACGAGCTTACGCCCGACGCCGATCAACAGTACACCGACCGAAGGTGGCGTCATTGATGATGATGGCATGAGCAACGAGATCGGCCATGTACCAGCGAGCAGCCGCGAGCTCGATGCGTCCCTCACGAGTCGGAGCAATGAGAAGTTCGAAGGATCGTTGGATGTATCGAGCCGTAGTTCGGCCACCGGATCTGACGGCAGTCCAGCCGACAGTGTGCGGCCACTGGCGAGTATATCGTTGGTGCTGGCTGCATTCCTTCCGGCAACCGTTTACCTTTGCCACCGGATCTAAGTCCAGAATATGCCCCTCTTACCTTTCTCTCTCTCTCTGCTCTCTCTCTTACTCCCGATCTATGCTTTCCCTATCAACGATCACCAACATCTCCTTTCCGAGTCAGTATCTCTCTCTCTCTCTTTCTGTCCCTCTTGTTAGCTCTTTCCCTGATAGCGGACAAGCGGATGTGTTTCCTGCAAATCCGTTATCCAACCACAGCATCCGCCTTTCATCCCAATGGAATATGTTTTCGCTTCAAAACACGAGAAACAATTTGTTTTTAGTACGTAAGCCAGTCACGCTAAGGATGTACTACGATTCTACGATTAAGGCTTGCCGGGTGAGTTAGCGTCCCCGCACCCCACCCGCACCTGTTGTCATAATTTCCCGCTGCAAATAGGTATCGCTGTGGGCTAAGCATGATAAAAGAATGGCGCTTCACCGCAGTACGCATAAAGAAGCAGAGAAGTGCATGCATGTTTTGAACGCAAAACGAACGCTTCTAGAATGGTAAAGATGACGACGATGATGTCGAAGATGAAGATGATTCCGTACCAAAAGTCCGTAGAAGCAACGATACAAGAACGAAAGAATCTGTCTGCGATCGCGCGCGCCCACACACCTTGTTCCCCCGCCCCTCAGCCCCGTCGTTAGAGAGCATTAAGCAACTAAGAGTAGCCAGTAAGGTCCTGTATGATTGATTCGATGCAACGTGCCACCGGAGCGGTGCGCGCAATAAGCGTTGCGGTGTAAGTATAATGTGTAGCAGTTAATTAATTTACTTCAAAGTATCTGTGTACATATAGACGAAGAATCTGATGCGCCTGCGCCTTCTTGTATCCTCCTCGCCCCTAGAACAACCTCGATTTGATTAAGCAGGTAACGGATCATTCATACGCCCCACCCGCCAGACTCGTCGCGTGGCCTTGTGTGTTAGCTTTCCTAAAAACACAAACTCATCTACCATATTACACACCTACCCTATCATGTCCCAGCTTAAGCCAAGAGGAAGAAAGTACTCACGTCAGAGCGTTGTACATTCCGGATCCGCGGTATAGAAGGTGATGCGATGAATAGTGTTGTGCAAAACCGAATGCGTTGTGAGCAGTGGCAGGCCAAGTGGTTGGGAAAATCGAATTCTAAATTATACAATCTTGATGAAACTATAAACAAGAACCCCATTAAGCAAGCATAACACTAGAGGCCAACCCTCTACACACTTTTTTGTGGACAACCACACTCTATCTCTCTGTTCACTGTCTTTCAACCCTGAGCCGATAAATGATGTGTAGGGTGGGAAGGCGGAGGATACGGATTTGATGGTTTCTGTTTGCAAACTTAGAACAACTGTACGACACACCAGTAATACAAGGCTGTACCAACAGCGCAACAAATTGAACAGAATCCTAGAAGCTGGAACAAATTGGAGTCTCAATGCAGTGCTCTCCGTGAGCGAGACCTATTGATTTGGTTATTTATTGTAACTTTGTACTAGGTTTAAGAAGAATGCAGAATTACATTTTTATCTCAATAAAACTCAATGCCTGAATCATCAACATCTTTTATGAGTTTTGAATTTAGTTTTTCTCTTCTAAGCAAAGTATGGATCAATAATTTAGTATCTTTGGTTCCGTCTCGCTTAATTTTGCTTTCGTTTATTTAAAAAAAAGCAGCCTCACCCGATTGATAATGAGTAAATCAAATTCAACATTAAACAACGTTTGAACCGTAAAATCAAAAATAGCTCCCAATTAACGGGTAATAGTACAAACAATTTCGACTAGAACAGCTACCAAAATGGCACTCGTTCAAATCTGTCCCTCTTTCACTCTATAACGATTTGTTAGAAAAAAGGCACACAACGACTGACCACAAGTTAGGACACCACTTGAACTCCACAGTATAAGAAAAAAAACTCCGTAAAAACAATAAGCAACCATAACAAAAAGGAAAACATATACCCTCATGAAATGCTAAGTAAAAATGCAAATGCCTTGCGTGTGTGATGAATATTGTGGTACTTCTACAACATAAAGCCATAAACAACAGTGTAACGAGTAGCATGATTAGAGAATGAGGAAACCGAACAGACAAAGAATGGTCGAAGCAAGCGTTTCTCCCTCAAGCTAAAATGCTCGCGAATTGTCAATCAGCGTTTGTTGAAGTGCTAGAGCAGCAGCACAGCAACGTGGGAATTGGTAAATTAACGATGAACATTAACAATGAAGTTAGATAACTTGTTCAGAACGAAGCTACTCCGTTTCCATTCTCCATTCCCATCGTCTATGCGTTCTGTTCCGAACACAGTGAATGGGGAAAGAGAAGAAGAAAAGAAAACATTCAAAAAATTAAAGAAAAAAAGCAAAAAGACTAACTGTTGCCTTCTGTTGCTGTGTTGCTTGGTACATACATTATGCCGCTTGTTATTGCTTCAAATATCTTTTGCTCTTCCAGGCGAGACGACGGCACCCACCCGTATTATCTCGAGGGCCTGGTTATCATTGTGTATAAGAATTTCAAACTTGCGTAATTTAAAAAAGGGCAAAAGGTCGAGAAGGTGAATAAATGAAATAGTTTAGAAATTAAGCAAGCAAACAGCAGCTGGTTCGAAGTGATAAACCTGGAATTGCCAATTACTCAAACGGGGAACCTCCTCTCTTGCCCTTTCGTCGTCGATTGCCGCACCCAGAAATCACAAAACAAAAGCAAGAAGACCCCGTGCTAGATGTCGCGAAAGACAGTTGCTAGAGGAACACATTAGTATATCACAAGCTATACAGCGCGGTGAAGCGGTCGTAGAATTAATGTAAAATATAAAACCACCCCTCATAAAAAGGGGGCGCGAACATTGAAACGCAAATATTTTTATAATCGTATTAAACATGTGGGGTTAAAAAAAGCAACAAAAAAAACACTTGGCGTAAAACACACTTATATAGCAAATTCGAAGTACGGAAAAGCATTCAATCGAAAAAATATAAAATTGCATTGGCGTCGCCTACCTTGTGGCGCGTGAAACAGGGAAGCGTAGCAACGCGCACTAACCATCCCGCTGCTGAGCGATCCTTTCAGTGTGAGCACTAGAACGGCTGAAACGAAAAGAATTAAGCAAGAGAGAAATTGAGTGGTGAAATCAATAGAACAACATATTCAACAGATCACTCCCCAATACCCGTCGAGCCATATTGTTGCCCATGATAAAAAAAAATAGCAGGATAAAACAGTGAAGCACGATCAGGCACGATCACGATATGATCCGGAAGAGGAGGAAAACAAGAAAGTGTAACAGAAAGAAAATGCAAAATAAAGAACCGAAAAAGAAACCCAAAAGCTATTGAACCGTATTTCTTTCAACGCGTAAATGTTTGACTTGGAGCCGCGAGTTTTAATTCCTGTATAAAAATTCTGCCAAAAAACAGATGGATATTCTGTTTATTAGGTTAATGTAGTCGAACCGTAACACTGCACACTGCGAGTTAACACCGATTTAGCTTTATCTGCTAGCGGCTTATGACTATGCTCAATATTCTTGATATTATTGAGTGCAAACTAAACAAGGGGTTCTTATTTATTCTATTCTTTCATGTTCCCCTCCTTTCACGCTTAAAGGCTCTCATAATAACTGGTTCTGAGCTCCTAAGTTTACTGGTAATGTTGAACAATTATTAGGCATTCGCATGATTGCGGAAGAGTATAAATTAAATGTTGGTACATGGTGGCGCTATTACTTTCGTATTGAAATATGTCAACACCTGATTGCTTCTTTGTGCGACAGTACCACTTGTCGGCCTACTATTATACACAACTGCCTTCTAAGAATCAAGTCCCTGCAATAAAGGATCTTGAGTGGCTTTGTGGCACTGAGCTCTGTGCGTTAATCACATTCAACTTTTAATAGACTTGCTACAACTCTTCGCTGCTCGAGTATCGCACCGCTTTCGAGAACTGTCTGCATGATTGTGAATGAATGTTGGATTCAGAATCATTGAATATTCAACTGAATTTACGATATTACTCTAGTCATCAGACATGTAAATATACATATAATCAATCTTTCTGCGATAAATCTATCATTAGTAACTGGAAAAAGTCGAAAAAATCTTCTAAAAAAGATTTTTAGAATAATGGCACCATCCGATTTTCCGATTATTGTGCTTTTGCTGAAGATAGAAAAGAAACACACCCCCGTTATAAGTACACTTACGCCCTTCCGGATCAGTTTCACTCAAACCGTAATGTGCGGGCCCTTCCATCGTAGAATACCTCCAATCAGGAATCGTTTACCCAAGCCACTCGTTCCCGCAACGGACCACTAGGAACCGGCACTTCGACCAACTCCAAGCTGCGTTCGGGTATCGTATTGCTGGATCTCGTCGCATCTGCTGCGGGTGTATGGGGTGCGTTCGAACAACCACTCGATGGTTCTGATAGTGCACGAGCCTGATCCTGGCCTAAACACTCAGCCACTTCATCGTCCACAATTTGTGCTAGCTTACGGCGTTCCTTCTTCTCTGGCGGTGACACGAGCATCATGTTCACGCAGATAAGCATCGGAAAGGTGAGGGCACGATCGTACACGGCCAGTATCGTTTCTTCGTTCTTCTCGAGCGAGATCGTCTGGATGGCGGTTTTCTGTTCGTGCTTGATTTGGCCCAGCTCGTTTAGCGAGGCAAGTGAGATGCGTATCATAAACTGACGCTTCACCTGCAGGCTCAACAGACGCTCGTGCTCTGTACGGTGGTGCCGTTTGATGCGCAATGCTCGCGAGTCCGAAAACAGCATCAAATCAAGCCCATAATGAAAACCCGTCCAGCGCCACTTTTGCGTTACGCTTTCGGGCAGAATGCGACCACAGCGCATGCAGGACTCCAGAAACGTTTGCTCGTCACACTTGAGCTCCTTCTCGAGCGACATATCGACTGACAGTATACTGTTCCACTGTTCCAGCAGCGGCTCGTGCAACCAATCGGACGGAATGATATTGTCCTCCCGTAGCACGCGCATATCGACGTGATGATTCAGTAGGTACCGTAAACGAAGAGCCCGAAACACACGCTCAAACGGGGCGCCTTGGGGTGTTCGAAGGAATGGCACCCCACTGGTACGCTCGATAAAGTACTTTTCCCTCACTGGATCATTGTCAGTTTCGCCAGTAACTGGGACCGAGGGGGTTGTTAGGTTTGCCGGAAACAGCTTTAAGCTCATCCAGTATCGGAGCAACGTGTACAGGCCAAACTCGGTTTGCATCACGTACAGATCGGGACTCGTGATCAGCTGCTCCATCAGCTCGACGCTGATAAGCCTCAACGTATTGGCCTTCTTCCGGCAGGTGTTGAGTAGATTCACCAGCAACCAACCGAACGTAAACTGCTTCACTCGTTTCACCCCATACTCACAGGACGCTTCGTAGTAAAGCACAGCCGTCTGCAAAAGAGCATCAGCATGCGCATTAGACACTTGGCAGAGGGCCAAATACGAGAAGGAACCCCATTCCTGCCATCTTACTTACATCCGCACAGGTCGTCTCTACCATCACCTCGGCACAACGTTCGATCAGACCGTCGAGCTGGAACAGTGTGGCCGTTGCTAGGGTGGATACGATTTCCTTTGGATCCAACACCACCTCGTCCATATACAGGGAGCCAAAGACGGAGTACAACGATTCGAGCGTAATCTTCGGATCGATGATTTCAATGTGCACATAATCCTTATCCGCTTCACGCCACGATCCATTGAACATGCTCGCAAAGTAAGGGCTCTGGCTTAGGTAAACCTTGTGCAGGTGCCAGTGTTTACCGAGCGCATGCACGGTTATGTCCGAGTTGCGCTCCTCCTTAAACAGCGCCTGATAGATGTACTTGGCGGTGGAAGTTAACTTTTTCCTGCAATCACAAAAACGCAAACATTAGCATCTCAGAACGCTCCAGACGAACCATCCTAGTGCACGTCGAGTTACCGTTTCGGGCCGTGAAGAGATTGATCCAGCAGATCACTATCGTTACCACTCTCGTCGCCATCCGTTTCATCACGTTTCCGTTTGCGGCCACGCAATGACTGCGAAGCATCGCTCAGCTTATTTAACACATTTCCCATGCTTCTGGCTGCTCACGCTGCAGCAAATCACACTTGTCTGCTCCTGCCGTCTAGTTGCTAATGAGAAAACCAAGAAGCTGTCCCTTGAGTTCAACGTTCGGGGGGCACCGCAACCTAGCCACTGCACCACAGCCTGCTAAAGTGTGAATTGTGGCGACTCCAGGGAGTATTTCTGAAATGAGAACAAGCATATGGGATTTGAGTGTTTTGAACGATTGAAGTAAGCGTGTTACCCAATAATGTACTGATGGGGATACGGAAGCATGCAATACATTTCCACATTTCCCTTTTACATCCGTCGGGGGATATCCCAGTCAAACAAACACAAAAAGATCATCAATTTTAGACAAACAAACAAAACCTCAGTCTCATTCGAGTATATAACTTCCTCGTACCATTGGAACAAGCGAAGCGACAGGCGACACACCTCTAAATATACTTTTTACGATCCAGCGACTGCTCCATGTACGGTGGCCCCACCATATATAGGATGTTCATCGAATACAATTCTCGAATATATCACCGAATTCACCAGGCAACTTTGCCACGAAGAGGAATTTTAGGAATTTGCATACACCATCACTTGCGCAAATTTCGGCTAGGCTTACTGCGATGGAAATAGATTACTTTTCACGCTGACATGATTACTGACACCGCGGTGACTGGAGGGATAATGTCTTGGGTTCGCTAAATTGGTTCTATCAAAGGCAAAACGTGAGAGGAATGGAGAATTCCTTCCCCAGGCAGCGTCCAGTATTTGCAGCTCTTCCCGGTGCCTCCAGTGATGTCACCATCCACTCAACGGATCGACGGCAAAGAAGAAATCATCGACGATGTGGATAAATATGCTGTCCACTTCCACTCTTCGCCGAGCACATGATGTCACCTACGCGGGAATGCGGGTTGAAGAAGTCCGACAAAGTCCGGGACCCTGCGGACAAATGATGCAGCAACCGAAAGCGACGTAAAATCAACAGAGCACCCAGTGCGGAAGATCCAGTACCTAGCAAAGCAAACAAACCAAATGACCCAGCATGACTGTTTATGCGTTGCATTAGTGACGACGCCAACCATAAGCATCGCGACGCACAGCATAAAAAGTGGTGGGGAAGGATGGCTCGACGGCGCACGCACACGTGCAGCGGTTGAAAACCGAACGACCTCGACCCAACTAGCGAACGAAACCAGCGCAGGGCAGCGCGTTACCCTAGGCATCGCGCGCACAGTTGGCCAAGAGAGGAAGTGGGTTGTTTCGAAGGCAACCGCTGTTGCTGTTTTTGGGGGGTAAGCCCTTCGCCGCCATTTGTCTCCTAATTCGGGATGCGATCCACAGACTAGAGCACGCGCTGGGTGGTAAATTCAAACAGCTCCCTTTCCATGCCGCGAGATCAGCTGTGTGGTAGTGGTGGTGCCACGGGGTTCCAAAACTGGCCACACAAGATCGTGCCCGACTCGGTGAGGTGATTGTGTAACACAGCAGGCTAGCAAGCAAGCAACCAAGCAAGCGGATCAATCCGCCGTTCACATTCAATCCACAACAATCGGGGTGGCGCTCGCAGTCCCATGCTCTGGTGCTGCTGCTAGTACCAACACCGGCGACCATCGTGATGTCATCCCGTTGCAGCAGCAGCGGGCCCCATCTGGACGCCTTGGAGACACACAAGCTCGTGGTGCGTAGGCGGTACAGTGTCTCTGTGTGTGCCGATGGTGGATGAGGGTGGGATCATCTATTTACACACCAAACAGCGTCCGCATGACGGCATCGCGGCACCCGAAGGAGACTCAAATAGAATTGCCGGGCTTTCACGAGTTTGGAATGAAAATTGTCTAGCAATGCGCCATGTTGGACGAACTCCAGCGGATAAATAGAAATGTTGCGTTAAATACCTTCCCATGGGGCTCACATTTACTCTTGAATCCGTAATTTAACAGCGACCCTACAGAGGCACTTGCTACTTGAGAACTGTGGCGATGGTTGCCTGGATCGATCGCAAAAAATGCATTCGTCGTGAGTCACGATGGCAGCACTCTGGTGGGAGTGCATTCGCCGCAGCCAGTAGTGCGCATCGCCGTTACCAAGGTTACCAAGGTGCGTTCGAGATGCGAGATGGAAAGTTCAGCGGGATCAATTTGATGGCGTCGTCAAATGTTTTAATAAAGCGGACATCTGGGACCTCTCGAACCAGTTTTCTTTTGATGATTCGCATAAACCCTGTGCCATCCGAAGCGCCAATCGCCAAAGACCCAAAAGCCTCTCGCAGTTTAACCGGTTTGGATTGAAAGGGGGGGAGCCTCCAGAGCCTCCTTATCTGTCCACGAGCGGGTGTTTGCGGCCGTCGGCGGCTGCGAGTCGGAAGATAGCAGCCAGATCATACGATCGGTGCGATTATGGTTGTCGCTGCGAACTAGAATCCAACACCACGACCAGCGGGGGTCAACGAATTGTTTCACGCTTCTTTTTTCGCAGGCACAATGTGCGGGTGGATGGTTCTGTCCCCGCACTTCACTTTCTCCCCTTCGCTTTTCCTTTCAACGCAACGAGGATCTATTTTTAAATTATTTTTCTTCCGAGAACGGCTTCCTGGTGATGCTGCTGCCCGTGAGGTTCATTCATATCCCTGGCTGGCGTTATCAATCAAACAAAAGAAAACTGCACAGATTCGTCGAGTTCGGGATAGAATTCTCGGACTCCTCTTTGTGACCTTTCCCTCATTTTGTTTACCTTTTCCTGTCGCACAGCTGTTTAGCAAACGACGGAAATTACGTAGTACACCGACCAGGCACAATTTGTTTCTTTGCTAGAACCGTCCTTGGGATTATCGCACGTGAAAAACCTAGATTTTCAGTCCCTCATTCACAGCAAAACGCACGCAATGAAGAGCAGCTGAGTATTTTCCCTTCGAACCGCACAATTCGCAAAACAACACAAAAATACGACCCCGCGACTCACGCGAACGTTCCCTGCCAACAAAATCGCCTCAATAAAAATCTAGATATCGGCTCAATAAGGAGGCTTATTAAGGCAATTTAGTTTGGTAGGGCCATTTAATTGAATATTTAAGCAGGTTTTTTAACGTAATTGTATGAAACAATAATGAATTATAACTTTATATCGTTATGAAGGTGGAAATTATCAACAAATCGTAATAATCTCGCCATGGCTGATCAACTAGTAGGTATAAACTAAGTCCATTTTTTTTACTAAACAGTGCGGGACCAAAATTAAGCAGCATTGTGGTTTTGAGTCGTTTTAATCTACAGCGTGGAATTGATGCAATATCGGAGTCTTGCTTCTGGATTCACACAATTTGTATAATTCATCTAAAAATCTAAAAATCACAGAAAAGAAACACACATTAGGGACACCCGTTTGCTCGGGATTTACAACTGCACCTGCACCCAGATCAAAGACTTTGGACCCACATCGAGTAGGCCTTGGGCGGCGTGGATACCAACAGAAAAGTAGGCCAGAAATAGTCGGCGTTTCGGATAGAGCTCAAAGGGACGGGTTACTCTGGAACACCGTGTAGGGGTTCAGTTTTTCACGAATTTATTGATATTCCACTCGTGCCAACCGATCGAGAACTGAGGATGTTTGGGGCTGTGTTCTCCGTTCGCTGGCGCCGCTGGTTGCTTGTCGTTGGGGAAATGGCTCGTTGGATGGCAAACTCCAGCTCACAACGCACGGCCTACTATCCCACAGGCACTGCTTCCACAACGGACAAACATCTAACTACGCCAGCAAACCCGGCAATCATCACACCGAATCGAACGAAAGTCTCGTCTCTTACATTAGCCGCCGCGCCGCCTTACAGGGGGAAAATTAGAAACGGAGCTTCTGGAAGAACCACTTGTTCTTGCCGGTCTTGTGTCTCTCCTCGAACTTGACACGAATCTGGTAGCGGACCTTCTTCCGCTTGACTGGATCCTTCAGATCGGCTGCGGCATATTTGCTGTCGATGCTCACATCTGGCACGCTGTAACGCGTTGGCATCAGATGGTTGTAGTTCAGCATCTGCGCGGGGGGAGAGACGAAAAATAAACAAATTAGATCCCACGTTCACGGATACCACGCTTATTATTGCCCCGCTTACCTTGATGAATGGCTTTATCTTGCAACGCTTATGGATGCGCTCCTTGGTCATTCGTCGCGACACTCGACGCGGGTAGCGATCGATGCCTGCAACCAGCGCCTGGCCGAACTGCTTGTCAGAGGTTCCGTCGTCGAACGTCTTCATGATGATGGCCTTGCGGCCGGCGTACCGTCCCCCCAGGACGAGTACCACCTTGCCTGACTTCATAATCTTACCCATCTTGGCCTGCAAACAAGAAGAACACAACAAAGCAGCCCACGATTAGCGCCACCAGCCACTTCCGGGGAACATAAACTGTGCACCACAACGGATAGAATCGAGTGAAATGGTGTTCCTGTCGGCACCGGTTCCTCACTCCTTTCGGCACCATCAGACCCCGCTCGCCACACGGCCACGGGACATCACGGGTGCAAGCACACATCCACCGCTCCGTGAGGAGGGAGACCAGGTTAGCCGCAAACCACGCAGACTGTTTTACGCGTAAATTTCGATCAAAGCAACCCAAAGCTCGCTTCCGCTCGATAGTCCGTCGTGGCCACCATCATTCGATGCCGTTGGAACACCATTTTCACTCGATTTATCGTCACTTTGCAGCAAAATTAACGCCGAAATTACTTACGTAGTGAAAATGCGTTCACCGTCGCTGTCAATGGTTGACCGGAAAAAGAAATAGAAAGGGACGGCAAGCGTTGACGTTCACCGAACTGCGCCGGGCTGCCAGCAAACGTCACCGAGGGTGACAGCCCGGCGGATCCGCGTGTGAATCGGTTTAACCGGGAAATCACATTTGAATCGGCGGTTTCGGAACCCACTCGAACACAAACCGCTCAAGGCTTAGAAGCACACAGAAAGCATCTTTTCCGCATTTGCCTTTCCCCAACTCAACAGAACAAAAGACACCAGTACTATTAAAATACAATGTACACTTTATTACAGTCGCATCAGTTGAGCTAAAAACTAATTTGCACACAGAGAAAACATGTTTCGCTCTGGACCGCGGCCACGCTGATCCGAGTCCTTGCTAGTAAGACATAAACGTAATTGTCTTAAATTAGTTTAAAAAATACGAATGTAGCGTACCCTGCGAGTACGATGCACCATGCAGAAACGCGTACTGTGTCACTGGCGTTGCTATGGGAAACACATTCAGAGCGGTTGCTGTACGGTCGCGGTGACCGGTTGCGGCAGCTCCGGATGCTTTCCCCCGACTTCCTCTCAGAGTGTCACGTTGGCATAGTCGAGCTCGTTTTCTCCACGCACATACACCGCACCGTATTTGGCCATGTACTTCTTGATAAACTCCCGTGCCTTTGTTTTAACCGATTCGGTCACTTCCAGTACGTGCACAGTGTTGTCGCAGTGCTTCAGCTCCTTCAGCATCACAAAATGGGTTAACTAGAAACGGAGTGAGAGAGGGGGAAGCAATCAATAAACCTTATCCCTCTGGATCAAACGCCATCCTTCCCACCAACCTACGGTGCGGTACTTACCTTCCGTGCAAGATGTTTAAAATCTTCCGTGTTGGTGATGCGCCCTATTGGACAGTTCTCCTTCCGGTAGCCACTGAGATGCTGCACGATAACGCCCGCTATTTCCACGCGGAACTTTTCCTTAATCTTGCGCGCCTCCTCACTGTTCAGCTCTCCCTTGCTGGACTTTTTGCGCTTCGGCAGCTTCGACGTGCCCGCTGCGGTTGCTTCGCCAGATGCTCCACTACTCGTTCCCGCTGCTGCTGATTCATTGCTGGCCTCTTCAGTTTGCTTTCGCTTCTTACCTAACCGTTGCTGTACCTTCTTCCACTCTTCGTACGGAGAGATCTTTTTCTTTTTCGTTAAAATGTCCAACTCATCCACGATGCACTTGTCCTCGACGATTTTGTGCGACACGACGAGATCGTCATCGATCAGAGAGCTGTCGCCAATGACACCACCGCCAACGTTGATGGTTGCTGCCGTTCCAACGCCGCTACCACCGCTGGCAACAGCTCCAGTACCTACACCAGCACCACCAGCAACGATCACGTTACCATCGGCCGCTATCGTTGCGATGTTCGCTTTGTCCAGTGGCCCACTGAATGGACTGTCGGCGAGCGTCTTATCGAACATGGTGCGGGCACGTAACCGCTTCGCTTCCTCTTTCCGTTTACGCAGCTTCTCCTTTGTCTCTTTGTACCGTTTCATCTCCATCTGTCCGTACTGCTTGTCCTCTTCCGTGCGCGGCTGTAAGGAAAAGGGAATAACGTCAATTCACTGATCTTTGATTCATTTGCGATCATGATGACCACGCTAACTTACGCTGATGATGCGCGCTTGAACCAACTTCAAGCTATGCTTCCGCCTCCTCCTCACGGGCAGCTGCTGTGAGGCCGGAGTGGTCTGTTCTTCCGTGGCGGGTGTTGCTGCCGCCGCAGTGGCCGATTCTCCAAAGATTTCCTCCAGCGTCAGCATCTGCGGTGAACCGTCTCCCGATTCTTGCTTCAGCACCGGCTTCGACATACTCTCGTTCATATCGTCCGGTTTGGCTAGCACATCGTCTGGAAAAAGTGGAGAAAACGCAGGACGTCATGATTTCAGTAAATCAGCAGTCAATGAAATAAACTTACCCAAATTAAAGCTCGATTGTTGTTTGCGCTTCTTCTTAAGCAACTGCTCCAGCAGCTGCGTCAGTTCCTCCTCGCTCGAATCGCACGTATCGGTCGTGCTGGAGTCGGAGCTCATCGAGATGTCCTCATCGGCAAACGGGGCGTCCCCGGTCGCTCCCTGGCCCTGGGTCTTCTTCGGTGGTTCCCACTGGGGCACACGATCCTTCACGTGATAGTAGTACAACCGACCACGGTCATCGATCGCAAAGCGCCAGTAAGCGGGCAGCTTGATCGGTGGCAGCTCATAATCTTCCGGGTTCGTCGACATGGGCGGTGGTTGAATCTTAAAGTACGCATGACTCGGTGGTGTCGGTAGCAGGCGATCGTCCTCGGAAAAGTATTCTCCGGTAGCCGGATTCATGCGCACCGGTATGTCCATCGGTGCGGTCAAATGTGGATTAAGTCCGAACCGATAGCAGGCATTCTCGTGCATCAGCCACATTTCCTTCTTACGCCTTTCCGCTTCCTCGTGCGCTACCTTCATCTCGAACAGTTGCCGACGTTCCTGCTTCGAAAGGTTATCCTGCTTCAACGGAGGATACAGGCCACCGAGACCGCCGCCACCACTGCTGCCTCCACTGGCACTGTTACTACCGTAAGGTACGGGGAAGGGTGGCCGCTTCAGTTTACTCCCCGGTGCGCCACCACCGTATGCCGGGGCGCCATCGGCTCGATCATCAAGAGATCGACGTCTTTTCGGTTCCCGCGAGCGATCCCATCGCCCACTATCACGGTAACGGTGCGAATACTTGTCCTGATCACCATGATCACCGAGCCCAAGCCCCTGGTCCGCCTCACGCTCGTGCTCTTTCATCTGCTCGATACGTTCCTTCTTCGGGATGCGGAACACCTCCTTCAGGTTGGTCCAGGCGATGAGCAGCTTGCAGGACAGTATCCGTATCTGCGTACCGAGCCGTCGCTCCTCGGGGGCATTCTCGTCTTCCGGTTCGGGGATTACTATATCCGACAGTAACCCACTGGCGACTTCGGCGGCTGCTGCCGCTGCTGCTGCTGCGGCCGCAGCTGCCTTTTCCTTGTTCTCCACCTCCTTGTCGCAAGTGCTGATGATTTCCTTCAGCTTACCCAGATCGGCCAGCTTCAACAGTTCCGGCATGTTCTTCAAAACATCCACACTCCCTAGAACGTCCTTTTTGACGGATTGTTGCTGATCCTGCTGTTGCTTTGCATCGGTTCCTTGCTGGCTCGTATTGCTACTGTCACTGCCCGCACCATTGCTATCACTCGGTGAACTCGTCCTCGATAGTTCCTTATCGGCAGGGTCGCCACTTGCGGTCTCAACAGCAACCGATGGTGCAGGCACTGGCGCTGGTACTGGTGCTGGTGGTGGCGGCGTTGGTGTTGGCGGTGGAGCCAGAGCACTCGCCTTGCCCTTCTCCGGTCGTGACCACTTCTCAATCGTGTGAAGAATTTTGCTATCCTTTAGCATCGTCTTGTTGGGAATCGGCAGCCTATCGAGCGTGTCCAGGATTTGAATGCGGAACTTGAGATCCTCGATCGCTTCCGTCGACTCACAGATCCAACCGTACAGTAGCCGCAACCCGTGGTAGTCCAGGAACAGGCGACGACACGCTAGCTCACCACTCTGAAGCAACGTTAGCAGTCGGCTCCGAGACTTGATGTCCTTCGCTCGCACCATCAATCGTGATAGCTTCAGTGTGTGCGCCTGATTCTTTAGGCCCGTCTTGAGCAGAATGTTGATTTCCTCCTCCAGATCGGCATCCTCGTGCAGTTCGTGAAGCAAACGGCGCTTCTGCCGGACGGCCGTTCGACATTTGCGAGTTTTCTTCGGCTTTGCCGTGGCCGGAGCTGCCGGAACGGTCGCAGACGATTCCGTGGTACGCTTCTCATCATCTTGATCTTTGGCGAAAGAGATCGCTTTCGATGTTTTCCCGGCGATTGACGGTTCTCCAGCGGTGCCAGTGGCTCCTCGCCCACGTTCCTTCTGCTCCTCATCGCTCTCTTCCTCTTCCTCCTCTTCACCTTCCTCATCTTCCTCGTCTTCATCTCCTTCCTCCTCATCCGAATCCCCTTCCTGCGTCGGTTTAGCACCGATCCATCCGCGACAGTTTTCCGCCTCACAGTAGCACTTCTGTGCCTTACGGCCGTACCGCTGGAACTGATAGTCGAACGTAATCTCCTCCCCAGGTAGGATGTACTTGGTGCTGAAAAAACCAATCCGTAGCTCCCCATTTACGGTCCACTTTTGTGTCTCGGCATTCGGATCGCACGAGTGGTTAATGAAGCGCGAAATGTTACCCTTCGTCGTTGCATCGATAATACCGTCACTGCGCAGTGCCATGAAGTAGTAGTGCTTGTTCTTGTCCCGCGAGTACGCCTCGGCACGCTGATCGAACTGTGAACCATTCAGCACCTCGCCGACGTACTCCATGATGAACTCCCCGGGTGCGACCGGTGCGCTCGCCTGAATACCGAAGCCTTTCTTCTCCGTACGAAACACCTGACAGTGAGCGTACTCCTGTCGCTGGAAGCGCCGATTCGTGCAGCGTTCCCCCACGGTACACCGGGAACCACACTCGATCATCAGCAAACGGTTCAGGCAATCTTCCCCACAGCCCATCTCACCCCGTTCGATGTCCTCGTGCGTTAGGAAGCAATCGCAGGTCATCTTTTTCGCTTCCCGGCTCACGATACGATCGCTATAGTAGATGTTCTCCCGGATCGTCTCGAACCGGCTCAGTTTCTCCTCCATATCGCGCAGATACTCCTCCGATAGCTCATTGTTGGCGCTTTCACCTTCGTTCGCAATCACTGGCCAGTTCGGACCACTCGCAGAACCCGCACCACTGCTGTGCTGCAGTGATGGTGCTCCATCAGGAGCACTTCCTGCTCCGTGCGAACCAGCTCCGTCCTGTGAAAGAAACAACGGAATCAATGTGTTGTTGTCTTGATAATGTCACCGTTCGCTCTGAAGTACTTACCGCAGTGTTCGACTTCTTCAGCAACCGATCTTTGTCTCTCACCAACCCATGACCACTGGTGCGCTGTTTCTGGGAACTGATGGATTTAATACGTGTCGATCGACGGATCACTCCGTCATCCGTGTAGCTCTCGATCAAGCGCACCATATCGACACGCTGCGAGTGAGGATCAGCGGCGGCGGTGGTGTTGACGCTGTTGTCAGGAAGTTCTGGACCCGTCGGCAACGGTTCTGCTGGTTCCGGTGGTTCCGGTGGTAGTGTTTCATCGTCCCACTGCATGTCACAGCTTGGTGTGCTAACGCCACTGCGCACACCGGAATCATCCTCCGATGGTAGACCACCGCTGCTTGCAACCGTTCCTTCGCCATCGGAAAACCCAACGCTGTACTCCGATCGTACCGTTTCCGCTTCGCTAAACATTCCTTCCTCTTCCTCGGCCTTTACCTCGGTGGATGGTGGCTCGCATGGAGGTTTACAGTCCGGTTTCTCGCTCTCCTCGATCGGGATGGGCTCGATCGGTTTTTCGAGAGGCAGAGGAGGGTCTACTGGAGGTTCTACTTTCATTTCCAACTCCGGTACAGTCGGTACGGCCGGCACTATTGGTTGCACCTCTACTGGATCCGGGCGTACCTGCCCCTCATCCGGTTCCATTTTGTACATCTTAAGCGATGCTTTTGTGACAATTTTGGGACCCGCTTCCGGAGACATTTTAACGGGTTCTGGAATCGTATCTACGACTGGAGGAGGTGGAGGGACCGTCTTTTCATCGGGTGGTGTTTCTACAGCAGGAACAGACTCGAGAATGGGTTTCTTCTTCTCTGGACATTCCGTCGTCGTAGGAACAACCGCTGGTGCGACCGGTTCGGGTTTTGGGGGTGTTGCAACCGTCCCGGGCATGCTCTCGGTGGTGCTGGGTTTCGAGGTTTTTTCGATTTCTTTCCGATCTTTCGATTTTGACTTTTTGATGATCGATCGATCGTGAATAGCTGCTTCCGAGAGGAAGCTTGATGCAGTGGTGCTCTTCTTCGGCGCCACCTTTGATGCGCTACTCTCTGCTGCTCGACGTTTCTCGTCCTCATCCTTCGCTCGGCGCTCCTCCTTCGACCGTTGTCCTGGGTCGGATTTACGTGACCCCGATGATTCCGAAGGTTTGCTGCTCTTGTGTTTCGACGAACTGTGGTGGTGGTGATGATGATGATGGTGATGGTGCTGATGGTGTTGTTGCTTGTGCTGGTCAAGTTTGTTCGAGGATGAGGACGATGAGGAATCGTCTCGATCGCGTGCCTCACGACGCCGAGGATCATCACTCGATGATTTACGTGGAATCGGTTGCATCTCCAGGGCCTGCAGTTCGGTGTCGAACGATTTCTTCGGTTTATCCGCACGGATCGGAGTGATTAGTGATCGTTTTCGGTTCGGTGGTACCTCGGTCGGTGCCACAATCACTTTATCACTAGTTTCCGGCTTCTTTTTGCTTTCCTCTTGTTGCGCTGTAGGTTCCGATGAACGATCGCTTGAGGCGCTCGTGGTGGCAGTGGTATGCTTCTGGTCGCCAGCGCGTTGATCCTTTTCATCTTTACTGGAACGAATCTTCTCGACATTACGGTCTTTCGATTCCGTTCGCTTTCGTCCTTCCTCTTCGCTCCGTCTCTTATCTTTCTTGCGCTGGCGAGCATCACTTTCATCGCGAGATGATTTCTCCGATCGCGAGCGATCTTTGGAAGATGACAGTTCCTTCGATTGCTTATCCTTGTGCTGCTTCTTCGCCGGAGGCTCTCTGATTTTATCGTGACGTTCTTTTTTCGGTGTCGACAGTTTAGCTTTCGAGGGTACATCTTCTTTTCGTGATTTCTCCTCTGACCGATCGGTTGATGCCAACGACTCTGGCCGATCATTTGGGCGAGAAGGTTTACCAGTTGGTTGTGAGTTTGCTTTCTCTACCGATGGTTCCGCTGGTTTTGATTCTTCAACACTAACTGTGGTGGCCGTTTGTTTGCTTGACTTTGTGGTGTTGTCCACTGAAGTGGACACATCGGTTGGAGCTGTTGTGGTAATCGGATCGATGCTCTGTAGGTCTACTTTAGCTTCGATACTTGGCGCAGGTTGTTCCACAACCGTTGTTGAATTTTCCTGTTTCCGAGTTGCTTTGTCATCGGCTTCCACAGTGACCTCGACTTGTGAAGGAGCACTCGATACTTCTAGAGAATGCTGCTCTTCTGGTGTTTCCTGAACAATCACTTCCTGTACGAGCTCCGTTGTGATAACTTGATCGTCCACATGCGCGACAACAATCATTTCTTTCACCACACCAGCGCCATCCGGTTCCGGAACCTCACAAAGAGTTTCTTCCGCTTCTGGGCTACTGCTGCTCCGAGCATCGACAATATCCGGCAATGGCCTTCCAGCACCGCGTGACCGTGAACCCCGTGATCTGCTTCCACGACCGCGCCCACGGCCTCTTCCACGTCCACGACCACCACGTCCACCACGTGATCCTCTACCACCACGGCCCCGTCCTCGACCACTCGACCGCACCGGGCCTTCCTGCCAATCCTCATCGCTGGGATCCATATCATTTATGATCTCATCAGCTTGTAGCATTATAATATCGGAATCTTCTCCGGTATCAGTTGCACTGTCGCCAGCCAACGGAGAAGGCGTGTATTTCCTTTCCGTCACTTTGAATATTTCCTCTTCCGCGTTCTCTTCCAAGCTTGCACCCGCTCCGCTTACCGGTTTGTACGATCTTCGTATGAACGTTGAGCCGGCGGGGCGTTCCGGAGCTCTGCTGCCAATGCCCGTGCCAGCACCCCTTGGTTTACGACCCCGACCGGATGAGGGTCTTTTCGTTTGCGTCACTGCGCCGGTTAATTCACAAGATTCCTGCTGGCCCGGACTTGGACTGGCCGCGATACAATGCAAACTATCATCATCCCCGAACACCGTCCCATCGATCTTGAGCGTTATGAGCGAATTGTTTCGTTCCTCCGGATTTGGCAGCTGAATCGTTTCATCCGCCGGATCGACATCCGTGATATCCAAGATGGCGTTGATTGTTGCTCTCTTTTTACGTCCTCGGCCTGCACCGGACGAAGTGGCACTGTTGCTAGGCACAGCCATCGCCGCCTCCTTGATGGCGTTCAGCTCGCGCAGTGCAATCGCTGCCGCACTGGGCCGTCCCGGTTTGTTGCCGGTGCCAGACGTCGATGAGGCCGGAGAACTGCTCGTAGATGGTCCTGCAAATGCTGCTGTCGCGACGGAGGAGGCTGCTGCTGCCGTTACCTTGGGTGATTTGCTACTCGCGTACGTACGCATGGG